>NC_090961.1:14540637-14850101 GCF_040807025.1 Struthio camelus | reverse complement strand
GTGGGAGAGCCGTGTGCATGGCAGGGCCAAAAAGGTGGGCGCCCGCCTTGCAGCTCTTTGTGGGGACCTGTGCATGTTAGTCAGGTGTGGGAGGAGGGTGGGTGCTCTGGTGGGAAGGTGTGAGGAGGGGAGGAAAGCGAGCTAGGCCCTTGTTGTGAGTGTGGCCGAAGCATGTGAAGGTGGAATGGGATGAGGCATTGCGCCGCGTGGTGGCCGTGTGGAGTGGTTAGGAAGGGGTTGGAGGAGGGTGGCCAGGCAGGTGGGCAAGTGTGAGGAGGTCAGTGGTGATTTGGAGGAGGTGAGGGAAAGGAGGACGGGAGTGGTAGTGGGAGAGCCGTGTGCATGGCAGGGCCAAAAAGGTGGGCGCCCGCCTTGCAGCTCTTTGTGGGGACCTGTGCATGTTAGTCAGGTGTGGGAGGAGGGTGGGTGCTCTGGTGGGAAGGTGTGAGGAGGGGAGGAAAGCGAGCTAGGCCCTTGTTGTGAGTGTGGCCGAAGCATGTGAAGGTGGAATGGGATGAGGCATTGCGCCGCGTGGTGGCCGTGTGGAGTGGTTAGGAAGGGGTTGGAGGAGGGTGGCCAGGCAGGTGGTCAAGTGTGAGGAGGTCATTGGTGATTTGGAGGAGGTGAGGGAAAGGAGGCCGGGAGTGGTAGTGGGAGAGCCGTGTGCATGGCAGGGCCAAAAAGGTAGGCGCCTTGCAGCTCTTTGTGGGGACCTGTGCATGTTAGTCAGGTGTGGGAGGAGGGTGGGTGCTCTGGTGGGAAGGTGTGAGGAGGGGAGGAAAGCGAGCTAGGCCCTTGTTGTGAGTGTGGCCAAAGCATGTGAAGGTGGAATGGGATGAGGCATTGCGCCGCGTGGTGGCCGTGTGGAGTGGTTAGGAAGGGGTTGGAGGAGGGTGGCCAGGCAGGTGGTCAAGTGTGAGGAAGTCATTGGTGATTTGGAGGAGGTGAGGGAAAGGAGGACGGGAGTGGTAGTGGGAGAGCCGTGTGCATGGCAGGGCCAAAAAGGTAGGCGCCTTGCAGCTCTTTGTGGGGACCTGTGCATGTTAGTCAAGTGTGGGAGGAGGGTGGGTGCTCTGGTGGGAAGGTGTGAGGAGGGGAGGAAAGCGAGCTAGGCCCTTGTTGTGAGTGTGGCCGAAGCATGTGAAGGTGGAATGGGATGAGGCATTGCGCCGCGTGGTGGCCGTGTGGAGTGGTTAGGAAGGGGTTGGAGGAGGGTGGCCAGGCAGGTGGGCAAGTGTGAGGAGGTCAGTGGTGATTTGGAGGAGGTGAGGGAAAGGAGGACGGGAGTGGTAGTGGGAGAGCCGTGTGCATGGCAGGGCCAAAAAGGTAGGCGCCTTGCAGCTCTTTGTGGGGACCTGTGCATGTTAGTCAGGTGTGGAAGGAGGGTGGGTGCTCTGGTGGGAAGGTGTGAGGAGGGGAGGAAAGCGAGCTAGGCCCTTGTTGTGAGTGTGGCCAAAGCATGTGAAGGTGGAATGGGATGAGGCATTGCACCGCCTGGTGGCCATGTGGAGTGGTTAGGAAGGGGTTGGAGGAGGGTGGCCAGGCAGGTGGTCAAGTGTGAGGAGGTCATTGGTGATTTGGAGGAGGTGAGGGAAAGGAGGACGGGAGTGGTAGTGGGAGAGCCGTGTGCATGGCAGGGCCAAAAAGGTAGGCGCCTTGCAGCTCTTTGTGGGGACCTGTGCATGTTAGTCAGGTGTGGGAGGAGGGTGGGTGCTCTGGTGGGAAGGTGTGAGGAGGGGAGGAAAGCGAGCTAGGCCCTTGTTGTGAGTGTGGCCTAGACCATGTGAAGGTGGAATGGGATGAGGCATTGCACCACCTGGTGGCCGTGTGGAGTGGTTAGGAAGGGGTTGGAGGAGGGTGGCCAGGCAGGTGGTCAAGTGTGAGGAGGTCATTGGTGATTTGGAGGAGGTGAGGGAAAGGAGGCCGGGAGTGGTAGTGGGAGAGCCGTGTGCATGGCAGGGCCAAAAAGGTGGGCGCCCGCCTTGCAGCTCTTTGTGGGGACCTGTGCATGTTAGTCAGGTGTGGGAGGAGGGTGGGTGCTCTGGTGGGAAGGTGTGAGGAGGGGAGGAAAGCGAGCTAGGCCCTTGTTGTGAGTGTGGCCGAAGCATGTGAAGGTGGAATGGGATGAGGCATTGCGCCGCGTGGTGGCCGTGTGTAGTGGTTAGGAAGGGGTTGGAGGAGGGTGGCCAGGCAGGTGGTCAAGTGTGAGGAGGTCATTGGTGATTTGGAGGAGGTGAGGGAAAGGAGGCCGGGAGTGGTAGTGGGAGAGCCGTGTGCATGGCAGGGCCAAAAAGGTGGGCGCCCGCCTTGCAGCTCTTTGTGGGGACCTGTGCATGTTAGTCAGGTGTGGGAGGAGGGTGGGTGCTCTGGTGGGAAGGTGTGAGGAGGGGAGGAAAGCGAGCTAGGCCCTTGTTGTGAGTGTGGCCAAAGCATGTGAAGGTGGAATGGGATGAGGCATTGCGCCGCCTGGTGGCCGTGTGGAGTGGTTAGGAAGGGGTTGGAGGAGGGTGGCCAGGCAGGTGGTCAAGTGTGAGGAGGTCATTGGTGATTTGGAGGAGGTGAGGGAAAGGAGGCCGGGAGTGGTAGTGGGAGAGCCGTGTGCATGGCAGGGCCAAAAAGGTGGGCGCCCACCTTGCAGCTCTTTGTGGGGCCCTGTGCATGTTAGTCAGGTGTGGGAGGAGGGTGGGTGCTCTGGTGGGAAGGTGTGAGGAGGGGAGGAAAGCGAGCTAGGCCCTTGTTGTGAGTGTGGCCGAAGCATGTGAAGGTGGAATGGGATGAGGCATTGCGCCGCGTGGTGGCCGTGTGGAGTGGTTAGGAAGGGGTTGGAGGAGGGTGGCCAGGCAGGTGGGCAAGTGTGAGGAGGTCAGTGGTGATTTGGAGGAGGTGAGGGAAAGGAGGACGGGAGTGGTAGTGGGAGAGCCGTGTGCATGGCAGGGCCAAAAAGGTGGGCGCCTTGCACCTCTTTGTGGGGACCTGTGCATGTTAGTCAGGTGTGGGAGGAGGGTGGGTGCTCTGGTGGGAAGGTGTGAGGAGGGGAGGAAAGCGAGCTAGGCCCTTGTTGTGAGTGTGGCCGAAGCATGTGAAGGTGGAATGGGATGAGGCATTGCGCCGCCTGTTGGCCGTGTGGAGTGGTTAGGAAGGGGTTGGAGGAGGGTGGCCAGGCAGGTGGTCAAGTGTGAGGAAGTCATTGGTGATTTGGAGGAGGTGAGGGAAAGGAGGACGGGAGTGGTAGTGGGAGAGCCGTGTGCATGGCAGGGCCAAAAAGGTAGGCGCCTTGCAGCTCTTTGTGGGGACCTGTGCATGTTAGTCAAGTGTGGGAGGAGGGTGGGTGCTCTGGTGGGAAGGTGTGAGGAGGGGAGGAAAGCGAGCTAGGCCCTTGTTGTGAGTGTGGCCGAAGCATGTGAAGGTGGAATGGGATGAGGCATTGCGCCGCGTGGTGGCCGTGTGGAGTGGTTAGGAAGGGGTTGGAGGAGGGTGGCCAGGCAGGTGGTCAAGTGTGAGGAGGTCATTGGTGATTTGGAGGAGGTGAGGGAAAGGAGGACGGGAGTGGTAGTGGGAGAGCCGTGTGCATGGCAGGGCCAAAAAGGTGGGCGCCTTGCAGCTCTTTGTGGGGACCTGTGCATGTTAGTCAGGTGTGGGAGGAGGGTGGGTGCTCTGGTGGGAAGGTGTGAGGAGGGGAGGAAAGCGAGCTAGGCCCTTGTTGTGAGTGTGGCCAAAGCATGTGAAGGTGGAATGGGATGAGGCATTGCGCCGCCTGTTGGCCGTGTGGAGTGGTTAGGAAGGGGTTGGAGGAGGGTGGCCAGGCAGGTGGTCAAGTGTGAGGAAGTCATTGGTGATTTGGAGGAGGTGAGGGAAAGGAGGACGGGAGTGGTAGTGGGAGAGCCGTGTGCATGGCAGGGCCAAAAAGGTGGGCGCCTTGCAGCTCTTTGTGGGGACCTGTGCATGTTAGTCAGGTGTGGGAGGAGGGTGGGTGCTCTGGTGGGAAGGTGTGAGGAGGGGAGGAAAGCGAGCTAGGCCCTTGTTGTGAGTGTGGCCAAAGCATGTGAAGGTGGAATGGGATGAGGCATTGCGCCGCCTGTTGGCCGTGTGGAGTGGTTAGGAAGGGGTTGGAGGAGGGTGGCCAGGCAGGTGGTCAAGTGTGAGGAAGTCATTGGTGATTTGGAGGAGGTGAGGGAAAGGAGGACGGGAGTGGTAGTGGGAGAGCCGTGTGCATGGCA
The DNA here is from genome assembly GCF_040807025.1 of Struthio camelus. Classification (NCBI taxonomy): domain Eukaryota; kingdom Metazoa; phylum Chordata; class Aves; order Struthioniformes; family Struthionidae; genus Struthio; species Struthio camelus. Next base: position 14,845,884 of record NC_090961.1, on the reverse strand, counting down.
GGGCCAAAAAGGTAGGCGCCTTGCAGCTCTTTGTGGGGACCTGTGCATGTTAGTCAAGTGTGGGAGGAGGGTGGGTGCTCTGGTGGGAAGGTGTGAGGAGGGGAGGAAAGCGAGCTAGGCCCTTGTTGTGAGTGTGGCCGAAGCATGTGAAGGTGGAATGGGATGAGGCATTGCGCCGCGTGGTGGCCGTGTGGAGTGGTTAGGAAGGGGTTGGAGGAGGGTGGCCAGGCAGGTGGGCAAGTGTGAGGAGGTCAGTGGTGATTTGGAGGAGGTGAGGGAAAGGAGGACGGGAGTGGTAGTGGGAGAGCCGTGTGCATGGCAGGGCCAAAAAGGTGGGCGCCCGCCTTGCAGCTCTTTGTGGGGACCTGTGCATGTTAGTCAGGTGTGGAAGGAGGGTGGGTGCTCTGGTGGGAAGGTGTGAGGAGGGGAGGAAAGCGAGCTAGGCCCTTGTTGTGAGTGTGGCTGAAGCATGTGAAGGTGGAATGGGATGAGGCATTGCGCCGCGTGGTGGCCGTGTGTAGTGGTTAGGAAGGGGTTGGAGGAGGGTGGCCAGGCAGGTGGTCAAGTGTGAGGAGGTCATTGGTGATTTGGAGGAGGTGAGGGAAAGGAGGCCGGGAGTGGTAGTGGGAGAGCCGTGTGCATGGCAGGGCCAAAAAGTTGGGCGCCCGCCTTGCAGCTCTTTGTGGGGACCTGTGCATGTTAGTCAGGTGTGGGAGGAGGGTGGGTGCTCTGGTGGGAAGGTGTGAGGAGGGGAGGAAAGCGAGCTAGGCCCTTGTTGTGAGTGTGGCCAAAGCATGTGAAGGTGGAATGGGATGAGGCATTGCGCCGCCTGGTGGCCGTGTGGAGTGGTTAGGAAGGGGTTGGAGGAGGGTGGCCAGGCAGGTGGTCAAGTGTGAGGAGGTCATTGGTGATTTGGAGGAGGTGAGGGAAAGGAGGCCGGGAGTGGTAGTGGGAGAGCCGTGTGCATGGCAGGGCCAAAAAGGTGGGCGCCCGCCTTGCAGCTCTTTGTGGGGACCTGTGCATGTTAGTCAGGTGTGGGAGGAGGGTGGGTGCTCTGGTGGGAAGGTGTGAGGAGGGGAGGAAAGCGAGCTAGGCCCTTGTTGTGAGTGTGGCCGAAGCATGTGAAGGTGGAATGGGATGAGGCATTGCGCCACGTGGTGGCCGTGTGGAGTGGTTAGGAAGGGGTTGGAGGAGGGTGGCCAGGCAGGTGGTCAAGTGTGAGGAGGTCATTGGTGATTTGGAGGAGGTGAGGGAAAGGAGGACGGGAGTGGTAGTGGGAGAGCCGTGTGCATGGCAGGGCCAAAAAGGTGGGCGCCTTGCACCTCTTTGTGGGGACCTGTGCATGTTAGTCAGGTGTGGGAGGAGGGTGGGTGCTCTGGTGGGAAGGTGTGAGGAGGGGAGGAAAGCGAGCTAGGCCCTTGTTGTGAGTGTGGCCGAAGCATGTGAAGGTGGAATGGGATGAGGCATTGCGCCGCGTGGTGGCCGTGTGGAGTGGTTAGGAAGGGGTTGGAGGAGGGTGGCCAGGCAGGTGGTCAAGTGTGAGGAGGTCATTGGTGATTTGGAGGAGGTGAGGGAAAGGAGGACGGGAGTGGTAGTGGGAGAGCCGTGTGCATGGCAGGGCCAAAAAGGTGGGCGCCTTGCAGCTCTTTGTGGGGACCTGTGCATGTTAGTCAGGTGTGGGAGGAGGGTGGGTGCTCTGGTGGGAAGGTGTGAGGAGGGGAGGAAAGCGAGCTAGGCCCTTGTTGTGAGTGTGGCCGAAGCATGTGAAGGTGGAATGGGATGAGGCATTGCGCCGCGTGGTGGCCGTGTGGAGTGGTTAGGAAGGGGTTGGAGGAGGGTGGCCAGGCAGGTGGTCAAGTGTGAGGAGGTCATTGGTGATTTGGAGGAGGTGAGGGAAAGGAGGACGGGAGTGGTAGTGGGAGAGCCGTGTGCATGGCAGGGCCAAAAAGGTAGGCGCCTTGTTGCTCTTTGTGGGGACCTGTGCATGTTAGTCAGGTGTGGGAGGAGGGTGGGTGCTCTGGTGGGAAGGTGTGAGGAGGGGAGGAAAGCGAGCTAGGCCCTTGTTGTGAGTGTGGCCGAAGCATGTGAAGGTGGAATGGGATGAGGCATTGCGCCGCGTGGTGGCCGTGTGGAGTGGTTAGGAAGGGGTTGGAGGAGGGTGGCCAGGCAGGTGGTCAAGTGTGAGGAGGTCATTGGTGATTTGGAGGAGGTGAGGGAAAGGAGGCCGGGAGTGGTTGTGGGAGAGGTGTATGGATGGTAGGGCGAAAAGAGTGGGGGCCTTGTTGCTGTTTGCGGGGGTCTATGCATGTTAGTCAGGTGTGGGAGGAGGGTGGGTGCTCTGGTGGGAAGGTGTGAGGAGGGGAGGAAAGCGAGCTAGGCCCTTGTTGTGAGTGTGGCCGAAGCATGTGAAGGTGGAATGGGATGAGGCATTGCGCCGCGTGGTGGCCGTGTGGAGTGGTTAGGAAGGGGTTGGAGGAGGGTGGCCAGGCAGGTGGTCAAGTGTGAGGAGGTCATTGGTGATTTGGAGGAGGTGAGGGAAAGGAGGACGGGAGTGGTAGTGGGAGAGCCGTGTGCATGGCAGGGCCAAAAAGGTGGGCGCCTTGCACCTCTTTGTGGGGACCTGTGCATGTTAGTCAGGTGTGGGAGGAGGGTGGGTGCTCTGGTGGGAAGGTGTGAGGAGGGGAGGAAAGCGAGCTAGGCCCTTGTTGTGAGTGTGGCCGAAGCATGTGAAGGTGGAATGGGATGAGGCATTGCGCCGCGTGGTGGCCGTGTGGAGTGGTTAGGAAGGGGTTGGAGGAGGGTGGCCAGGCAGGTGGTCAAGTGTGAGGAGGTCAGTGGTGATTTGGAGGAGGTGAGGGAAAGGAGGCCGGGAGTGGTAGTGGGAGAGCCGTGTGCATGGCAGGGCCAAAAAGGTGGGCGCCTTGTTGCTGTTTGTGGGGACCTGTGCATGTTAGTCAGGTGTGGGAGGAGGGTGGGTGCTCTGGTGGGAAGGTGTGAGGAGGGGAGGAAAGCGAGCTAGGCCCTTGTTGTGAGTGTGGCCGAAGCATGTGAAGGTGGAATGGGATGAGGCATTGCACCGCCTGGTGGCCGTGTGTAGTGGTTAGGAAGGGGTTGGAGGAGGGTGGCCAGGCAGGTGGTCAAGTGTGAGGAGGTCAGTGGTGATTTGGAGGAGGTGAGGGAAAGGAGGCCGGGAGTGGTTGTGGGAGAGCCGTGTGCATGGCAGGGCCAAAAAGGTAGGCGCCCGCCTTGCAGCTCTTTGTGGGGGCCTGTAGATGTTAGTCAGGTGTGGGAGGAGGGTGGGTGCTCTGGTGGGAAGGTGTGAGGAGGGGAGGAAAGCGAGGTAGGCCCTTGTTGTGAGTGTGGCCGAAGCATGTGAAGGTGGAATGGGATGAGGCATTGCGCCGCCTGGTGGCCGTGTGGAGTGGTTAGGAAGGGGTTGGAGGAGGGTGGCCAGGCAGGTGGTCAAGTGTGAGGAGGTCATTGGTGATTTGGAGGAGGTGAGGGAAAGGAGGCCGGGAGTGGTAGTGGGAGAGCCATGTGCATGGCAGGGCCAAAAAGGTGGGCGCCTTGCAGCTCTTTGTGGGGACCTGTGCATGTTAGTCAGGTGTGGGAGGAGGGTGGGTGCTCTGGTGGGAAGGTGTGAGGAGGGGAGGAAAGCGAGCTAGGCCCTTGTTGTGAGTGTGGCCGAAGCATGTGAAGGTGGAATGGGATGAGGCATTGCACCACCTGGTGGCCGTGTGGAGTGGTTAGGAAGGGGTTGGAGGAGGGTGGCCAGGCAGGTGGTCAAGTGTGAGGAGGTCATTGGTGATTTGGAGGAGGTGAGGGAAAGGAGGCCGGGAGTGGTAGTGGGAGAGCCGTGTGCATGGCAGGGCCAAAAAGGTGGGTCGCCTTGCAGCTCTTTGTGGGGACCTGTGCATGTTAGTCAGGTGTGGGAGGAGGGTGGGTGCTCTGGTGGGAAGGTGTGAGGAGGGGAGGAAAGCGAGCTAGGCCCTTGTTGTGAGTGTGGCCGAAGCATGTGAAGGTGGAATGGGATGAGGCATTGCGCCGCGTGGTGGCCGTGTGGAGTGGTTAGGAAGGGGTTGGAGGAGGGTGGCCAGGCAGGTGGTCAAGTGTGAGGAGGTCATTGGTGATTTGGAGGAGGTGAGGGAAAGGAGGCCGGGAGTGGTAGTGGGAGAGCCGTGTGCATGGCAGGGCCAAAAAGCTAGGCGCCTTGCAGCTCTTTGTGGGGACCTGTGCATGTTAGTCAGGTGTGGGAGGAGGGTGGGTGCTCTGGTGGGAAGGTGTGAGGAGGGGAGGAAAGCGAGCTAGGCCCTTGTTGTGAGTGTGGCTGAAGCATGTGAAGGTGGAATGGGATGAGGCATTGCACCTCGTGGTGGCCGTGTGGAGTGGTTAGGAAGGGGTTGGAGGAGGGTGGCCAGGCAGGTGGTCAAGTGTGAGGAGGTCAGTGGTGATTTGGAGGAGGTGAGGGAAAGGAGGACGGGAGTGGTAGTGGGAGAGCCGTGTGCATGGCAGGGCCAAAAAGGTAGGCGCCCGCCTTGCAGCTCCTTGTGGGGGCCTGTAGATGTTAGTCAGGTGTGGGAGGAGGGTGGGTGCTCTGGTGGGAAGGTGTGAGGAGGGGAGGAAAGCGAGCTAGGCCCTTGTTGTGAGTGTGGCTGAAGCATGTGAAGGTGGAATGGGATGAGGCATTGCGCCGCGTGGTGGCCGTGTGGAGTGGTTAGGAAGGGGTTGGAGGAGGGTGGCCAGGCAGGTGGGCAAGTGTGAGGAGGTCATTGGTGATTTGGAGGAGGTGAGGGAAAGGAGGCCGGGAGTGGTAGTGGGAGAGCCGTGTGCATGGCAGGGCCAAAAAGGTGGGCGCCTTGCAGCTCTTTGTGGGGACCTGTGCATGTTAGTCAGGTGTGGGAGGAGGGTGGGTGCTCTGGTGGGAAGGTGTGAGGAGGGGAGGAAAGCGAGCTAGGCCCTTGTTGTGAGTGTGGCCGAAGCATGTGAAGGTGGAATGGGATGAGGCATTGCGCCGCGTGGTGGCCGTGTGGAGTGGTTAGGAAGGGGTTGGAGGAGGGTGGCCAGGCAGGTGGTCAAGTGTGAGGAGGTCATTGGTGATTTGGAGGAGGTGAGGGAAAGGAGGACGGGAGTGGTAGTGGGAGAGCCGTGTGCATGGCAGGGCCAAAAAGGTGGGCGCCTTGCAGCTCTTTGTGGGGACCTGTGCATGTTAGTCAGGTGTGGGAGGAGGGTGGGTGCTCTGGTGGGAAGGTGTGAGGAGGGGAGGAAAGCGAGCTAGGCCCTTGTTGTGAGTGTGGCTGAAGCATGTGAAGGTGGAATGGGATGAGGCATTGCGCCGCGTGGTGGCCGTGTGGAGTGGTTAGGAAGGGGTTGGAGGAGGGTGGCCAGGCAGGTGGTCAAGTGTGAGGAGGTCATTGGTGATTTGGAGGAGGTGAGGGAAAGGAGGACGGGAGTGGTAGTGGGAGAGCCGTGTGCATGGCAGGGCCAAAAAGGTGGGCGCCTTGCAGCTCTTTGTGGGGACCTGTGCATGTTAGTCAGGTGTGGGAGGAGGGTGGGTGCTCTGGTGGGAAGGTGTGAGGAGGGGAGGAAAGCGAGCTAGGCCCTTGTTGTGAGTGTGGCCAAAGCATGTGAAGGTGGAATGGGATGAGGCATTGCGCCGCGTGGTGGCCGTGTGGAGTGGTTAGGAAGGGGTTGGAGGAGGGTGGCCAGGCAGGTGGTCAAGTGTGAGGAGGTCATTGGTGATTTGGAGGAGGTGAGGGAAAGGAGGCCGGGAGTGGTTGTGGGAGAGGTGTATGGATGGTAGGGCGAAAAGAGTGGGGGCCTTGTTGCTGTTTGCGGGGGTCTATGCATGTTAGTCAGGTGTGGGAGGAGGGTGGGTGCTCTGGTGGGAAGGTGTGAGGAGGGGAGGAAAGCGAGCTAGGCCCTTGTTGTGAGTGTGGCCGAAGCATGTGAAGGTGGAATGGGATGAGGCATTGCGCCGCGTGGTGGCCGTGTGGAGTGGTTAGGAAGGGGTTGGAGGAGGGTGGCCAGGCAGGTGGTCAAGTGTGAGGAGGTCATTGGTGATTTGGAGGAGGTGAGGGAAAGGAGGACGGGAGTGGTAGTGGGAGAGCCGTGTGTATGGCAGGGCCAAAAAGGTGGGTGCCTTGCAGCTCTTTGTGGGGACCTGTGCATGTTAGTCAGGTGTGGGAGGAGGGTGGGTGCTCTGGTGGGAAGGTGTGAGGAGGGGAGGAAAGCGAGCTAGGCCCTTGTTGTGAGTGTGGCCGAAGCATGTGAAGGTGGAATGGGATGAGGCATTGCACCGCGTGGTGGCCGTGTGGAGTGGTTAGGAAGGGGTTGGAGGAGGGTGGCCAGGCAGGTGGTCAAGTGTGAGGAGGTCAGTGGTGATTTGGAGGAGGTGAGGGAAAGGAGGACGGGAGTGGTAGTGGGAGAGCCGTGTGCATGGCAGGGCCAAAAAGGTAGGCGCCCGCCTTGCAGCTCTTTGTGGGGCCCTGTGCATGTTAGTCAGGTGTGGGAGGAGGGTGGGTGCTCTGGTGGGAAGGTGTGAGGAGGGGAGGAAAGCGAGCTAGGCCCTTGTTGTGAGTGTGGCCGAAGCATGTGAAGGTGGAATGGGATGAGGCATTGCACCGCGTGGTGGCCGTGTGTAGTGGTTAGGAAGGGGTTGGAGGAGGGTGGCCAGGCAGGTGGTCAAGTGTGAGGAGGTCAGTGGTGATTTGGAGGAGGTGAGGGAAAGGAGGCCGGGAGTGGTAGTGGGAGAGCCGTGTGCATGGCAGGGCCAAAAAGGTAGGCGCCCGCCTTGCAGCTCTTTGTGGGGGCCTGTGCATGTTAGTCAGGTGTGGGAGGAGGGTGGGTGCTCTGGTGGGAAGGTGTGAGGAGGGGAGGAAAGCGAGCTAGGCCCTTGTTGTGAGTGTGGCCGAAGCATGTGAAGGTGGAATGGGATGAGGCATTGCACCGCCTGGTGGCCGTGTGGAGTGGTTAGGAAGGGGTTGGAGGAGGGTGGCCAGGCAGGTGGTCAAGTGTGAGGAGGTCATTGGTGATTTGGAGGAGGTGAGGGAAAGGAGGACGGGAGTGGTAGTGGGAGAGCCGTGTGCATGGCAGGGCCAAAAAGGTGGGCGCCTTGCAGCTCTTTGTGGGGACCTGTGCATGTTAGTCAGGTGTGGGAGGAGGGTGGGTGCTCTGGTGGGAAGGTGTGAGGAGGGGAGGAAAGCGAGCTAGGCCCTTGTTGTGAGTGTGGCTGAAGCATGTGAAGGTGGAATGGGATGAGGCATTGCGCCACGTGGTGGCCGTGTGGAGTGGTTAGGAAGGGGTTGGAGGAGGGTGGCCAGGCAGGTGGTCAAGTGTGAGGAGGTCATTGGTGATTTGGAGGAGGTGAGGGAAAGGAGGACGGGAGTGGTTGTGGGAGAGCCGTGTGCATGGCAGGGCCAAAAAGGTGGGCGCCTTGCAGCTCTTTGTGGGGCCCTGTGCATGTTAGTCAGGTGTGGGAGGAGGGTGGGTGCTCTGGTGGGAAGGTGTGAGGAGGGGAGGAAAGCGAGCTAGGCCCTTGTTGTGAGTGTGGCCGAAGCATGTGAAGGTGGAATGGGATGAGGCATTGCGCCGCGTGGTGGCCGTGTGGAGTGGTTAGGAAGGGGTTGGAGGAGGGTGGCCAGGCAGGTGGTCAAGTGTGAGGAGGTCATTGGTGATTTGGAGGAGGTGAGGGAAAGGAGGCCGGGAGTGGTAGTGGGAGAGCCGTGTGCATGGCAGGGCCAAAAAGGTGGGCGCCTTGCAGCTCTTTGTGGGGACCTGTGCATGTTAGTCAGGTGTGGGAGGAGGGTGGGTGCTCTGGTGGGAAGGTGTGAGGAGGGGAGGAAAGCGAGCTAGGCCCTTGTTGTGAGTGTGGCCAAAGCATGTGAAGGTGGAATGGGATGAGGCATTGCGCCGCGTGGTGGCCGTGTGGAGTGGTTAGGAAGGGGTTGGAGGAGGGTGGCCAGGCAGGTGGTCAAGTGTGAGGAGGTCATTGGTGATTTGGAGGAGGTGAGGGAAAGGAGGCCGGGAGTGGTTGTGGGAGAGGTGTATGGATGGTAGGGCGAAAAGAGTGGGGGCCTTGCAGCTCTTTGTGGGGACCTGTGCATGTTAGTCAGGTGTGGGAGGAGGGTGGGTGCTCTGGTGGGAAGGTGTGAGGAGGGGAGGAAAGCGAGCTAGGCCCTTGTTGTGAGTGTGGCCGAAGCATGTGAAGGTGGAATGGGATGAGGCATTGCGCCGCGTGGTGGCCGTGTGGAGTGGTTAGGAAGGGGTTGGAGGAGGGTGGCCAGGCAGGTGGTCAAGTGTGAGGAGGTCATTGGTGATTTGGAGGAGGTGAGGGAAAGGAGGACGGGAGTGGTAGTGGGAGAGCCGTGTGTATGGCAGGGCCAAAAAGGTGGGCGCCTTGCAGCTCTTTGTGGGGACCTGTGCATGTTAGTCAGGTGTGGGAGGAGGGTGGGTGCTCTGGTGGGAAGGTGTGAGGAGGGGAGGAAAGCGAGCTAGGCCCTTGTTGTGAGTGTGGCCGAAGCATGTGAAGGTGGAATGGGATGAGGCATTGCGCCGCGTGGTGGCCGTGTGGAGTGGTTAGGAAGGGGTTGGAGGAGGGTGGCCAGGCAGGTGGTCAAGTGTGAGGAGGTCATTGGTGATTTGGAGGAGGTGAGGGAAAGGAGGCCGGGAGTGGTAGTGGGAGAGCCGTGTGCATGGCAGGGCCAAAAAGGTGGGTGCCTTGTTGCTGTTTGTGGGGACCTGTGCATGTTAGTCAGGTGTGGGAGGAGGGTGGGTGCTCTGGTGGGAAGGTGTGAGGAGGGGAGGAAAGCGAGCTAGGCCCTTGTTGTGAGTGTGGCCGAAGCATGTGAAGGTGGAATGGGATGAGGCATTGCGCCGCGTGGTGGCCGTGTGGAGTGGTTAGGAAGGGGTTGGAGGAGGGTGGCCAGGCAGGTGGTCAAGTGTGAGGAGGTCATTGGTGATTTGGAGGTGAGGGAAAGGAGGCCGGGAGTGGTAGTGGGAGAGCCGTGTGCATGGCAGGGCCAAAAAGGTGGGCGCCTTGCAGCTCTTTGTGGGGACCTGTGCATGTTAGTCAGGTGTGGGAGGAGGGTGGGTGCTCTGGTGGGAAGGTGTGAGGAGGGGAGGAAAGCGAGCTAGGCCCTTGTTGTGAGTGTGGCCTAGACCATGTGAAGGTGGAATGGGATGAGGCATTGCACCACCTGGTGGCCGTGTGGAGTGGTTAGGAAGGGGTTGGAGGAGGGTGGCCAGGCAGGTGGTCAAGTGTGAGGAGGTCATTGGTGATTTGGAGGAGGTGAGGGAAAGGAGGCCGGGAGTGGTAGTGGGAGAGCCGTGTGCATGGCAGGGCCAAAAAGGTGGGCGCCCGCCTTGCAGCTCTTTGTGGGGACCTGTGCATGTTAGTCAGGTGTGGGAGGAGGGTGGGTGCTCTGGTGGGAAGGTGTGAGGAGGGGAGGAAAGCGAGCTAGGCCCTTGTTGTGAGTGTGGCCGAAGCATGTGAAGGTGGAATGGGATGAGGCATTGCACCGCCTGGTGGCCGTGTGGAGTGGTTAGGAAGGGGTTGGAGGAGGGTGGCCAGGCAGGTGGTCAAGTGTGAGGAGGTCATTGGTGATTTGGAGGAGGTGAGGGAAAGGAGGCCGGGAGTGGTAGTGGGAGAGCCGTGTGCATGGCAGGGCCAAAAAGGTGGGCGCCCGCCTTGCAGCTCTTTGTGGGGCCCTGTGCATGTTAGTCAGGTGTGGGAGGAGGGTGGGTGCTCTGGTGGGAAGGTGTGAGGAGGGGAGGAAAGCGAGCTAGGCCCTTGTTGTGAGTGTGGCCGAAGCATGTGAAGGTGGAATGGGATGAGGCATTGCGCCGCGTGGTGGCCGTGTGGAGTGGTTAGGAAGGGGTTGGAGGAGGGTGGCCAGGCAGGTGGTCAAGTGTGAGGAGGTCATTGGTGATTTGGAGGAGGTGAGGGAAAGGAGGACGGGAGTGGTAGTGGGAGAGCCGTGTGCATGGCAGGGCCAAAAAGGTAGGCGCCTTGTTGCTGTTTGTGGGGACCTGTGCATGTTAGTCAGGTGTGGGAGGAGGGTGGGTGCTCTGGTGGGAAGGTGTGAGGAGGGGAGGAAAGCGAGCTAGGCCCTTGTTGTGAGTGTGGCCGAAGCATGTGAAGGTGGAATGGGATGAGGCATTGCGCCGCGTGGTGGCCGTGTGGAGTGGTTAGGAAGGGGTTGGAGGAGGGTGGCCAGGCAGGTGGGCAAGTGTGAGGAGGTCATTGGTGATTTGGAGGAGGTGAGGGAAAGGAGGCCGGGAGTGGTAGTGGGAGAGCCGTGTGCATGGCAGGGCCAAAAAGGTAGGCGCCTTGCAGCTCTTTGTGGGGACCTGTGCATGTTAGTCAGGTGTGGGAGGAGGGTGGGTGCTCTGGTGGGAAGGTGTGAGGAGGGGAGGAAAGCGAGCTAGGCCCTTGTTGTGAGTGTGGCCGAAGCATGTGAAGGTGGAATGGGATGAGGCATTGCGCCGCGTGGTGGCCGTGTGGAGTGGTTAGGAAGGGGTTGGAGGAGGGTGGCCAGGCAGGTGGGCAAGTGTGAGGAGGTCATTGGTGATTTGGAGGAGGTGAGGGAAAGGAGGCCGGGAGTGGTAGTGGGAGAGGTGTATGGATGGTAGGGCGAAAAGAGTGGGGGCCTTGTTGCTGTTTGTGGGGACCTGTGCATGTTAGTCAGGTGTGGGAGGCGGGTGGGTGCTCTGGTGGGAAGGTGTGAGGAGGGGAGGAAAGCGAGCTAGGCCCTTGTTGTGAGTGTGGCCGAAGCATGTGAAGGTGGAATGGGATGAGGCATTGCACCGCCTGGTGGCCGTGTGGAGTGGTTAGGAAGGGGTTGGAGGAGGGTGGCCAGGCAGGTGGTCAAGTGTGAGGAGGTCATTGGTGATTTGGAGGAGGTGAGGGAAAGGATGACGGGAGTGGTAGTGGGAGAGCCGTGTGCATGGCAGGGCCAAAAAGGTAGGCGCCTTGCAGCTCTTTGTGGGGACCTGTGCATGTTAGTCAAGTGTGGAAGGAGGGTGGGTGCTCTGGTGGGAAGGTGTGAGGAGGGGAGGAAAGCGAGCTAGGCCCTTGTTGTGAGTGTGGCCTAGACCATGTGAAGGTGGAATGGGATGAGGCATTGCACCACCTGGTGGCCGTGTGGAGTGGTTAGGAAGGGGTTGGAGGAGGGTGGCCAGGCAGGTGGTCAAGTGTGAGGAGGTCATTGGTGATTTGGAGGAGGTGAGGGAAAGGAGGACGGGAGTGGTAGTGGGAGAGCCATGTGCATGGCAGGGCCAAAAAGGTGGGCGCCTTGTTGCTGTTTGTGGGGACCTGTGCATGTTAGTCAGGTGTGGGAGGAGGGTGGGTGCTCTGGTGGGAAGGTGTGAGGAGGGGAGGAAAGCGAGCTAGGCCCTTGTTGTGAGTGTGGCCGAAGCATGTGAAGGTGGAATGGGATGAGGCATTGCGCCGCGTGGTGGCCGTGTGGAGTGGTTAGGAAGGGGTTGGAGGAGGGTGGCCAGGCAGGTGGTCAAGTGTGAGGAGGTCATTGGTGATTTGGAGGAGGTGAGGGAAAGGAGGCCGGGAGTGGTAGTGGGAGAGCCGTGTGCATGGCAGGGCCAAAAAGGTGGGCGCCTTGCAGCTCTTTGTGGGGACCTGTGCATGTTAGTCAGGTGTGGGAGGAGGGTGGGTGCTCTGGTGGGAAGGTGTGAGGAGGGGAGGAAAGCGAGCTAGGCCCTTGTTGTGAGTGTGGCCGAAGCATGTGAAGGTGGAATGGGATGAGGCATTGCGCCGCGTGGTGGCCGTGTGGAGTGGTTAGGAAGGGGTTGGAGGAGGGTGGCCAGGCAGGTGGTCAAGTGTGAGGAGGTCATTGGTGATTTGGAGGAGGTGAGGGAAAGGAGGCCGGGAGTGGTAGTGGGAGAGCCGTGTGCATGGCAGGGCCAAAAAGGTGGGCGCCTTGCAGCTCTTTGTGGGGACCTGTGCATGTTAGTCAGGTGTGGGAGGAGGGTGGGTGCTCTGGTGGGAAGGTGTGAGGAGGGGAGGAAAGCGAGCTAGGCCCTTGTTGTGAGTGTGGCCGAAGCATGTGAAGGTGGAATGGGATGAGGCATTGCGCCGCGTGGTGGCCGTGTGGAGTGGTTAGGAAGGGGTTGGAGGAGGGTGGCCAGGCAGGTGGTCAAGTGTGAGGAGGTCAGTGGTGATTTGGAGGAGGTGAGGGAAAGGAGGACGGGAGTGGTAGTGGGAGAGCCGTGTGCATGGCAGGGCCAAAAAGGTAGGCGCCTTGTTGCTGTTTGTGGGGACCTGTGCATGTTAGTCAGGTGTGGAAGGAGGGTGGGTGCTCTGGTGGGAAGGTGTGAGGAGGGGAGGAAAGCGAGCTAGGCCCTTGTTGTGAGTGTGGCCAAAGCATGTGAAGGTGGAATGGGATGAGGCATTGCCCCGCCTGGTGGCCGTGTGGAGTGGTTAGGAAGGGGTTGGAGGAGGGTGGCCAGGCAGGTGGTCAAGTGTGAGGAGGTCAGTGGTGATTTGGAGGAGGTGAGGGAAAGGAGGCCGGGAGTGGTTGTGGGAGAGGTGTATGGATGGTAGGGCGAAAAGAGTGGGGGCCTTGTTGCTGTTTGCGGGGGTCTATGCATGTTAGTCAGGTGTGGGAGGAGGGTGGGTGCTCTGGTGGGAAGGTGTGAGGAGGGGAGGAAAGCGAGCTAGGCCCTTGTTGTGAGTGTGGCCGAAGCATGTGAAGGTGGAATGGGATGAGGCATTGCGCCGCCTGGTGGCCGTGTGGAGTGGTTAGGAAGGGGTTGGAGGAGGGTGGCCAGGCAGGTGGTCAAGTGTGAGGAGGTCAGTGGTGATTTGGAGGAGGTGAGGGAAAGGAGGACGGGAGTGGTAGTGGGAGAGCCGTGTGCATGGCAGGGCCAAAAAGGTAGGCGCCTTGCAGCTCTTTGTGGGGACCTGTGCATGTTAGTCAAGTGTGGGAGGAGGGTGGGTGCTCTGGTGGGAAGGTGTGAGGAGGGGAGGAAAGCGAGCTAGGCCCTTGTTGTGAGTGTGGCTGAAGCATGTGAAGGTGGAATGGGATGAGGCATTGCGCCGCGTGGTGGCCGTGTGGAGTGGTTAGGAAGGGGTTGGAGGAGGGTGGCCAGGCAGGTGGTCAAGTGTGAGGAGGTCAGTGGTGATTTGGAGGAGGTGAGGGAAAGGATGACGGGAGTCGTAGTGGGAGAGCCGTGTGCATGGCAGGGCCAAAAAGGTGGGCGCCTTGCAGCTCTTTGTGGGGACCTGTGCATGTTAGTCAAGTGTGGGAGGAGGGTGGGTGCTCTGGTGGGAAGGTGTGAGGAGGGGAGGAAAGCGAGCTAGGCCCTTGTTGTGAGTGTGGCCGAAGCATGTGAAGGTGGAATGGGATGAGGCATTGCACCACCTGTTGGCCGTGTGGAGTGGTTAGGAAGGGGTTGGAGGAGGGTGGCCAGGCAGGTGGTCAAGTGTGAGGAGGTCATTGGTGATTTGGAGGAGGTGAGGGAAAGGAGGACGGGAGTGGTAGTGGGAGAGCCGTGTGCATGGCAGGGCCAAAAAGGTGGGCGCCCGCCTTGCAGCTCTTTGTGGGGACCTGTGCATGTTAGTCAGGTGTGGGAGGAGGGTGGGTGCTCTGGTGGGAAGGTGTGAGGAGGGGAGGAAAGCGAGCTAGGCCCTTGTTGTGAGTGTGGCCGAAGCATGTGAAGGTGGAATGGGATGAGGCATTGCACCGCCTGGTGGCCGTGTGGAGTGGTTAGGAAGGGGTTGGAGGAGGGTGGCCAGGCAGGTGGTCAAGTGTGAGGAGGTCATTGGTGATTTGGAGGAGGTGAGGGAAAGGAGGACGGGAGTGGTAGTGGGAGAGCCGTGTGCATGGCAGGGCCAAAAAGGTGGGCGCCCGCCTTGCAGCTCTTTGTGGGGACCTGTGCATGTTAGTCAGGTGTGGGAGGAGGGTGGGTGCTCTGGTGGGAAGGTGTGAGGAGGGGAGGAAAGCGAGCTAGGCCCTTGTTGTGAGTGTGGCCGAAGCATGTGAAGGTGGAATGGGATGAGGCATTGCGCCGCGTGGTGGCCGTGTGGAGTGGTTAGGAAGGGGTTGGAGGAGGGTGGCCAGGCAGGTGGTCAAGTGTGAGGAGGTCATTGGTGATTTGGAGGAGGTGAGGGAAAGGAGGACGGGAGTGGTAGTGGGAGAGCCGTGTGCATGGCAGGGCCAAAAAGGTAGGCGCCTTGTTGCTCTTTGTGGGGACCTGTGCATGTTAGTCAGGTGTGGGAGGAGGGTGGGTGCTCTGGTGGGAAGGTGTGAGGAGGGGAGGAAAGCGAGCTAGGCCCTTGTTGTGAGTGTGGCCGAAGCATGTGAAGGTGGAATGGGATGAGGCATTGCGCCGCGTGGTGGCCGTGTGGAGTGGTTAGGAAGGGGTTGGAGGAGGGTGGCCAGGCAGGTGGTCAAGTGTGAGGAGGTCAGTGGTGATTTGGAGGAGGTGAGGGAAAGGAGGCCGGGAGTGGTAGTGGGAGAGCCGTGTGCATGGCAGGGCCAAAAAGGTAGGCGCCTTGCAGCTCTTTGTGGGGACCTGTGCATGTTAGTCAGGTGTGGGAGGAGGATGGGTGCTCTGGTGGGAAGGTGTGAGGAGGGGAGGAAAGCGAGCTAGGCCCTTGTTGTGAGTGTGGCCGAAGCATGTGAAGGTGGAATGGGATGAGGCATTGCGCCGCGTGGTGGCCGTGTGGAGTGGTTAGGAAGGGGTTGGAGGAGGGTGGCCAGGCAGGTGGGCAAGTGTGAGGAGGTCATTGGTGATTTGGAGGAGGTGAGGGAAAGGAGGACGGGAGTGGTAGTGGGAGAGCCGTGTGCATGGCAGGGCCAAAAAGGTGGGCGCCTTGCAGCTCTTTGTGGGGACCTGTGCATGTTAGTCAGGTGTGGGAGGAGGGTGGGTGCTCTGGTGGGAAGGTGTGAGGAGGGGAGGAAAGCGAGCTAGGCCCTTGTTGTGAGTGTGGCCGAAGCATGTGAAGGTGGAATGGGATGAGGCATTGCGCCGCGTGGTGGCCGTGTGGAGTGGTTAGGAAGGGGTTGGAGGAGGGTGGCCAGGCAGGTGGTCAAGTGTGAGGAGGTCATTGGTGATTTGGAGGAGGTGAGGGAAAGGAGGCCGGGAGTGGTAGTGGGAGAGCCGTGTGCATGGCAGGGCCAAAAAGGTGGGCGCCTTGTTGCTGTTTGTGGGGACCTGTGCATGTTAGTCAGGTGTGGGAGGCGGGTGGGTGCTCTGGTGGGAAGGTGTGAGGAGGGGAGGAAAGCGAGCTAGGCCCTTGTTGTGAGTGTGGCCGAAGCATGTGAAGGTGGAATGGGATGAGGCATTGCACCGCCTGGTGGCCGTGTGGAGTGGTTAGGAAGGGGTTGGAGGAGGGTGGCCAGGCAGGTGGTCAAGTGTGAGGAGGTCATTGGTGATTTGGAGGAGGTGAGGGAAAGGATGACGGGAGTGGTAGTGGGAGAGCCGTGTGCATGGCAGGGCCAAAAAGGTAGGCGCCTTGCAGCTCTTTGTGGGGACCTGTGCATGTTAGTCAAGTGTGGAAGGAGGGTGGGTGCTCTGGTGGGAAGGTGTGAGGAGGGGAGGAAAGCGAGCTAGGCCCTTGTTGTGAGTGTGGCCTAGACCATGTGAAGGTGGAATGGGATGAGGCATTGCACCACCTGGTGGCCGTGTGGAGTGGTTAGGAAGGGGTTGGAGGAGGGTGGCCAGGCAGGTGGTCAAGTGTGAGGAGGTCATTGGTGATTTGGAGGAGGTGAGGGAAAGGAGGCCGGGAGTGGTAGTGGGAGAGCCATGTGCATGGCAGGGCCAAAAAGGTGGGCGCCTTGCAGCTCTTTGTGGGGACCTGTGCATGTTAGTCAGGTGTGGGAGGAGGGTGGGTGCTCTGGTGGGAAGGTGTGAGGAGGGGAGGAAAGCGAGCTAGGCCCTTGTTGTGAGTGTGGCCGAAGCATGTGAAGGTGGAATGGGATGAGGCATTGCGCCGCGTGGTGGCCGTGTGGAGTGGTTAGGAAGGGGTTGGAGGAGGGTGGCCAGGCAGGTGGTCAAGTGTGAGGAGGTCATTGGTGATTTGGAGGAGGTGAGGGAAAGGAGGCCGGGAGTGGTAGTGGGAGAGCCGTGTGCATGGCAGGGCCAAAAAGGTGGGCGCCTTGCAGCTCTTTGTGGGGACCTGTGCATGTTAGTCAGGTGTGGGAGGAGGGTGGGTGCTCTGGTGGGAAGGTGTGAGGAGGGGAGGAAAGCGAGCTAGGCCCTTGTTGTGAGTGTGGCCGAAGCATGTGAAGGTGGAATGGGATGAGGCATTGCGCCGCGTGGTGGCCGTGTGGAGTGGTTAGGAAGGGGTTGGAGGAGGGTGGCCAGGCAGGTGGTCAAGTGTGAGGAGGTCATTGGTGATTTGGAGGAGGTGAGGGAAAGGAGGCCGGGAGTGGTAGTGGGAGAGCCGTGTGCATGGCAGGGCCAAAAAGGTGGGCGCCTTGCAGCTCTTTGTGGGGACCTGTGCATGTTAGTCAGGTGTGGGAGGAGGGTGGGTGCTCTGGTGGGAAGGTGTGAGGAGGGGAGGAAAGCGAGCTAGGCCCTTGTTGTGAGTGTGGCCGAAGCATGTGAAGGTGGAATGGGATGAGGCATTGCGCCGCGTGGTGGCCGTGTGGAGTGGTTAGGAAGGGGTTGGAGGAGGGTGGCCAGGCAGGTGGTCAAGTGTGAGGAGGTCAGTGGTGATTTGGAGGAGGTGAGGGAAAGGAGGACGGGAGTGGTAGTGGGAGAGCCGTGTGCATGGCAGGGCCAAAAAGGTAGGCGCCTTGTTGCTGTTTGTGGGGACCTGTGCATGTTAGTCAGGTGTGGGAGGCGGGTGGGTGCTCTGGTGGGAAGGTGTGAGGAGGGGAGGAAAGCGAGCTAGGCCCTTGTTGTGAGTGTGGCCAAAGCATGTGAAGGTGGAATGGGATGAGGCATTGCCCCGCCTGGTGGCCGTGTGGAGTGGTTAGGAAGGGGTTGGAGGAGGGTGGCCAGGCAGGTGGTCAAGTGTGAGGAGGTCAGTGGTGATTTGGAGGAGGTGAGGGAAAGGAGGCCGGGAGTGGTTGTGGGAGAGGTGTATGGATGGTAGGGCGAAAAGAGTGGGGGCCTTGTTGCTGTTTGCGGGGGTCTATGCATGTTAGTCAGGTGTGGGAGGAGGGTGGGTGCTCTGGTGGGAAGGTGTGAGGAGGGGAGGAAAGCGAGCTAGGCCCTTGTTGTGAGTGTGGCCGAAGCATGTGAAGGTGGAATGGGATGAGGCATTGCGCCGCCTGGTGGCCGTGTGGAGTGGTTAGGAAGGGGTTGGAGGAGGGTGGCCAGGCAGGTGGGCAAGTGTGAGGAAGTCATTGGTGATTTGGAGGAGGTGAGGGAAAGGAGGACGGGAGTGGTAGTGGGAGAGCCGTGTGCATGGCAGGGCCAAAAAGGTAGGCGCCTTGCAGCTCTTTGTGGGGACCTGTGCATGTTAGTCAAGTGTGGGAGGAGGGTGGGTGCTCTGGTGGGAAGGTGTGAGGAGGGGAGGAAAGCGAGCTAGGCCCTTGTTGTGAGTGTGGCCGAAGCATGTGAAGGTGGAATGGGATGAGGCATTGCACCGCCTGGTGGCCGTGTGGAGTGGTTAGGAAGGGGTTGGAGGAGGGTGGCCAGGCAGGTGGTCAAGTGTGAGGAGGTCAGTGGTGATTTGGAGGAGGTGAGGGAAAGGATGATGGGAGTCGTAGTGGGAGAGCCGTGTGCATGGCAGGGCCAAAAAGGTAGGCGCCTTGCAGCTCTTTGTGGGGACCTGTGCATGTTAGTCAAGTGTGGGAGGAGGGTGGGTGCTCTGGTGGGAAGGTGTGAGGAGGGGAGGAAAGCGAGCTAGGCCCTTGTTGTGAGTGTGGCCGAAGCATGTGAAGGTGGAATGGGATGAGGCATTGCGCCGCGTGGTGGCCGTGTGGAGTGGTTAGGAAGGGGTTGGAGGAGGGTGGCCAGGCAGGTGGGCAAGTGTGAGGAGGTCATTGGTGATTTGGAGGAGGTGAGGGAAAGGAGGCCGGGAGTGGTAGTGGGAGAGCCGTGTGCATGGCAGGGCCAAAAAGGTAGGCGCCTTGCAGCTCTTTGTGGGGACCTGTGCATGTTAGTCAGGTGTGGGAGGAGGGTGGGTGCTCTGGTGGGAAGGTGTGAGGAGGGGAGGAAAGCGAGCTAGGCCCTTGTTGTGAGTGTGGCCAAAGCATGTGAAGGTGGAATGGGATGAGGCATTGCGCCGCGTGGTGGCCGTGTGGAGTGGTTAGGAAGGGGTTGGAGGAGGGTGGCCAGGCAGGTGGTCAAGTGTGAGGAGGTCATTGGTGATTTGGAGGAGGTGAGGGAAAGGAGGCCGGGAGTGGTTGTGGGAGAGCCGTGTGCATGGCAGGGCCAAAAAGGTGGGCGCCCGCCTTGCAGCTCTTTGTGGGGCCCTGTGCATGTTAGTCAGGTGTGGGAGGAGGGTGGGTGCTCTGGTGGGAAGGTGTGAGGAGGGGAGGAAAGCGAGCTAGGCCCTTGTTGTGAGTGTGGCCGAAGCATGTGAAGGTGGAATGGGATGAGGCATTGCGCCGCGTGGTGGCCGTGTGGAGTGGTTAGGAAGGGGTTGGAGGAGGGTGGCCAGGCAGGTGGTCAAGTGTGAGGAGGTCATTGGTGATTTGGAGGAGGTGAGGGAAAGGAGGACGGGAGTGGTTGTGGGAGAGCCGTGTGCATGGCAGGGCCAAAAAGGTAGGCGCCTTGCAGCTCTTTGTGGGGACCTGTGCATGTTAGTCAGGTGTGGGAGGAGGGTGGGTGCTCTGGTGGGAAGGTGTGAGGAGGGGAGGAAAGCGAGCTAGGCCCTTGTTGTGAGTGTGGCCGAAGCATGTGAAGGTGGAATGGGATGAGGCATTGCGCCGCGTGGTGGCCGTGTGGAGTGGTTAGGAAGGGGTTGGAGGAGGGTGGCCAGGCAGGTGGTCAAGTGTGAGGAGGTCAGTGGTGATTTGGAGGAGGTGAGGGAAAGGAGGCCGGGAGTGGTAGTGGGAGAGCCGTGTGCATGGCAGGGCCAAAAAGGTAGGCGCCTTGCAGCTCTTTGTGGGGACCTGTGCATGTTAGTCAGGTGTGGGAGGAGGATGGGTGCTCTGGTGGGAAGGTGTGAGGAGGGGAGGAAAGCGAGCTAGGCCCTTGTTGTGAGTGTGGCCGAAGCATGTGAAGGTGGAATGGGATGAGGCATTGCGCCGCGTGGTGGCCGTGTGGAGTGGTTAGGAAGGGGTTGGAGGAGGGTGGCCAGGCAGGTGGGCAAGTGTGAGGAGGTCATTGGTGATTTGGAGGAGGTGAGGGAAAGGAGGCCGGGAGTGGTAGTGGGAGAGCCGTGTGCATGGCAGGGCCAAAAAGGTGGGCGCCTTGCAGCTCTTTGTGGGGACCTGTGCATGTTAGTCAGGTGTGGGAGGAGGGTGGGTGCTCTGGTGGGAAGGTGTGAGGAGGGGAGGAAAGCGAGCTAGGCCCTTGTTGTGAGTGTGGCCGAAGCATGTGAAGGTGGAATGGGATGAGGCATTGCACCGCCTGGTGGCCGTGTGGAGTGGTTAGGAAGGGGTTGGAGGAGGGTGGCCAGGCAGGTGGTCAAGTGTGAGGAGGTCATTGGTGATTTGGAGGAGGTGAGGGAAAGGATGACGGGAGTGGTAGTGGGAGAGCCGTGTGCATGGCAGGGCCAAAAAGGTAGGCGCCTTGCAGCTCTTTGTGGGGACCTGTGCATGTTAGTCAAGTGTGGAAGGAGGGTGGGTGCTCTGGTGGGAAGGTGTGAGGAGGGGAGGAAAGCGAGCTAGGCCCTTGTTGTGAGTGTGGCCTAGACCATGTGAAGGTGGAATGGGATGAGGCATTGCACCACCTGGTGGCCGTGTGGAGTGGTTAGGAAGGGGTTGGAGGAGGGTGGCCAGGCAGGTGGTCAAGTGTGAGGAGGTCATTGGTGATTTGGAGGAGGTGAGGGAAAGGAGGCCGGGAGTGGTAGTGGGAGAGCCATGTGCATGGCAGGGCCAAAAAGGTGGGCGCCTTGCAGCTCTTTGTGGGGACCTGTGCATGTTAGTCAGGTGTGGGAGGAGGGTGGGTGCTCTGGTGGGAAGGTGTGAGGAGGGGAGGAAAGCGAGCTAGGCCCTTGTTGTGAGTGTGGCTGAAGCATGTGAAGGTGGAATGGGATGAGGCATTGCGCCGCGTGGTGGCCGTGTGGAGTGGTTAGGAAGGGGTTGGAGGAGGGTGGCCAGGCAGGTGGGCAAGTGTGAGGAGGTCATTGGTGATTTGGAGGAGGTGAGGGAAAGGATGACGGGAGTCGTAGTGGGAGAGCCGTGTGCATGGCAGGGCCAAAAAGGTAGGCGCCTTGCAGCTCTTTGTGGGGACCTGTGCATGTTAGTCAAGTGTGGGAGGAGGGTGGGTGCTCTGGTGGGAAGGTGTGAGGAGGGGAGGAAAGCGAGCTAGGCCCTTGTTGTGAGTGTGGCCGAAGCATGTGAAGGTGGAATGGGATGAGGCGTTGCGCCGCGTGGTGGCCGTGTGGAGTGGTTAGGAAGGGGTTGGAGGAGGGTGGCCAGGCAGGTGGGCAAGTGTGAGGAGGTCATTGGTGATTTGGAGGAGGTGAGGGAAAGGAGGCCGGGAGTGGTAGTGGGAGAGCCGTGTGCATGGCAGGGCCAAAAAGGTAGGCGCCTTGCAGCTCTTTGTGGGGACCTGTGCATGTTAGTCAGGTGTGGGAGGAGGGTGGGTGCTCTGGTGGGAAGGTGTGAGGAGGGGAGGAAAGCGAGCTAGGCCCTTGTTGTGAGTGTGGCCAAAGCATGTGAAGGTGGAATGGGATGAGGCATTGCGCCGCGTGGTGGCCGTGTGGAGTGGTTAGGAAGGGGTTGGAGGAGGGTGGCCAGGCAGGTGGTCAAGTGTGAGGAGGTCATTGGTGATTTGGAGGAGGTGAGGGAAAGGAGGCCGGGAGTGGTTGTGGGAGAGCCGTGTGCATGGCAGGGCCAAAAAGGTGGGCGCCCGCCTTGCAGCTCTTTGTGGGGCCCTGTGCATGTTAGTCAGGTGTGGGAGGAGGGTGGGTGCTCTGGTGGGAAGGTGTGAGGAGGGGAGGAAAGCGAGCTAGGCCCTTGTTGTGAGTGTGGCCGAAGCATGTGAAGGTGGAATGGGATGAGGCATTGCGCCGCGTGGTGGCCGTGTGGAGTGGTTAGGAAGGGGTTGGAGGAGGGTGGCCAGGCAGGTGGTCAAGTGTGAGGAGGTCATTGGTGATTTGGAGGAGGTGAGGGAAAGGAGGACGGGAGTGGTAGTGGGAGAGCCGTGTGCATGGCAGGGCCAAAAAGGTAGGCGCCTTGTTGCTGTTTGTGGGGACCTGTGCATGTTAGTCAGGTGTGGGAGGAGGGTGGGTGCTCTGGTGGGAAGGTGTGAGGAGGGGAGGAAAGCGAGCTAGGCCCTTGTTGTGAGTGTGGCCGAAGCATGTGAAGGTGGAATGGGATGAGGCATTGCGCCGCGTGGTGGCCGTGTGGAGTGGTTAGGAAGGGGTTGGAGGAGGGTGGCCAGGCAGGTGGTCAAGTGTGAGGAGGTCAGTGGTGATTTGGAGGAGGTGAGGGAAAGGAGGCCGGGAGTGGTAGTGGGAGAGCCGTGTGCATGGCAGGGCCAAAAAGGTAGGCGCCTTGCAGCTCTTTGTGGGGACCTGTGCATGTTAGTCAGGTGTGGGAGGAGGATGGGTGCTCTGGTGGGAAGGTGTGAGGAGGGGAGGAAAGCGAGCTAGGCCCTTGTTGTGAGTGTGGCCGAAGCATGTGAAGGTGGAATGGGATGAGGCATTGCGCCGCGTGGTGGCCGTGTGGAGTGGTTAGGAAGGGGTTGGAGGAGGGTGGCCAGGCAGGTGGGCAAGTGTGAGGAGGTCATTGGTGATTTGGAGGAGGTGAGGGAAAGGAGGACGGGAGTGGTAGTGGGAGAGCCGTGTGCATGGCAGGGCCAAAAAGGTGGGCGCCCGCCTTGCAGCTCTTTGTGGGGCCCTGTGCATGTTAGTCAGGTGTGGGAGGAGGGTGGGTGCTCTGGTGGGAAGGTGTGAGGAGGGGAGGAAAGCGAGCTAGGCCCTTGTTGTGAGTGTGGCCGAAGCATGTGAAGGTGGAATGGGATGAGGCATTGCGCCGCGTGGTGGCCGTGTGGAGTGGTTAGGAAGGGGTTGGAGGAGGGTGGCCAGGCAGGTGGGCAAGTGTGAGGAGGTCAGTGGTGATTTGGAGGAGGTGAGGGAAAGGAGGCCGGGAGTGGTAGTGGGAGAGCCGTGTGCATGGCAGGGCCAAAAAGGTGGGCGCCTTGTTGCTGTTTGTGGGGACCTGTGCATGTTAGTCAGGTGTGGGAGGCGGGTGGGTGCTCTGGTGGGAAGGTGTGAGGAGGGGAGGAAAGCGAGCTAGGCCCTTGTTGTGAGTGTGGCCGAAGCATGTGAAGGTGGAATGGGATGAGGCATTGCACCGCCTGGTGGCCGTGTGGAGTGGTTAGGAAGGGGTTGGAGGAGGGTGGCCAGGCAGGTGGTCAAGTGTGAGGAGGTCATTGGTGATTTGGAGGAGGTGAGGGAAAGGAGGCCGGGAGTGGTAGTGGGAGAGCCGTGTGCATGGCAGGGCCAAAAAGGTAGGCGCCTTGCAGCTCTTTGTGGGGACCTGTGCATGTTAGTCAAGTGTGGAAGGAGGGTGGGTGCTCTGGTGGGAAGGTGTGAGGAGGGGAGGAAAGCGAGCTAGGCCCTTGTTGTGAGTGTGGCCGAAGCATGTGAAGGTGGAATGGGATGAGGCATTGCACCACCTGGTGGCCGTGTGGAGTGGTTAGGAAGGGGTTGGAGGAGGGTGGCCAGGCAGGTGGTCAAGTGTGAGGAGGTCATTGGTGATTTGGAGGAGGTGAGGGAAAGGAGGCCGGGAGTGGTAGTGGGAGAGCCATGTGCATGGCAGGGCCAAAAAGGTGGGCGCCTTGCAGCTCTTTGTGGGGACCTGTGCATGTTAGTCAGGTGTGGGAGGAGGGTGGGTGCTCTGGTGGGAAGGTGTGAGGAGGGGAGGAAAGCGAGCTAGGCCCTTGTTGTGCGTGTGGCTGAAGCATGTGAAGGTGGAATGGGATGAGGCATTGCGCCGCGTGGTGGCCGTGTGGAGTGGTTAGGAAGGGGTTGGAGGAGGGTGGCCAGGCAGGTGGGCAAGTGTGAGGAGGTCATTGGTGATTTGGAGGAGGTGAGGGAAAGGAGGCCGGGAGTGGTAGTGGGAGAGCCGTGTGCATGGCAGGGCCAAAAAGGTGGGCGCCTTGTTGCTGTTTGTGGGGACCTGTGCATGTTAGTCAGGTGTGGGAGGAGGGTGGGTGCTCTGGTGGGAAGGTGTGAGGAGGGGAGGAAAGCGAGCTAGGCCCTTGTTGTGAGTGTGGCCGAAGCATGTGAAGGTGGAATGGGATGAGGCATTGCGCCGCGTGGTGGCCGTGTGGAGTGGTTAGGAAGGGGTTGGAGGAGGGTGGCCAGGCAGGTGGTCAAGTGTGAGGAGGTCATTGGTGATTTGGAGGAGGTGAGGGAAAGGAGGACGGGAGTGGTAGTGGGAGAGCCGTGTGCATGGCAGGGCCAAAAAGGTAGGCGCCTTGCAGCTCTTTGTGGGGACCTGTGCATGTTAGTCAGGTGTGGGAGGAGGGTGGGTGCTCTGGTGGGAAGGTGTGAGGAGGGGAGGAAAGCGAGCTAGGCCCTTGTTGTGAGTGTGGCCGAAGCATGTGAAGGTGGAATGGGATGAGGCATTGCGCCGCGTGGTGGCCGTGTGGAGTGGTTAGGAAGGGGTTGGAGGAGGGTGGCCAGGCAGGTGGTCAAGTGTGAGGAGGTCAGTGGTGATTTGGAGGAGGTGAGGGAAAGGATGACGGGAGTCGTAGTGGGAGAGCCGTGTGCATGGCAGGGCCAAAAAGGTAGGCGCCTTGCAGCTCTTTGTGGGGACCTGTGCATGTTAGTCAAGTGTGGGAGGAGGGTGGGTGCTCTGGTGGGAAGGTGTGAGGAGGGGAGGAAAGCGAGCTAGGCCCTTGTTGTGAGTGTGGCCGAAGCATGTGAAGGTGGAATGGGATGAGGCATTGCGCCGCGTGGTGGCCGTGTGGAGTGGTTAGGAAGGGGTTGGAGGAGGGTGGCCAGGCAGGTGGTCAAGTGTGAGGAGGTCATTGGTGATTTGGAGGAGGTGAGGGAAAGGAGGCCGGGAGTGGTAGTGGGAGAGCCGTGTGCATGGCAGGGCCAAAAAGGTAGGCGCCTTGCAGCTCTTTGTGGGGACCTGTGCATGTTAGTCAGGTGTGGGAGGAGGGTGGGTGCTCTGGTGGGAAGGTGTGAGGAGGGGAGGAAAGCGAGCTAGGCCCTTGTTGTGAGTGTGGCCAAAGCATGTGAAGGTGGAATGGGATGAGGCATTGCGCCGCGTGGTGGCCGTGTGGAGTGGTTAGGAAGGGGTTGGAGGAGGGTGGCCAGGCAGGTGGTCAAGTGTGAGGAGGTCATTGGTGATTTGGAGGAGGTGAGGGAAAGGAGGACGGGAGTGGTAGTGGGAGAGCCGTGTGCATGGCAGGGCCAAAAAGGTGGGCGCCTTGCAGCTCTTTGTGGGGACCTGTGCATGTTAGTCAGGTGTGGGAGGAGGGTGGGTGCTCTGGTGGGAAGGTGTGAGGAGGGGAGGAAAGCGAGCTAGGCCCTTGTTGTGAGTGTGGCCGAAGCATGTGAAGGTGGAATGGGATGAGGCATTGCGCCGCGTGGTGGCCGTGTGGAGTGGTTAGGAAGGGGTTGGAGGAGGGTGGCCAGGCAGGTGGGCAAGTGTGAGGAGGTCATTGGTGATTTGGAGGAGGTGAGGGAAAGGAGGCCGGGAGTGGTAGTGGGAGAGGTGTATGGATGGTAGGGCGAAAAGAGTGGGGGCCTTGTTGCTGTTTGTGGGGACCTGTGCATGTTAGTCAGGTGTGGGAGGCGGGTGGGTGCTCTGGTGGGAAGGTGTGAGGAGGGGAGGAAAGCGAGCTAGGCCCTTGTTGTGAGTGTGGCCGAAGCATGTGAAGGTGGAATGGGATGAGGCATTGCACCGCCTGGTGGCCGTGTGGAGTGGTTAGGAAGGGGTTGGAGGAGGGTGGCCAGGCAGGTGGTCAAGTGTGAGGAGGTCATTGGTGATTTGGAGGAGGTGAGGGAAAGGATGACGGGAGTGGTAGTGGGAGAGCCGTGTGCATGGCAGGGCCAAAAAGGTAGGCGCCTTGCAGCTCTTTGTGGGGACCTGTGCATGTTAGTCAAGTGTGGAAGGAGGGTGGGTGCTCTGGTGGGAAGGTGTGAGGAGGGGAGGAAAGCGAGCTAGGCCCTTGTTGTGAGTGTGGCCTAGACCATGTGAAGGTGGAATGGGATGAGGCATTGCACCACCTGGTGGCCGTGTGGAGTGGTTAGGAAGGGGTTGGAGGAGGGTGGCCAGGCAGGTGGGCAAGTGTGAGGAGGTCATTGGTGATTTGGAGGAGGTGAGGGAAAGGAGGCCGGGAGTGGTAGTGGGAGAGCCGTGTGCATGGCAGGGCCAAAAAGGTGGGCGCCTTGTTGCTGTTTGTGGGGACCTGTGCATGTTAGTCAGGTGTGGGAGGAGGGTGGGTGCTCTGGTGGGAAGGTGTGAGGAGGGGAGGAAAGCGAGCTAGGCCCTTGTTGTGAGTGTGGCTGAAGCATGTGAAGGTGGAATGGGATGAGGCATTGCGCCGCGTGGTGGCCGTGTGGAGTGGTTAGGAAGGGGTTGGAGGAGGGTGGCCAGGCAGGTGGTCAAGTGTGAGGAGGTCAGTGGTGATTTGGAGGAGGTGAGGGAAAGGAGGCCGGGAGTGGTAGTGGGAGAGCCGTGTGCATGGCAGGGCCAAAAAGGTAGGCGCCTTGTTGCTGTTTGTGGGGACCTGTGCATGTTAGTCAGGTGTGGGAGGCGGGTGGGTGCTCTGGTGGGAAGGTGTGAGGAGGGGAGGAAAGCGAGCTAGGCCCTTGTTGTGAGTGTGGCCAAAGCATGTGAAGGTGGAATGGGATGAGGCATTGCGCCGCGTGGTGGCCGTGTGGAGTGGTTAGGAAGGGGTTGGAGGAGGGTGGCCAGGCAGGTGGTCAAGTGTGAGGAGGTCAGTGGTGATTTGGAGGAGGTGAGGGAAAGGAGGCCGGGAGTGGTTGTGGGAGAGGTGTATGGATGGTAGGGCGAAAAGAGTGGGGGCCTTGTTGCTCTTTGTGGGGACCTGTGCATGTTAGTCAGGTGTGGGAGGAGGGTGGGTGCTCTGGTGGGAAGGTGTGAGGAGGGGAGGAAAGCGAGCTAGGCCCTTGTTGTGAGTGTGGCCGAAGCATGTGAAGGTGGAATGGGATGAGGCATTGCGCCGCGTGGTGGCCGTGTGGAGTGGTTAGGAAGGGGTTGGAGGAGGGTGGCCAGGCAGGTGGTCAAGTGTGAGGAGGTCAGTGGTGATTTGGAGGAGGTGAGGGAAAGGATGACGGGAGTCGTAGTGGGAGAGCCGTGTGCATGGCAGGGCCAAAAAGGTAGGCGCCTTGCAGCTCTTTGTGGGGACCTGTGCATGTTAGTCAAGTGTGGGAGGAGGGTGGGTGCTCTGGTGGGAAGGTGTGAGGAGGGGAGGAAAGCGAGCTAGGCCCTTGTTGTGAGTGTGGCCGAAGCATGTGAAGGTGGAATGGGATGAGGCATTGCGCCGCGTGGTGGCCGTGTGGAGTGGTTAGGAAGGGGTTGGAGGAGGGTGGCCAGGCAGGTGGGCAAGTGTGAGGAGGTCATTGGTGATTTGGAGGAGGTGAGGGAAAGGAGGCCGGGAGTGGTAGTGGGAGAGCCGTGTGCATGGCAGGGCCAAAAAGGTAGGCGCCTTGCAGCTCTTTGTGGGGACCTGTGCATGTTAGTCAGGTGTGGGAGGAGGGTGGGTGCTCTGGTGGGAAGGTGTGAGGAGGGGAGGAAAGCGAGCTAGGCCCTTGTTGTGAGTGTGGCCGAAGCATGTGAAGGTGGAATGGGATGAGGCATTGCGCCGCGTGGTGGCCGTGTGGAGTGGTTAGGAAGGGGTTGGAGGAGGGTGGCCAGGCAGGTGGTCAAGTGTGAGGAGGTCATTGGTGATTTGGAGGAGGTGAGGGAAAGGAGGACGGGAGTGGTAGTGGGAGAGCCGTGTGCATGGCAGGGCCAAAAAGGTAGGCGCCTTGCAGCTCTTTGTGGGGACCTGTGCATGTTAGTCAAGTGTGGGAGGAGGGTGGGTGCTCTGGTGGGAAGGTGTGAGGAGGGGAGGAAAGCGAGCTAGGCCCTTGTTGTGAGTGTGGCCTAGACCATGTGAAGGTGGAATGGGATGAGGCATTGCACCACCTGGTGGCCGTGTGGAGTGGTTAGGAAGGGGTTGGAGGAGGGTGGCCAGGCAGGTGGTCAAGTGTGAGGAGGTCATTGGTGATTTGGAGGAGGTGAGGGAAAGGAGGCCGGGAGTGGTAGTGGGAGAGCCGTGTGCATGGCAGGGCCAAAAAGGTAGGCGCCCGCCTTGCAGCTCTTTGTGGGGACCTGTGCATGTTAGTCAGGTGTGGGAGGAGGGTGGGTGCTCTGGTGGGAAGGTGTGAGGAGGGGAGGAAAGCGAGCTAGGCCCTTGTTGTGAGTGTGGCCGAAGCATGTGAAGGTGGAATGGGATGAGGCATTGCGCCGCGTGGTGGCCGTGTGGAGTGGTTAGGAAGGGGTTGGAGGAGGGTGGCCAGGCAGGTGGGCAAGTGTGAGGAGGTCATTGGTGATTTGGAGGAGGTGAGGGAAAGGAGGACGGGAGTGGTAGTGGGAGAGCCGTGTGCATGGCAGGGCCAAAAAGGTGGGCGCCTTGCAGCTCTTTGTGGGGACCTGTGCATGTTAGTCAGGTGTGGGAGGCGGGTGGGTGCTCTGGTGGGAAGGTGTGAGGAGGGGAGGAAAGCGAGCTAGGCCCTTGTTGTGAGTGTGGCTGAAGCATGTGAAGGTGGAATGGGATGAGGCATTGCGCCGCCTGGTGGCCGTGTGGAGTGGTTAGGAAGGGGTTGGAGGAGGGTGGCCAGGCAGGTGGTCAAGTGTGAGGAGGTCATTGGTGATTTGGAGGAGGTGAGGGAAAGCAGGACGGGAGTGGTTGTGGGAGAGCCGTGTGCATGGCAGGGCCAAAAAGGTGGGCGCCTTGCAGCTCTTTGTGGGGACCTGTGCATGTTAGTCAGGTGTGGGAGGAGGGTGGGTGCTCTGGTGGGAAGGTGTGAGGAGGGGAGGAAAGCGAGCTAGGCCCTTGTTGTGAGTGTGGCCAAAGCATGTGAAGGTGGAATGGGATGAGGCATTGCGCCGCGTGGTGGCCGTGTGGAGTGGTTAGGAAGGGTTTGGAGGAGGGTGGCCAGGCAGGTGGTCAAGTGTGAGGAGGTCATTGGTGATTTGGAGGAGGTGAGGGAAAGGAGGACGGGAGTGGTAGTGGGAGAGCCGTGTGCATGGCAGGGCCAAAAAGGTGGGCGCCTTGCAGCTCTTTGTGGGGACCTGTGCATGTTAGTCAGGTGTGGGAGGAGGGTGGGTGCTCTGGTGGGAAGGTGTGAGGAGGGGAGGAAAGCGAGCTAGGCCCTTGTTGTGAGTGTGGCCGAAGCATGTGAAGGTGGAATGGGATGAGGCATTGCACCACCTGGTGGCCGTGTGGAGTGGTTAGGAAGGGGTTGGAGGAGGGTGGCCAGGCAGGTGGTCAAGTGTGAGGAGGTCAGTGGTGATTTGGAGGAGGTGAGGGAAAGGAGGCCGGGAGTGGTAGTGGGAGAGCCGTGTGCATGGCAGGGCCAAAAAGGTAGGCGCCTTGCAGCTCTTTGTGGGGACCTGTGCATGTTAGTCAGGTGTGGGAGGAGGGTGGGTGCTCTGGTGGGAAGGTGTGAGGAGGGGAGGAAAGCGAGCTAGGCCCTTGTTGTGAGTGTGGCCTAGACCATGTGAAGGTGGAATGGGATGAGGCATTGCACCACCTGGTGGCCGTGTGGAGTGGTTAGGAAGGGGTTGGAGGAGGGTGGCCAGGCAGGTGGTCAAGTGTGAGGAGGTCATTGGTGATTTGGAGGAGGTGAGGGAAAGGAGGCCGGGAGTGGTAGTGGGAGAGCCGTGTGCATGGCAGGGCCAAAAAGGTAGGCGCCCGCCTTGCAGCTCTTTGTGGGGACCTGTGCATGTTAGTCAGGTGTGGGAGGAGGGTGGGTGCTCTGGTGGGAAGGTGTGAGGAGGGGAGGAAAGCGAGCTAGGCCCTTGTTGTGAGTGTGGCCGAAGCATGTGAAGGTGGAATGGGATGAGGCATTGCGCCGCGTGGTGGCCGTGTGGAGTGGTTAGGAAGGGGTTGGAGGAGGGTGGCCAGGCAGGTGGGCAAGTGTGAGGAGGTCATTGGTGATTTGGAGGAGGTGAGGGAAAGGAGGACGGGAGTGGTAGTGGGAGAGCCGTGTGCATGGCAGGGCCAAAAAGGTGGGCGCCTTGCAGCTCTTTGTGGGGACCTGTGCATGTTAGTCAGGTGTGGGAGGCGGGTGGGTGCTCTGGTGGGAAGGTGTGAGGAGGGGAGGAAAGCGAGCTAGGCCCTTGTTGTGAGTGTGGCTGAAGCATGTGAAGGTGGAATGGGATGAGGCATTGCGCCGCCTGGTGGCCGTGTGGAGTGGTTAGGAAGGGGTTGGAGGAGGGTGGCCAGGCAGGTGGTCAAGTGTGAGGAGGTCATTGGTGATTTGGAGGAGGTGAGGGAAAGCAGGACGGGAGTGGTTGTGGGAGAGCCGTGTGCATGGCAGGGCCAAAAAGGTGGGCGCCTTGCAGCTCTTTGTGGGGACCTGTGCATGTTAGTCAGGTGTGGGAGGAGGGTGGGTGCTCTGGTGGGAAGGTGTGAGGAGGGGAGGAAAGCGAGCTAGGCCCTTGTTGTGAGTGTGGCCAAAGCATGTGAAGGTGGAATGGGATGAGGCATTGCGCCGCGTGGTGGCCGTGTGGAGTGGTTAGGAAGGGTTTGGAGGAGGGTGGCCAGGCAGGTGGTCAAGTGTGAGGAGGTCATTGGTGATTTGGAGGAGGTGAGGGAAAGGAGGACGGGAGTGGTAGTGGGAGAGCCGTGTGCATGGCAGGGCCAAAAAGGTGGGCGCCTTGCAGCTCTTTGTGGGGACCTGTGCATGTTAGTCAGGTGTGGGAGGAGGGTGGGTGCTCTGGTGGGAAGGTGTGAGGAGGGGAGGAAAGCGAGCTAGGCCCTTGTTGTGAGTGTGGCCGAAGCATGTGAAGGTGGAATGGGATGAGGCATTGCGCCGCGTGGTGGCCGTGTGGAGTGGTTAGGAAGGGGTTGGAGGAGGGTGGCCAGGCAGGTGGTCAAGTGTGAGGAGGTCAGTGGTGATTTGGAGGAGGTGAGGGAAAGGAGGCCGGGAGTGGTTGTGGGAGAGCCGTGTGCATGGCAGGGCCAAAAAGGTAGGCGCCCGCCTTGCAGCTCTTTGTGGGGACCTGTGCATGTTAGTCAGGTGTGGGAGGAGGGTGGGTGCTCTGGTGGGAAGGTGTGAGGAGGGGAGGAAAGCGAGCTAGGCCCTTGTTGTGCGTGTGGCCGAAGCATGTGAAGGTGGAATGGGATGAGGCATTGCACCGCCTGGTGGCCGTGTGGAGTGGTTAGGAAGGGGTTGGAGGAGGGTGGCCAGGCAGGTGGTCAAGTGTGAGGAGGTCATTGGTGATTTGGAGGAGGTGAGGGAAAGGAGGACGGGAGTGGTAGTGGGAGAGCCATGTGCATGGCAGGGCCAAGAAGGTGGGCGCCTTGTTGCTGTTTGTGGGGACCTGTGCATGTTAGTCAGGTGTGGGAGGAGGGTGGGTGCTCTGGTGGGAAGGTGTGAGGAGGGGAGGAAAGCGAGCTAGGCCCTTGTTGTGAGTGTGGCCGAAGCATGTGAAGGTGGAATGGGATGAGGCATTGCACCACCTGGTGGCCGTGTGGAGTGGTTAGGAAGGGGTTGGAGGAGGGTGGCCAGGCAGGTGGTCAAGTGTGAGGAGGTCATTGGTGATTTGGAGGAGGTGAGGGAAAGGAGGCCGGGAGTGGTAGTGGGAGAGCCGTGTGCATGGCAGGGCCAAAAAGGTGGGCGCCTTGCAGCTCTTTGTGGGGACCTGTGCATGTTAGTCAGGTGTGGGAGGAGGGTGGGTGCTCTGGTGGGAAGGTGTGAGGAGGGGAGGAAAGCGAGCTAGGCCCTTGTTGTGAGTGTGGCCGAAGCATGTGAAGGTGGAATGGGATGAGGCATTGCGCCGCGTGGTGGCCGTGTGGAGTGGTTAGGAAGGGGTTGGAGGAGGGTGGCCAGGCAGGTGGTCAAGTGTGAGGAGGTCATTGGTGATTTGGAGGAGGTGAGGGAAAGGAGGACGGGAGTGGTAGTGGGAGAGCCGTGTGCATGGCAGGGCCAAAAAGGTGGGCGCCTTGCAGCTCTTTGTGGGGACCTGTGCATGTTAGTCAGGTGTGGGAGGAGGGTGGGTGCTCTGGTGGGAAGGTGTGAGGAGGGGAGGAAAGCGAGCTAGGCCCTTGTTGTGAGTGTGGCCGAAGTATGTGAAGGTGGAATGGGATGAGGCATTGCGCCGCGTGGTGGCCGTGTGGAGTGGTTAGGAAGGGGTTGGAGGAGGGTGGCCAGGCAGGTGATCAAGTGTGAGGAGGTCATTGGTGATTTGGAGGAGGTGAGGGAAAGGAGGCCGGGAGTGGTAGTGGGAGAGCCGTGTGCATGGCAGGGCCAAAAAGGTGGGCGCCCGCCTTGCAGCTCTTTGTGGGGACCTGTGCATGTTAGTCAGGTGTGGGAGGAGGGTGGGTGCTCTGGTGGGAAGGTGTGAGGAGGGGAGGAAAGCGAGCTAGGCCCTTGTTGTGAGTGTGGCCAAAGCATGTGAAGGTGGAATGGGATGAGGCATTGCACCGCCTGGTGGCCATGTGGAGTGGTTAGGAAGGGGTTGGAGGAGGGTGGCCAGGCAGGTGGTCAAGTGTGAGGAGGTCATTGGTGATTTGGAGGAGGTGAGGGAAAGGAGGACGGGAGTGGTTGTGGGAGAGCCGTGTGCATGGCAGGGCCAAAAAGGTAGGCGCCTTGCAGCTCTTTGTGGGGACCTGTGCATGTTAGTCAGGTGTGGGAGGAGGGTGGGTGCTCTGGTGGGAAGGTGTGAGGAGGGGAGGAAAGCGAGCTAGGCCCTTGTTGTGAGTGTGGCCGAAGCATGTGAAGGTGGAATGGGATGAGGCATTGCACCACCTGGTGGCCGTGTGGAGTGGTTAGGAAGGGGTTGGAGGAGGGTGGCCAGGCAGGTGGTCAAGTGTGAGGAGGTCATTGGTGATTTGGAGGAGGTGAGGGAAAGGAGGCCGGGAGTGGTTGTGGGAGAGCCGTGTGCATGGCAGGGCCAAAAAGGTGGGCGCCCGCCTTGCAGCTCTTTGTGGGGACCTGTGCATGTTAGTCAGGTGTGGGAGGAGGGTGGGTGCTCTGGTGGGAAGGTGTGAGGAGGGGAGGAAAGCGAGCTAGGCCCTTGTTGTGAGTGTGGCCGAAGCATGTGAAGGTGGAATGGGATGAGGCATTGCGCCGCGTGGTGGCCGTGTGGAGTGGTTAGGAAGGGGTTGGAGGAGGGTGGCCAGGCAGGTGGTCAAGTGTGAGGAGGTCAGTGGTGATTTGGAGGAGGTGAGGGAAAGGAGGACGGGAGTGGTAGTGGGAGAGCCGTGTGCATGGCAGGGCCAAAAAGGTGGGTGCCCGCCTTGCAGCTCTTTGTGGGGACCTGTGCATGTTAGTCAGGTGTGGGAGGAGGGTGGGTGCTCTGGTGGGAAGGTGTGAGGAGGGGAGGAAAGCGAGCTAGGCCCTTGTTGTGAGTGTGGCCGAAGCATGTGAAGGTGGAATGGGATGAGGCATTGCGCCGCGTGGTGGCCGTGTGGAGTGGTTAGGAAGGGGTTGGAGGAGGGTGGCCAGGCAGGTGGTCAAGTGTGAGGAGGTCATTGGTGATTTGGAGGAGGTGAGGGAAAGGAGGCCGGGAGTGGTAGTGGGAGAGCCGTGTGCATGGCAGGGCCAAAAAGGTGGGCGCCTTGCAGCTCTTTGTGGGGACCTGTGCATGTTAGTCAGGTGTGGGAGGAGGGTGGGTGCTCTGGTGGGAAGGTGTGAGGAGGGGAGGAAAGCGAGCTAGGCCCTTGTTGTGAGTGTGGCCAAAGCATGTGAAGGTGGAATGGGATGAGGCATTGCACCACCTGGTGGCCGTGTGGAGTGGTTAGGAAGGGGTTGGAGGAGGGTGGCCAGGCAGGTGGTCAAGTGTGAGGAGGTCATTGGTGATTTGGAGGAGGTGAGGGAAAGGAGGACGGGAGTGGTAGTGGGAGAGCCGTGTGCATGGCAGGGCCAAAAAGGTAGGCGCCTTGTTGCTGTTTGTGGGGACCTGTGCATGTTAGTCAGGTGTGGGAGGAGGGTGGGTGCTCTGGTGGGAAGGTGTGAGGAGGGGAGGAAAGCGAGCTAGGCCCTTGTTGTGAGTGTGGCCTAGACCATGTGAAGGTGGAATGGGATGAGGCATTGCACCACCTGGTGGCCGTGTGGAGTGGTTAGGAAGGGGTTGGAGGAGGGTGGCCAGGCAGGTGGTCAAGTGTGAGGAGGTCATTGGTGATTTGGAGGAGGTGAGGGAAAGGAGGCCGGGAGTGGTAGTGGGAGAGCCGTGTGCATGGCAGGGCCAAAAAGGTGGGCGCCCGCCTTGCAGCTCTTTGTGGGGCCCTGTGCATGTTAGTCAGGTGTGGGAGGAGGGTGGGTGCTCTGGTGGGAAGGTGTGAGGAGGGGAGGAAAGCGAGCTAGGCCCTTGTTGTGAGTGTGGCCGAAGCATGTGAAGGTGGAATGGGATGAGGCATTGCGCCGCGTGGTGGCCGTGTGGAGTGGTTAGGAAGGGGTTGGAGGAGGGTGGCCAGGCAGGTGGTCAAGTGTGAGGAGGTCATTGGTGATTTGGAGGAGGTGAGGGAAAGGAGGACGGGAGTGGTAGTGGGAGAGCCGTGTGCATGGCAGGGCCAAAAAGGTAGGCGCCTTGTTGCTGTTTGTGGGGACCTGTGCATGTTAGTCAGGTGTGGGAGGAGGGTGGGTGCTCTGGTGGGAAGGTGTGAGGAGGGGAGGAAAGCGAGCTAGGCCCTTGTTGTGAGTGTGGCCGAAGCATGTGAAGGTGGAATGGGATGAGGCATTGCGCCGCGTGGTGGCCGTGTGGAGTGGTTAGGAAGGGGTTGGAGGAGGGTGGCCAGGCAGGTGGGCAAGTGTGAGGAGGTCATTGGTGATTTGGAGGAGGTGAGGGAAAGGAGGCCGGGAGTGGTAGTGGGAGAGCCGTGTGCATGGCAGGGCCAAAAAGGTAGGCGCCTTGCAGCTCTTTGTGGGGACCTGTGCATGTTAGTCAGGTGTGGGAGGAGGATGGGTGCTCTGGTGGGAAGGTGTGAGGAGGGGAGGAAAGCGAGCTAGGCCCTTGTTGTGAGTGTGGCCGAAGCATGTGAAGGTGGAATGGGATGAGGCATTGCGCCGCGTGGTGGCCGTGTGGAGTGGTTAGGTAGGGGTTGGAGGAGGGTGGCCAGGCAGGTGGTCAAGTGTGAGGAGGTCATTGGTGATTTGGAGGAGGTGAGGGAAAGGAGGCCGGGAGTGGTAGTGGGAGAGCCGTGTGCATGGCAGGGCCAAAAAGGTGGGCGCCCGCCTTGCAGCTCTTTGTGGGGACCTGTGCATGTTAGTCAGGTGTGGGAGGAGGGTGGGTGCTCTGGTGGGAAGGTGTGAGGAGGGGAGGAAAGCGAGCTAGGCCCTTGTTGTGAGTGTGGCTGAAGCATGTGAAGGTGGAATGGGATGAGGCATTGCGCCGCGTGGTGGCCGTGTGGAGTGGTTAGGAAGGGGTTGGAGGAGGGTGGCCAGGCAGGTGGTCAAGTGTGAGGAGGTCATTGGTGATTTGGAGGAGGTGAGGGAAAGGATGACGGGAGTGGTAGTGGGAGAGCCGTGTGCATGGCAGGGCCAAAAAGGTGGGCGCCCGCCTTGCAGCTCTTTGTGGGGACCTGTGCATGTTAGTCAGGTGTGGGAGGCGGGTGGGTGCTCTGGTGGGAAGGTGTGAGGAGGGGAGGAAAGCGAGCTAGGCCCTTGTTGTGAGTGTGGCCGAAGCATGTGAAGGTGGAATGGGATGAGGCATTGCACCGCCTGGTGGCCGTGTGGAGTGGTTAGGAAGGGGTTGGAGGAGGGTGGCCAGGCAGGTGGTCAAGTGTGAGGAGGTCATTGGTGATTTGGAGGAGGTGAGGGAAAGGAGGACGGGAGTGGTAGTGGGAGAGCCGTGTGCATGGCAGGGCCAAAAAGGTAGGCGCCTTGCAGCTCTTTGTGGGGACCTGTGCATGTTAGTCAAGTGTGGAAGGAGGGTGGGTGCTCTGGTGGGAAGGTGTGAGGAGGGGAGGAAAGCGAGCTAGGCCCTTGTTGTGAGTGTGGCCTAGACCATGTGAAGGTGGAATGGGATGAGGCATTGCACCACCTGGTGGCCGTGTGGAGTGGTTAGGAAGGGGTTGGAGGAGGGTGGCCAGGCAGTTGGGCAAGTGTGAGGAGGTCATTGGTGATTTGGAGGAGGTGAGGGAAAGGAGGACGGGAGTGGTAGTGGGAGAGCCGTGTGCATGGCAGGGCCAAAAAGGTGGGCGCCTTGTTGCTGTTTGTGGGGACCTGTGCATGTTAGTCAGGTGTGGGAGGAGGGTGGGTGCTCTGGTGGGAAGGTGTGAGGAGGGGAGGAAAGCGAGCTAGGCCCTTGTTGTGAGTGTGGCCGAAGCATGTGAAGGTGGAATGGGATGAGGCATTGCGCCGCGTGGTGGCCGTGTGGAGTGGTTAGGAAGGGGTTGGAGGAGGGTGGCCAGGCAGGTGGTCAAGTGTGAGGAGGTCATTGGTGATTTGGAGGAGGTGAGGGAAAGGAGGCCGGGAGTGGTAGTGGGAGAGCCGTGTGCATGGCAGGGCCAAAAAGGTGGGCGCCTTGCAGCTCTTTGTGGGGACCTGTGCATGTTAGTCAGGTGTGGGAGGAGGGTGGGTGCTCTGGTGGGAAGGTGTGAGGAGGGGAGGAAAGCGAGCTAGGCCCTTGTTGTGAGTGTGGCCGAAGCATGTGAAGGTGGAATGGTATGAGGCATTGCGCCGCGTGGTGGCCGTGTGGAGTGGTTAGGAAGGGGTTGGAGGAGGGTGGCCAGGCAGGTGGTCAAGTGTGAGGAGGTCAGTGGTGATTTGGAGGAGGTGAGGGAAAGGAGGACGGGAGTGGTAGTGGGAGAGCCGTGTGCATGGCAGGGCCAAAAAGGTAGGCGCCTTGTTGCTGTTTGTGGGGACCTGTGCATGTTAGTCAGGTGTGGAAGGAGGGTGGGTGCTCTGGTGGGAAGGTGTGAGGAGGGGAGGAAAGCGAGCTAGGCCCTTGTTGTGAGTGTGGCCAAAGCATGTGAAGGTGGAATGGGATGAGGCATTGCCCCGCCTGGTGGCCGTGTGGAGTGGTTAGGAAGGGGTTGGAGGAGGGTGGCCAGGCAGGTGGTCAAGTGTGAGGAGGTCAGTGGTGATTTGGAGGAGGTGAGGGAAAGGAGGCCGGGAGTGGTTGTGGGAGAGGTGTATGGATGGTAGGGCGAAAAGAGTGGGGGCCTTGTTGCTGTTTGTGGGGACCTGTGCATGTTAGTCAGGTGTGGGAGGAGGGTGGGTGCTCTGGTGGGAAGGTGTGAGGAGGGGAGGAAAGCGAGCTAGGCCCTTGTTGTGAGTGTGGCCGAAGCATGTGAAGGTGGAATGGGATGAGGCATTGCGCCGCCTGGTGGCCGTGTGGAGTGGTTAGGAAGGGGTTGGAGGAGGGTGGCCAGGCAGGTGGGCAAGTGTGAGGAGGTCATTGGTGATTTGGAGGAGGTGAGGGAAAGGAGGACGGGAGTGGTAGTGGGAGAGCCATGTGCATGGCAGGGCCAAAAAGGTAGGCGCCTTGCAGCTCTTTGTGGGGACCTGTGCATGTTAGTCAAGTGTGGAAGGAGGGTGGGTGCTCTGGTGGGAAGGTGTGAGGAGGGGAGGAAAGCGAGCTAGGCCCTTGTTGTGAGTGTGGCCGAAGCATGTGAAGGTGGAATGGGATGAGGCATTGCACCGCGTGGTGGCCGTGTGGAGTGGTTAGGAAGGGGTTGGAGGAGGGTGGCCAGGCAGGTGGTCAAGTGTGAGGAGGTCATTGGTGATTTGGAGGAGGTGAGGGAAAGGAGGCCGGGAGTGGTAGTGGGAGAGCCGTGTGCATGGCAGGGCCAAAAAGGTGGGCGCCCGCCTTGCAGCTCTTTGTGGGGACCTGTGCATGTTAGTCAGGTGTGGGAGGAGGGTGGGTGCTCTGGTGGGAAGGTGTGAGGAGGGGAGGAAAGCGAGCTAGGCCCTTGTTGTGAGTGTGGCCGAAGCATGTGAAGGTGGAATGGGATGAGGCATTGCGCCGCGTGGTGGCCGTGTGGAGTGGTTAGGAAGGGGTTGGAGGAGGGTGGCCAGGCAGGTGGTCAAGTGTGAGGAGGTCATTGGTGATTTGGAGGAGGTGAGGGAAAGGAGGCCGGGAGTGGTAGTGGGAGAGCCATGTGCATGGCAGGGCCAAAAAGGTGGGCGCCTTGCAGCTCTTTGTGGGGACCTGTGCATGTTAGTCAGGTGTGGGAGGAGGGTGGGTGCTCTGGTGGGAAGGTGTGAGGAGGGGAGGAAAGCGAGCTAGGCCCTTGTTGTGAGTGTGGCCGAAGCATGTGAAGGTGGAATGGGATGAGGCATTGCACCGCCTGGTGGCCATGTAGAGTGGTTAGGAAGGGGTTGGAGGAGGGTGGCCAGGCAGGTGGTCAAGTGTGAGGAGGTCATTGGTGATTTGGAGGAGGTGAGGGAAAGGAGGCCGGGAGTGGTAGTGGGAGAGCCGTGTGCATGGGCAGGGCCAAAAAGGTAGGTGCCTTGCAGCTCTTTGTGGGGACCTGTGCATGTTAGTCAGGTGTGGGAGGAGGGTGGGTGCTCTGGTGGGAAGGTGTGAGGAGGGGAGGAAAGCGAGCTAGGCCCTTGTTGTGAGTGTGGCCGAAGCATGTGAAGGTGGAATGGGATGAGGCATTGCGCCGCCTGGTGGCCGTGTGGAGTGGTTAGGAAGGGGTTGGAGGAGGGTGGCCAGGCAGGTGGTCAAGTGTGAGGAGGTCATTGGTGATTTGGAGGAGGTGAGGGAAAGGAGGCCGGGAGTGGTAGTGGGAGAGCCGTGTGCATGGCAGGGCCAAAAAGGTGGGCGCCCGCCTTGCAGCTCTTTGTGGGGCCCTGTGCATGTTAGTCAGGTGTGGGAGGAGGGTGGGTGCTCTGGTGGGAAGGTGTGAGGAGGGGAGGAAAGCGAGCTAGGCCCTTGTTGTGAGTGTGGCCGAAGCATGTGAAGGTGGAATGGGATGAGGCATTGCGCCGCGTGGTGGCCGTGTGGAGTGGTTAGGAAGGGGTTGGAGGAGGGTGGCCAGGCAGGTGGTCAAGTGTGAGGAGGTCAGTGGTGATTTGGAGGAGGTGAGGGAAAGGAGGACGGGAGTGGTAGTGGGAGAGCCGTGTGCATGGCAGGGCCAAAAAGGTAGGCGCCCGCCTTGCAGCTCTTTGTGGGGGCCTGTAGATGTTAGTCAGGTGTGGGAGGAGGGTGGGTGCTCTGGTGGGAAGGTGTGAGGAGGGGAGGAAAGCGAGCTAGGCCCTTGTTGTGAGTGTGGCCAAAGCATGTGAAGGTGGAATGGGATGAGGCATTGCACCGCCTGGTGGCCGTGTGGAGTGGTTAGGAAGGGGTTGGAGGAGGGTGGCCAGGCAGGTGGTCAAGTGTGAGGAGGTCATTGGTGATTTGGAGGAGGTGAGGGAAAGGAGGACGGGAGTGGTAGTGGGAGAGCCATGTGCATGGCGGGGCCAAAAAGGTGGGCGCCTTGCAGCTCTTTGTGGGGAGCTGTGCATGTTAGTCAGGTGTGGGAGGAGGGTGGGTGCTCTGGTGGGAAGGTGTGAGGAGGGGAGGAAAGCGAGCTAGGCCCTTGTGAGTGTGGCCGAAGCATGTGAAGGTGGAATGGGATGAGGCATTGCGCCGCCTGGTGGCCGTGTGGAGTGGTTAGGAAGGGGTTGGAGGAGGGTGGGCAAGTGTGAGGAGGTCAGTGGTGATTTGGAGGAGGTGAGGGAAAGGAGGACGGGAGTGGTAGTGGGAGAGCCGTGTGCATGGCAGGGCCAAAAAGGTGGGCGCCCGCCTTGCAGCTCTTTGTGGGGCCCTGTGCATGTTAGTCAGGTGTGGGAGGAGGGTGGGTGCTCTGGTGGGAAGGTGTGAGGAGGGGAGGAAAGCGAGCTAGGCCCTTGTTGTGAGTGTGGCCGAAGCATGTGAAGGTGGAATGGGATGAGGCATTGCGCCGCGTGGTGGCCGTGTGGAGTGGTTAGGAAGGGGTTGGAGGAGGGTGGCCAGGCAGGTGGTCAAGTGTGAGGAGGTCATTGGTGATTTGGAGGAGGTGAGGGAAAGGAGGCCGGGAGTGGTAGTGGGAGAGCCGTGTGCATGGCAGGGCCAAAAAGGTGGGCGCCCGCCTTGCAGCTGTTTGTGGGGACCTGTGCATGTTAGTCAGGTGTGGGAGGAGGGTGGGTGCTCTGGTGGGAAGGTGTGAGGAGGGGAGGAAAGCGAGCTAGGCCCTTGTTGTGAGTGTGGCCTAGACCATGTGAAGGTGGAATGGGATGAGGCATTGCACCGCCTGGTGGCCGTGTGGAGTGGTTAGGAAGGGGTTGGAGGAGGGTGGCCAGGCAGGTGGTCAAGTGTGAGGAGGTCATTGGTGATTTGGAGGAGGTGAGGGAAAGGAGGCCGGGAGTGGTTGTGGGAGAGCCGTGTGCATGGCAGGGCCAAAAAGGTGGGCGCCCGCCTTGCAGCTCTTTGTGGGGACCTGTGCATGTTAGTCAGGTGTGGGAGGAGGGTGGGTGCTCTGGTGGGAAGGTGTGAGGAGGGGAGGAAAGCGAGCTAGGCCCTTGTTGTGAGTGTGGCCGAAGCATGTGAAGGTGGAATGGTATGAGGCATTGCGCCGCGTGGTGGCCGTGTGGAGTGGTTAGGAAGGGGTTGGAGGAGGGTGGCCAGGCAGGTGGTCAAGTGTGAGGAGGTCAGTGGTGATTTGGAGGAGGTGAGGGAAAGGAGGACGGGAGTGGTAGTGGGAGAGCCATGTGCATGGCAGGGCCAAAAAGGTGGGCGCCTTGCAGCTCTTTGTGGGGACCTGTGCATGTTAGTCAGGTGTGGGAAGAGGGTGGGTGCTCTGGTGGGAAGGTGTGAGGAGGGGAGGAAAGCGAGCTAGGCCCTTGTTGTGAGTGTGGCCGAAGCATGTGAAGGTGGAATGGGATGAGGCATTGCACCACCTGGTGGCCGTGTGGAGTGGTTAGGAAGGGGTTGGAGGAGGGTGGCCAGGCAGGTGGTCAAGTGTGAGGAGGTCATTGGTGATTTGGAGGAGGTGAGGGAAAGGAGGCCGGGAGTGGTAGTGGGAGAGCCGTGTGCATGGCAGGGCCAAAAAGGTGGGCGCCCGCCTTGCAGCTCTTTGTGGGGACCTGTGCATGTTAGTCAGGTGTGGGAGGAGGGTGGGTGCTCTGGTGGGAAGGTGTGAGGAGGGGAGGAAAGCGAGCTAGGCCCTTGTTGTGAGTGTGGCTGAAGCATGTGAAGGTGGAATGGGATGAGGCATTGCGCCGCGTGGTGGCCGTGTGGAGTGGTTAGGAAGGGGTTGGAGGAGGGTGGCCAGGCAGGTGGTCAAGTGTGAGGAGGTCAGTGGTGATTTGGAGGAGGTGAGGGAAAGGAGGCCGGGAGTGGTTGTGGGAGAGGTGTATGGATGGTAGGGCGAAAAGAGTGGGGGCCATGTTGCTGTTTGCGGGGGTCTATGCATGTTAGTCAGGTGTGGGAGGAGGGTGGGTGCTCTGGTGGGAAGGTGTGAGGAGGGGAGGAAAGCGAGCTAGGCCCTTGTTGTGCGTGTGGCCGAAGCATGTGAAGGTGGAATGGGATGAGGCATTGCACCGCCTGGTGGCCGTGTGGAGTGGTTAGGAAGGGGTTGGAGGAGGGTGGCCAGGCAGGTGGGCAAGTGTGAGGAGGTCATTGGTGATTTGGAGGAGGTGAGGGAAAGGAGGACGGGAGTGGTAGTGGGAGAGCCGTGTGTATGGCAGGGCCAAAAAGGTGGGTGCCTTGCAGCTCTTTGTGGGGACCTGTGCATGTTAGTCAGGTGTGGGAGGAGGGTGGGTGCTCTGGTGGGAAGGTGTGAGGAGGGGAGGAAAGCGAGCTAGGCCCTTGTTGTGAGTGTGGCCGAAGCATGTGAAGGTGGAATGGGATGAGGCATTGCACCGCCTGGTGGCCGTGTGGAGTGGTTAGGAAGGGGTTGGAGGAGGGTGGCCAGGCAGGTGGTCAAGTGTGAGGAGGTCAGTGGTGATTTGGAGGAGGTGAGGGAAAGGAGGACGGGAGTGGTAGTGGGAGAGCCGTGTGCATGGCAGGGCCAAAAAGGTGGGCGCCTTGTTGCTGTTTGTGGGGACCTGTGCATGTTAGTCAGGTGTGGGAGGAGGGTGGGTGCTCTGGTGGGAAGGTGTGAGGAGGGGAGGAAAGCAAGCTAGGCCCTTGTTGTGAGTGTGGCCGAAGCATGTGAAGGTGGAATGGGATGAGGCATTGCGCCGCGTGGTGGCCGTGTGGAGTGGTTAGGAAGGGGTTGGAGGAGGGTGGCCAGGCAGGTGGTCAAGTGTGAGGAGGTCAGTGGTGATTTGGAGGAGGTGAGGGAAAG
This sequence comes from Struthio camelus, assembly GCF_040807025.1. Lineage (NCBI taxonomy): Eukaryota > Metazoa > Chordata > Aves > Struthioniformes > Struthionidae > Struthio > Struthio camelus. Next base: position 14,804,400 of record NC_090961.1, on the reverse strand, counting down.
GAGGCCGGGAGTGGTTGTGGGAGAGCCGTGTGCATGGCAGGGCCAAAAAGGTGGGCGCCCGCCTTGCAGCTCTTTGTGGGGGCCTGTAGATGTTAGTCAGGTGTGGGAGGAGGGTGGGTGCTCTGGTGGGAAGGTGTGAGGAGGGGAGGAAAGCGAGCTAGGCCCTTGTTGTGAGTGTGGCCGAAGCATGTGAAGGTGGAATGGGATGAGGCATTGCACCGCCTGGTGGCCGTGTGGAGTGGTTAGGAAGGGGTTGGAGGAGGGTGGGCAAGTGTGAGGAGGTCAGTGGTGATTTGGAGGAGGTGAGGGAAAGGAGGACGGGAGTGGTAGTGGGAGAGCCGTGTGCATGGCAGGGCCAAAAAGGTAGGCGCCTTGTTGCTGTTTGCGGGGGTCTATGCATGTTAGTCAGGTGTGGAAGGAGGGTGGGTGCTCTGGTGGGAAGGTGTGAGGAGGGGAGGAAAGCGAGCTAGGCCCTTGTTGTGAGTGTGGCCGAAGCATGTGAAGGTGGAATGGGATGAGGCATTGCGCCGCGTGGTGGCCGTGTGGAGTGGTTAGGAAGGGGTTGGAGGAGGGTGGCCAGGCAGGTGGTCAAGTGTGAGGAGGTCAGTGGTGATTTGGAGGAGGTGAGGGAAAGGAGGCCGGGAGTGGTTGTGGGAGAGGTGTATGGATGGTAGGGCGAAAAGAGTGGGGGCCTTGTTGCTGTTTGCGGGGGTCTATGCATGTTAGTCAGGTGTGGGAGGAGGGTGGGTGCTCTGGTGGGAAGGTGTGAGGAGGGGAGGAAAGCGAGCTAGGCCCTTGTTGTGAGTGTGGCCGAAGCATGTGAAGGTGGAATGGGATGAGGCATTGCGCCGCGTGGTGGCCGTGTGGAGTGGTTAGGAAGGGGTTGGAGGAGGGTGGCCAGGCAGGTGGTCAAGTGTGAGGAGGTCATTGGTGATTTGGAGGAGGTGAGGGAAAGGAGGACGGGAGTGGTAGTGGGAGAGCCGTGTGCATGGCAGGGCCAAAAAGGTGGGCGCCCGCCTTGCAGCTCTTTGTGGGGCCCTGTGCATGTTAGTCAGGTGTGGGAGGAGGGTGGGTGCTCTGGTGGGAAGGTGTGAGGAGGGGAGGAAAGCGAGCTAGGCCCTTGTTGTGAGTGTGGCCGAAGCATGTGAAGGTGGAATGGGATGAGGCATTGCGCCGCGTGGTGGCCGTGTGGAGTGGTTAGGAAGGGGTTGGAGGAGGGTGGCCAGGCAGGTGGTCAAGTGTGAGGAGGTCATTGGTGATTTGGAGGAGGTGAGGGAAAGGAGGCCGGGAGTGGTAGTGGGAGAGCCGTGTGCATGGCAGGGCCAAAAAGGTGGGCGCCCGCCTTGCAGCTGTTTGTGGGGACCTGTGCATGTTAGTCAGGTGTGGGAGGAGGGTGGGTGCTCTGGTGGGAAGGTGTGAGGAGGGGAGGAAAGCGAGCTAGGCCCTTGTTGTGAGTGTGGCCTAGACCATGTGAAGGTGGAATGGGATGAGGCATTGCACCGCCTGGTGGCCGTGTGGAGTGGTTAGGAAGGGGTTGGAGGAGGGTGGCCAGGCAGGTGGTCAAGTGTGAGGAGGTCATTGGTGATTTGGAGGAGGTGAGGGAAAGGAGGCCGGGAGTGGTTGTGGGAGAGCCGTGTGCATGGCAGGGCCAAAAAGGTGGGCGCCCGCCTTGCAGCTCTTTGTGGGGACCTGTGCATGTTAGTCAGGTGTGGGAGGAGGGTGGGTGCTCTGGTGGGAAGGTGTGAGGAGGGGAGGAAAGCGAGCTAGGCCCTTGTTGTGAGTGTGGCCGAAGCATGTGAAGGTGGAATGGTATGAGGCATTGCACCACGTGGTGGCCGTGTGGAGTGGTTAGGAAGGGGTTGGAGGAGGGTGGCCAGGCAGGTGGTCAAGTGTGAGGAGGTCAGTGGTGATTTGGAGGAGGTGAGGGAAAGGAGGACGGGAGTGGTAGTGGGAGAGCCATGTGCATGGCAGGGCCAAAAAGGTGGGCGCCTTGCAGCTCTTTGTGGGGACCTGTGCATGTTAGTCAGGTGTGGGAAGAGGGTGGGTGCTCTGGTGGGAAGGTGTGAGGAGGGGAGGAAAGCGAGCTAGGCCCTTGTTGTGAGTGTGGCCGAAGCATGTGAAGGTGGAATGGGATGAGGCATTGCACCACCTGGTGGCCGTGTGGAGTGGTTAGGAAGGGGTTGGAGGAGGGTGGCCAGGCAGGTGGTCAAGTGTGAGGAGGTCATTGGTGATTTGGAGGAGGTGAGGGAAAGGAGGCCGGGAGTGGTAGTGGGAGAGCCGTGTGCATGGCAGGGCCAAAAAGGTGGGCGCCCGCCTTGCAGCTCTTTGTGGGGACCTGTGCATGTTAGTCAGGTGTGGGAGGAGGGTGGGTGCTCTGGTGGGAAGGTGTGAGGAGGGGAGGAAAGCGAGCTAGGCCCTTGTTGTGAGTGTGGCTGAAGCATGTGAAGGTGGAATGGGATGAGGCATTGCGCCGCGTGGTGGCCGTGTGGAGTGGTTAGGAAGGGGTTGGAGGAGGGTGGCCAGGCAGGTGGTCAAGTGTGAGGAGGTCAGTGGTGATTTGGAGGAGGTGAGGGAAAGGAGGCCGGGAGTGGTTGTGGGAGAGGTGTATGGATGGTAGGGCGAAAAGAGTGGGGGCCATGTTGCTGTTTGTGGGGACCTGTGCATGTTAGTCAGGTGTGGGAGGAGGGTGGGTGCTCTGGTGGGAAGGTGTGAGGAGGGGAGGAAAGCGAGCTAGGCCCTTGTTGTGCGTGTGGCCGAAGCATGTGAAGGTGGAATGGGATGAGGCATTGCACCGCCTGGTGGCCGTGTGGAGTGGTTAGGAAGGGGTTGGAGGAGGGTGGCCAGGCAGGTGGGCAAGTGTGAGGAGGTCATTGGTGATTTGGAGGAGGTGAGGGAAAGGAGGACGGGAGTGGTAGTGGGAGAGCCGTGTGTATGGCAGGGCCAAAAAGGTGGGTGCCTTGCAGCTCTTTGTGGGGACCTGTGCATGTTAGTCAGGTGTGGGAGGAGGGTGGGTGCTCTGGTGGGAAGGTGTGAGGAGGGGAGGAAAGCGAGCTAGGCCCTTGTTGTGAGTGTGGCCGAAGCATGTGAAGGTGGAATGGGATGAGGCATTGCACCGCCTGGTGGCCGTGTGGAGTGGTTAGGAAGGGGTTGGAGGAGGGTGGCCAGGCAGGTGGTCAAGTGTGAGGAGGTCAGTGGTGATTTGGAGGAGGTGAGGGAAAGGAGGACGGGAGTGGTAGTGGGAGAGCCGTGTGCATGGCAGGGCCAAAAAGGTGGGCGCCTTGTTGCTGTTTGTGGGGACCTGTGCATGTTAGTCAGGTGTGGGAGGAGGGTGGGTGCTCTGGTGAGAAGGTGTGAGGAGGGGAGGAAAGCAAGCTAGGCCCTTGTTGTGAGTGTGGCCGAAGCATGTGAAGGTGGAATGGGATGAGGCATTGCGCCGCGTGGTGGCCGTGTGGAGTGGTTAGGAAGGGGTTGGAGGAGGGTGGCCAGGCAGGTGGTCAAGTGTGAGGAGGTCAGTGGTGATTTGGAGGAGGTGAGGGAAAGGAGGCCGGGAGTGGTTGTGGGAGAGCCGTGTGCATGGCAGGGCCAAAAAGGTAGGCGCCCGCCTTGCAGCTCTTTGTGGGGGCCTGTAGATGTTAGTCAGGTGTGGGAGGAGGGTGGGTGCTCTGGTGGGAAGGTGTGAGGAGGGGAGGAAAGCGAGCTAGGCCCTTGTTGTGAGTGTGGCCGAAGCATGTGAAGGTGGAATGGGATGAGGCATTGCACCGCCTGGTGGCCGTGTGGAGTGGTTAGGAAGGGGTTGGAGGAGGGTGGCCAGGCAGGTGGTCAAGTGTGAGGAGGTCATTGGTGATTTGGAGGAGGTGAGGGAAAGGAGGCCGGGAGTGGTAGTGGGAGAGCCGTGTGCATGGCAGGGCCAAAAAGGTAGGCGCCCGCCTTGCAGCTCTTTGTGGGGGCCTGTAGATGTTAGTCAGGTGTGGGAGGAGGGTGGGTGCTCTGGTGGGAAGGTGTGAGGAGGGGAGGAAAGCGAGCTAGGCCCTTGTTGTGAGTGTGGCCGAAGCATGTGAAGGTGGAATGGGATGAGGCATTGCGCCGCGTGGTGGCCGTGTGGAGTGGTTAGGAAGGGGTTGGAGGAGGGTGGCCAGGCAGGTGGTCAAGTGTGAGGAGGTCATTGGTGATTTGGAGGAGGTGAGGGAAAGGAGGACGGGAGTGGTAGTGGGAGAGCCGTGTGCATGGCAGGGCCAAAAAGGTGGGCGCCTTGCAGCTCTTTGTGGGGACCTGTGCATGTTAGTCAGGTGTGGGAGGAGGGTGGGTGCTCTGGTGGGAAGGTGTGAGGAGGGGAGGAAAGCGAGCTAGGCCCTTGTTGTGAGTGTGGCCGAAGCATGTGAAGGTGGAATGGGACGAGGCATTGTGCCGCGTGGTGGCCGTGTGGAGTGGTTAGGAAGGGGTTGGAGGAGGGTGGCCAGGCAGGTGGTCAAGTGTGAGGAGGTCAGTGGTGATTTGGAGGAGGTGAGGGAAAGGAGGCCGGGAGTGGTTGTGGGAGAGCCGTGTGCATGGCAGGGCCAAAAAGGTAGGCGCCCGCCTTGCAGCTCTTTGTGGGGACCTGTGCATGTTAGTCAGGTGTGGGAGGAGGGTGGGTGCTCTGGTGGGAAGGTGTGAGGAGGGGAGGAAAGCGAGCTAGGCCCTTGTTGTGAGTGTGGCCTAGACCATGTGAAGGTGGAATGGGATGAGGCATTGCGCCGCGTGGTGGCCGTGTGGAGTGGTTAGGAAGGGGTTGGAGGAGGGTGGCCAGGCAGGTGGTCAAGTGTGAGGAGGTCATTGGTGATTTGGAGGAGGTGAGGGAAAGGAGGACGGGAGTGGTAGTGGGAGAGCCGTGTGCATGGCAGGGCCAAAAAGGTGGGCGCCTTGCAGCTCTTTGTGGGGACCTGTGCATGTTAGTCAGGTGTGGGAGGAGGGTGGGTGCTCTGGTGGGAAGGTGTGAGGAGGGGAGGAAAGCGAGCTAGGCCCTTGTTGTGAGTGTGGCCGAAGCATGTGAAGGTGGAATGGGATGAGGCATTGCACCACCTGGTGGCCGTGTGGAGTGGTTAGGAAGGGGTTGGAGGAGGGTGGCCAGGCAGGTGGTCAAGTGTGAGGAGGTCATTGGTGATTTGGAGGAGGTGAGGGAAAGGAGGACGGGAGTGGTAGTGGGAGAGCCGTGTGCATGGCAGGGCCAAAAAGTTGGGCGCCCGCCTTGCAGCTCTTTGTGGGGCCCTGTGCATGTTAGTCAGGTGTGGGAGGAGGGTGGGTGCTCTGGTGGGAAGGTGTGAGGAGGGGAGGAAAGCGAGCTAGGCCCTTGTTGTGAGTGTGGCCGAAGCATGTGAAGGTGGAATGGGATGAGGCATTGCGCCGCGTGGTGGCCGTGTGGAGTGGTTAGGAAGGGGTTGGAGGAGGGTGGCCAGGCAGGTGGTCAAGTGTGAGGAGGTCATTGGTGATTTGGAGGAGGTGAGGGAAAGGAGGACGGGAGTGGTAGTGGGAGAGCCGTGTGCATGGCAGGGCCAAAAAGGTGGGCGCCCGCCTTGCAGCTCTTTGTGGGGACCTGTGCATGTTAGTCAGGTGTGGAAGGAGGGTGGGTGCTCTGGTGGGAAGGTGTGAGGAGGGGAGGAAAGCAAGCTAGGCCCTTGTTGTGAGTGTGGCCGAAGCATGTGAAGGTGGAATGGGATGAGGCATTGCGCCGCGTGGTGGCCGTGTGGAGTGGTTAGGAAGGGGTTGGAGGAGGGTGGCCAGGCAGGTGGGCAAGTGTGAGGAGGTCAGTGGTGATTTGGAGGAGGTGAGGGAAAGGAGGCCGGGAGTGGTTGTGGGAGAGCCGTGTGCATGGCAGGGCCAAAAAGGTGGGCGCCTTGCAGCTCTTTGTGGGGACCTGTGCATGTTAGTCAGGTGTGGGAGGAGGGTGGGTGCTCTGGTGGGAAAGTGTGAGGAGGGGAGGAAAGCGAGCTAGGCCCTTGTTGTGAGTGTGGCCGAAGCATGTGAAGGTGGAATGGGATGAGGCATTGCGCCGCGTGGTGGCCGTGTGGAGTGGTTAGGAAGGGGTTGGAGGAGGGTGGCCAGGCAGGTGGTCAAGTGTGAGGAGGTCATTGGTGATTTGGAGGAGGTGAGGGAAAGGAGGCCGGGAGTGGTAGTGGGAGAGCCGTGTGCATGGCAGGGCCAAAAAGGTGGGCGCCCGCCTTGCAGCTCTTTGTGGGGACCTGTGCATGTTAGTCAGGTGTGGAAGGAGGGTGGGTGCTCTGGTGGGAAGGTGTGAGGAGGGGAGGAAAGCGAGCTAGGCCCTTGTTGTGAGTGTGGCCGAAGCATGTGAAGGTGGAATGGGATGAGGCATTGCACCGCGTGGTGGCCGTGTGGAGTGGTTAGGAAGGGGTTGGAGGAGGGTGGCCAGGCAGGTGGTCAAGTGTGAGGAGGTCATTGGTGATTTGGAGGAGGTGAGGGAAAGGAGGCCGGGAGTGGTTGTGGGAGAGCCGTGTGCATGGCAGGGCCAAAAAGGTAGGCGCCCGCCTTGCAGCTCTTTGTGGGGGCCTGTAGATGTTAGTCAGGTGTGGGAGGAGGGTGGGTGCTCTGGTGGGAAGGTGTGAGGAGGGGAGGAAAGCGAGCTAGGCCCTTGTTGTGAGTGTGGCCGAAGCATGTGAAGGTGGAATGGGATGAGGCATTGCGCCGCGTGGTGGCCGTGTGGAGTGGTTAGGAAGGGGTTGGAGGAGGGTGGCCAGGCAGGTGGTCAAGTGTGAGGAGGTCATTGGTGATTTGGAGGAGGTGAGGGAAAGGAGGCCGGGAGTGGTAGTGGGAGAGCCGTGTGCATGGCAGGGCCAAAAAGGTGGGCGCCTTGCAGCTCTTTGTGGGGACCTGTGCATGTTAGTCAGGTGTGGGAGGAGGGTGGGTGCTCTGGTGGGAAGGTGTGAGGAGGGGAGGAAAGCGAGCTAGGCCCTTGTTGTGAGTGTGGCCGAAGCATGTGAAGGTGGAATGGGACGAGGCATTGTGCCGCGTGGTGGCCGTGTGGAGTGGTTAGGAAGGGGTTGGAGGAGGGTGGCCAGGCAGGTGGTCAAGTGTGAGGAGGTCAGTGGTGATTTGGAGGAGGTGAGGGAAAGGAGGCCGGGAGTGGTTGTGGGAGAGCCGTGTGCATGGCAGGGCCAAAAAGGTGGGCGCCCGCCTTGCAGCTCTTTGTGGGGACCTGTGCATGTTAGTCAGGTGTGGGAGGAGGGTGGGTGCTCTGGTGGGAAGGTGTGAGGAGGGGAGGAAAGCGAGCTAGGCCCTTGTTGTGAGTGTGGCCTAGACCATGTGAAGGTGGAATGGGATGAGGCATTGCGCCGCGTGGTGGCCGTGTGGAGTGGTTAGGAAGGGGTTGGAGGAGGGTGGCCAGGCAGGTGGTCAAGTGTGAGGAGGTCATTGGTGATTTGGAGGAGGTGAGGGAAAGGAGGACGGGAGTGGTAGTGGGAGAGCCGTGTGCATGGCAGGGCCAAAAAGGTGGGCGCCTTGTTGCTGTTTGTGGGGACCTGTGCATGTTAGTCAGGTGTGGGAGGAGGGTGGGTGCTCTGGTGGGAAGGTGTGAGGAGGGGAGGAAAGCGAGCTAGGCCCTTGTTGTGAGTGTGGCCGAAGCATGTGAAGGTGGAATGGGATGAGGCATTGCACCACCTGGTGGCCGTGTGGAGTGGTTAGGAAGGGGTTGGAGGAGGGTGGCCAGGCAGGTGGTCAAGTGTGAGGAGGTCATTGGTGATTTGGAGGAGGTGAGGGAAAGGAGGACGGGAGTGGTAGTGGGAGAGCCGTGTGCATGGCAGGGCCAAAAAGGTGGGCGCCCGCCTTGCAGCTCTTTGTGGGGACCTGTGCATGTTAGTCAGGTGTGGGAGGAGGGTGGGTGCTCTGGTGGGAAGGTGTGAGGAGGGGAGGAAAGCGAGCTAGGCCCTTGTTGTGAGTGTGGCCGAAGCATGTGAAGGTGGAATGGGATGAGGCATTGCGCCGCGTGGTGGCCGTGTGGAGTGGTTAGGAAGGGGTTGGAGGAGGGTGGCCAGGCAGGTGGTCAAGTGTGAGGAGGTCATTGGTGATTTGGAGGAGGTGAGGGAAAGGAGGACGGGAGTGGTAGTGGGAGAGCCGTGTGCATGGCAGGGCCAAAAAGGTGGGCGCCCGCCTTGCAGCTCTTTGTGGGGACCTGTGCATGTTAGTCAGGTGTGGAAGGAGGGTGGGTGCTCTGGTGGGAAGGTGTGAGGAGGGGAGGAAAGCGAGCTAGGCCCTTGTTGTGAGTGTGGCCGAAGCATGTGAAGGTGGAATGGGATGAGGCATTGCGCCGCGTGGTGGCCGTGTGGAGTGGTTAGGAAGGGGTTGGAGGAGGGTGGCCAGGCAGGTGGTCAAGTGTGAGGAGGTCAGTGGTGATTTGGAGGAGGTGAGGGAAAGGAGGCCGGGAGTGGTTGTGGGAGAGCCGTGTGCATGGCAGGGCCAAAAAGGTGGGCGCCTTGCAGCTCTTTGTGGGGACCTGTGCATGTTAGTCAGGTGTGGGAGGAGGGTGGGTGCTCTGGTGGGAAAGTGTGAGGAGGGGAGGAAAGCGAGCTAGGCCCTTGTTGTGAGTGTGGCCGAAGCATGTGAAGGTGGAATGGGATGAGGCATTGCGCCGCGTGGTGGCCGTGTGGAGTGGTTAGGAAGGGGTTGGAGGAGGGTGGCCAGGCAGGTGGGCAAGTGTGAGGAGGTCAGTGGTGATTTGGAGGAGGTGAGGGAAAGGAGGACGGGAGTGGTAGTGGGAGAGCCGTGTGCATGGCAGGGCCAAAAAGGTGGGCGCCCGCCTTGCAGCTCTTTGTGGGGCCCTGTGCATGTTAGTCAGGTGTGGGAGGAGGGTGGGTGCTCTGGTGGGAAGGTGTGAGGAGGGGAGGAAAGTGAGCTAGGCCCTTGTTGTGAGTGTGGCCGAAGCATGTGAAGGTGGAATGGGATGAGGCATTGCGCCGCGTGGTGGCCGTGTGGAGTGGTTAGGAAGGGGTTGGAGGAGGGTGGCCAGGCAGGTGGTCAAGTGTGAGGAGGTCATTGGTGATTTGGAGGAGGTGAGGGAAAGGAGGCCGGGAGTGGTAGTGGGAGAGCCGTGTGCATGGCAGGGCCAAAAAGGTGGGCGCCTTGCAGCTCTTTGTGGGGACCTGTGCATGTTAGTCAGGTGTGGGAGGATGGTGGGTGCTCTGGTGGGAAGGTGTGAGGAGGGGAGGAAAGCGAGCTAGGCCCTTGTTGTGAGTGTGGCCGAAGCATGTGAAGGTGGAATGGGATGAGGCATTGCGCCGCGTGGTGGCCGTGTGGAGTGGTTAGGAAGGGGTTGGAGGAGGGTGGCCAGGCAGGTGGTCAAGTGTGAGGAGGTCATTGGTGATTTGGAGGAGGTGAGGGAAAGGAGGCCGGGAGTGGTTGTGGGAGAGCCGTGTGCATGGCAGGGCCAAAAAGGTAGGCGCCCGCCTTGCAGCTCTTTGTGGGGACCTGTGCATGTTAGTCAGGTGTGGGAGGAGGGTGGGTGCTCTGGTGGGAAGGTGTGAGGAGGGGAGGAAAGCGAGCTAGGCCCTTGTTGTGAGTGTGGCCGAAGCATGTGAAGGTGGAATGGGATGAGGCATTGCACCGCCTGGTGGCCGTGTGGAGTGGTTAGGAAGGGGTTGGAGGAGGGTGGCCAGGCAGGTGGTCAAGTGTGAGGAGGTCATTGGTGATTTGGAGGAGGTGAGGGAAAGGAGGCCGGGAGTGGTAGTGGGAGAGCCATGTGCATGGCAGGGCCAAAAAGGTGGGCGCCTTGCAGCTCTTTGTGGGGCCCTGTGCATGTTAGTCAGGTGTGGGAGGAGGGTGGGTGCTCTGGTGGGAAGGTGTGAGGAGGGGAGGAAAGCGAGCTAGGCCCTTGTTGTGAGTGTGGCCGAAGCATGTGAAGGTGGAATGGGATGAGGCATTGCGCCGCGTGGTGGCCGTGTGGAGTGGTTAGGAAGGGGTTGGAGGAGGGTGGCCAGGCAGGTGGGCAAGTGTGAGGAGGTCAGTGGTGATTTGGAGGAGGTGAGGGAAAGGAGGACGGGAGTGGTAGTGGGAGAGCCGTGTGCATGGCAGGGCCAAAAAGGTGGGCGCCTTGCAGCTCTTTGTGGGGACCTGTGCATGTTAGTCAGGTGTGGGAGGAGGGTGGGTGCTCTGGTGGGAAGGTGTGAGGAGGGGAGGAAAGCGAGCTAGGCCCTTGTTGTGAGTGTGGCCGAAGCATGTGAAGGTGGAATGGGATGAGGCATTGCGCCGCGTGGTGGCCGTGTGGAGTGGTTAGGAAGGGGTTGGAGGAGGGTGGCCAGGCAGGTGGTCAAGTGTGAGGAGGTCAGTGGTGATTTGGAGGAGGTGAGGGAAAGGAGGCCGGGAGTGGTTGTGGGAGAGGTGTATGGATGGTAGGGCGAAAAGAGTGGGGGCCATGTTGCTGTTTGCGGGGGTCTATGCATGTTAGTCAGGTGTGGGAGGAGGGTGGGTGCTCTGGTGGGAAGGTGTGAGGAGGGGAGGAAAGCGAGCTTGGCCCTTGTTGTGAGTGTGGCCGAAGCATGTGAAGGTGGAATGGGATGAGGCATTGCACCACCTGGTGGCCGTGTGGAGTGGTTAGGAAGGGGTTGGAGGAGGGTGGCCAGGCAGGTGGGCAAGTGTGAGGAGGTCATTGGTGATTTGGAGGAGGTGAGGGAAAGGAGGCCGGGAGTGGTAGTGGGAGAGCCGTGTGCATGGCAGGGCCAAAAAGTAGGCGCCCGCCTTGCAGCTCTTTGTGGGGACCTGTGCATGTTAGTCAGGTGTGGGAGGAGGGTGGGTGCTCTGGTGGGAAGGTGTGAGGAGGGGAGGAAAGCGAGCTAGGCCCTTGTTGTGAGTGTGGCCGAAGCATGTGAAGGTGGAATGGGATGAGGCATTGCACCGCCTGGTGGCCGTGTGGAGTGGTTAGGAAGGGGTTGGAGGAGGGTGGCCAGGCAGGTGGGCAAGTGTGAGGAGGTCAGTGGTGATTTGGAGGAGGTGAGGGAAAGGAGGACGGGAGTGGTAGTGGGAGAGCCGTGTGCATGGCAGGGCCAAAAAGGTGGGCGCCTTGTTGCTGTTTGTGGGGACCTGTGCATGTTAGTCAGGTGTGGGAGGAGGGTGGGTGCTCTGGTGGGAAGGTGTGAGGAGGGGAGGAAAGCGAGCTAGGCCCTTGTTGTGAGTGTGGCCGAAGCATGTGAAGGTGGAATGGGATGAGGCATTGCACCGCGTGGTGGCCGTGTGGAGTGGTTAGGAAGGGGTTGGAGGAGGGTGGCCAGGCAGGTGGTCAAGTGTGAGGAGGTCATTGGTGATTTGGAGGAGGTGAGGGAAAGGAGGCCGGGAGTGGTTGTGGGAGAGCCGTGTGCATGGCAGGGCCAAAAAGGTAGGCGCCCGCCTTGCAGCTCTTTGTGGGGGCCTGTAGATGTTAGTCAGGTGTGGGAGGAGGGTGGGTGCTCTGGTGGGAAGGTGTGAGGAGGGGAGGAAAGCGAGCTAGGCCCTTGTTGTGAGTGTGGCCGAAGCATGTGAAGGTGGAATGGGATGAGGCATTGCGCCGCGTGGTGGCCGTGTGGAGTGGTTAGGAAGGGGTTGGAGGAGGGTGGCCAGGCAGGTGGTCAAGTGTGAGGAGGTCATTGGTGATTTGGAGGAGGTGAGGGAAAGGAGGCCGGGAGTGGTAGTGGGAGAGCCGTGTGCATGGCAGGGCCAAAAAGGTGGGCGCCTTGCAGCTCTTTGTGGGGACCTGTGCATGTTAGTCAGGTGTGGGAGGAGGGTGGGTGCTCTGGTGGGAAGGTGTGAGGAGGGGAGGAAAGCGAGCTAGGCCGTTGTTGTGAGTGTGGCCGAAGCATGTGAAGGTGGAATGGGATGAGGCATTGCGCCGCGTGGTGGCCGTGTGGAGTGGTTAGGAAGGGGTTGGAGGAGGGTGGCCAGGCAGGTGGTCAAGTGTGAGGAGGTCAGTGGTGATTTGGAGGAGGTGAGGGAAAGGAGGCCGGGAGTGGTAGTGGGAGAGCCGTGTGCATGGCAGGGCCAAAAAGGTGGGCGCCCGCCTTGCAGCTCTTTGTGGGGACCTGTGCATGTTAATCAGGTGTGGGAGGAGGGTGGGTGCTCTGGTGGGAAGGTGTGAGGAGGGGAGGAAAGCGAGCTAGGCCCTTGTTGTGAGTGTGGCCTAGACCATGTGAAGGTGGAATGGGATGAGGCATTGCACCGCCTGGTGGCCGTGTGGAGTGGTTAGGAAGGGGTTGGAGGAGGGTGGCCAGGCAGGTGGTCAAGTGTGAGGAGGTCATTGGTGATTTGGAGGAGGTGAGGGAAAGGAGGACGGGAGTGGTAGTGGGAGAGCCGTGTGCATGGCAGGGCCAAAAAGGTGGGCGCCCGCCTTGCAGCTCTTTGTGGGGCCCTGTGCATGTTAGTCAGGTGTGGGAGGAGGGTGGGTGCTCTGGTGGGAAGGTGTGAGGAGGGGAGGAAAGCGAGCTAGGCCCTTGTTGTGAGTGTGGCCGAAGCATGTGAAGGTGGAATGGGATGAGGCATTGCGCCGCGTGGTGGCCGTGTGGAGTGGTTAGGAAGGGGTTGGAGGAGGGTGGCCAGGCAGGTGGTCAAGTGTGAGGAGGTCATTGGTGATTTGGAGGAGGTGAGGGAAAGGAGGCCGGGAGTGGTTGTGGGAGAGCCGTGTGCATGGCAGGGCCAAAAAGGTAGGCGCCCGCCTTGCAGCTCTTTGTGGGGGCCTGTAGATGTTAGTCAGGTGTGGGAGGAGGGTGGGTGCTCTGGTGGGAAGGTGTGAGGAGGGGAGGAAAGCGAGCTAGGCCCTTGTTGTGAGTGTGGCCGAAGCATGTGAAGGTGGAATGGGATGAGGCATTGCGCCGCGTGGTGGCCGTGTGGAGTGGTTAGGAAGGGGTTGGAGGAGGGTGGCCAGGCAGGTGGTCAAGTGTGAGGAGGTCATTGGTGATTTGGAGGAGGTGAGGGAAAGGAGGACGGGAGTGGTAGTGGGAGAGCCGTGTGCATGGCAGGGCCAAAAAGGTGGGCGCCTTGCAGCTCTTTGTGGGGACCTGTGCATGTTAGTCAGGTGTGGGAGGAGGGTGGGTGCTCTGGTGGGAAGGTGTGAGGAGGGGAGGAAAGCGAGCTAGGCCCTTGTTGTGAGTGTGGCCGAAGCATGTGAAGGTGGAATGGGACGAGGCATTGTGCCGCGTGGTGGCCGTGTGGAGTGGTTAGGAAGGGGTTGGAGGAGGGTGGCCAGGCAGGTGGTCAAGTGTGAGGAGGTCAGTGGTGATTTGGAGGAGGTGAGGGAAAGGAGGCCGGGAGTGGTTGTGGGAGAGCCGTGTGCATGGCAGGGCCAAAAAGGTGGGCGCCCGCCTTGCAGCTCTTTGTGGGGACCTGTGCATGTTAGTCAGGTGTGGGAGGAGGGTGGGTGCTCTGGTGGGAAGGTGTGAGGAGGGGAGGAAAGCGAGCTAGGCCCTTGTTGTGAGTGTGGCCTAGACCATGTGAAGGTGGAATGGGATGAGGCATTGCGCCGCGTGGTGGCCGTGTGGAGTGGTTAGGAAGGGGTTGGAGGAGGGTGGCCAGGCAGGTGGTCAAGTGTGAGGAGGTCATTGGTGATTTGGAGGAGGTGAGGGAAAGGAGGACGGGAGTGGTAGTGGGAGAGCCGTGTGCATGGCAGGGCCAAAAAGGTGGGCGCCTTGCAGCTCTTTGTGGGGACCTGTGCATGTTAGTCAGGTGTGGGAGGAGGGTGGGTGCTCTGGTGGGAAGGTGTGAGGAGGGGAGGAAAGCGAGCTAGGCCCTTGTTGTGAGTGTGGCCGAAGCATGTGAAGGTGGAATGGGACGAGGCATTGTGCCGCGTGGTGGCCGTGTGGAGTGGTTAGGAAGGGGTTGGAGGAGGGTGGCCAGGCAGGTGGTCAAGTGTGAGGAGGTCAGTGGTGATTTGGAGGAGGTGAGGGAAAGGAGGCCGGGAGTGGTTGTGGGAGAGCCGTGTGCATGGCAGGGCCAAAAAGGTGGGCGCCCGCCTTGCAGCTCTTTGTGGGGACCTGTGCATGTTAGTCAGGTGTGGGAGGAGGGTGGGTGCTCTGGTGGGAAGGTGTGAGGAGGGGAGGAAAGCGAGCTAGGCCCTTGTTGTGAGTGTGGCCTAGACCATGTGAAGGTGGAATGGGATGAGGCATTGCGCCGCGTGGTGGCCGTGTGGAGTGGTTAGGAAGGGGTTGGAGGAGGGTGGCCAGGCAGGTGGTCAAGTGTGAGGAGGTCATTGGTGATTTGGAGGAGGTGAGGGAAAGGAGGACGGGAGTGGTAGTGGGAGAGCCGTGTGCATGGCAGGGCCAAAAAGGTGGGCGCCTTGTTGCTGTTTGTGGGGACCTGTGCATGTTAGTCAGGTGTGGGAGGAGGGTGGGTGCTCTGGTGGGAAGGTGTGAGGAGGGGAGGAAAGCGAGCTAGGCCCTTGTTGTGAGTGTGGCCGAAGCATGTGAAGGTGGAATGGGATGAGGCATTGCACCACCTGGTGGCCGTGTGGAGTGGTTAGGAAGGGGTTGGAGGAGGGTGGCCAGGCAGGTGGTCAAGTGTGAGGAGGTCATTGGTGATTTGGAGGAGGTGAGGGAAAGGAGGACGGGAGTGGTAGTGGGAGAGCCGTGTGCATGGCAGGGCCAAAAAGGTGGGCGCCCGCCTTGCAGCTCTTTGTGGGGACCTGTGCATGTTAGTCAGGTGTGGGAGGAGGGTGGGTGCTCTGGTGGGAAGGTGTGAGGAGGGGAGGAAAGCGAGCTAGGCCCTTGTTGTGAGTGTGGCCGAAGCATGTGAAGGTGGAATGGGATGAGGCATTGCGCCGCGTGGTGGCCGTGTGGAGTGGTTAGGAAGGGGTTGGAGGAGGGTGGCCAGGCAGGTGGTCAAGTGTGAGGAGGTCAGTGGTGATTTGGAGGAGGTGAGGGAAAGGAGGACGGGAGTGGTAGTGGGAGAGCCGTGTGCATGGCAGGGCCAAAAAGGTGGGCGCCCGCCTTGCAGCTCTTTGTGGGGACCTGTGCATGTTAGTCAGGTGTGGAAGGAGGGTGGGTGCTCTGGTGGGAAGGTGTGAGGAGGGGAGGAAAGCGAGCTAGGCCCTTGTTGTGAGTGTGGCCGAAGCATGTGAAGGTGGAATGGGATGAGGCATTGCGCCGCGTGGTGGCCGTGTGGAGTGGTTAGGAAGGGGTTGGAGGAGGGTGGCCAGGCAGGTGGTCAAGTGTGAGGAGGTCAGTGGTGATTTGGAGGAGGTGAGGGAAAGGAGGCCGGGAGTGGTTGTGGGAGAGCCGTGTGCATGGCAGGGCCAAAAAGGTGGGCGCCTTGCAGCTCTTTGTGGGGACCTGTGCATGTTAGTCAGGTGTGGGAGGAGGGTGGGTGCTCTGGTGGGAAAGTGTGAGGAGGGGAGGAAAGCGAGCTAGGCCCTTGTTGTGAGTGTGGCCGAAGCATGTGAAGGTGGAATGGGATGAGGCATTGCGCCGCGTGGTGGCCGTGTGGAGTGGTTAGGAAGGGGTTGGAGGAGGGTGGCCAGGCAGGTGGTCAAGTGTGAGGAGGTCATTGGTGATTTGGAGGAGGTGAGGGAAAGGAGGACGGGAGTGGTAGTGGGAGAGCCGTGTGCATGGCAGGGCCAAAAAGGTGGGCGCCCGCCTTGCAGCTCTTTGTGGGGACCTGTGCATGTTAGTCAGGTGTGGAAGGAGGGTGGGTGCTCTGGTGGGAAGGTGTGAGGAGGGGAGGAAAGCGAGCTAGGCCCTTGTTGTGAGTGTGGCCGAAGCATGTGAAGGTGGAATGGGATGAGGCATTGCACCGCCTGGTGGCCGTGTGGAGTGGTTAGGAAGGGGTTGGAGGAGGGTGGCCAGGCAGGTGGGCAAGTGTGAGGAGGTCAGTGGTGATTTGGAGGAGGTGAGGGAAAGGAGGCCGGGAGTGGTTGTGGGAGAGCCGTGTGCATGGCAGGGCCAAAAAGGTAGGCGCCCGCCTTGCAGCTCTTTGTGGGGGCCTGTAGATGTTAGTCAGGTGTGGGAGGAGGGTGGGTGCTCTGGTGGGAAGGTGTGAGGAGGGGAGGAAAGCGAGCTAGGCCCTTGTTGTGAGTGTGGCCGAAGCATGTGAAGGTGGAATGGGATGAGGCATTGCGCCGCGTGGTGGCCGTGTGGAGTGGTTAGGAAGGGGTTGGAGGAGGGTGGCCAGGCAGGTGGTCAAGTGTGAGGAGGTCATTGGTGATTTGGAGGAGGTGAGGGAAAGGAGGACGGGAGTGGTAGTGGGAGAGCCGTGTGCATGGCAGGGCCAAAAAGGTGGGCGCCTTGCAGCTCTTTGTGGGGACCTGTGCATGTTAGTCAGGTGTGGGAGGAGGGTGGGTGCTCTGGTGGGAAGGTGTGAGGAGGGGAGGAAAGCGAGCTAGGCCCTTGTTGTGAGTGTGGCCGAAGCATGTGAAGGTGGAATGGGACGAGGCATTGTGCCGCGTGGTGGCCGTGTGGAGTGGTTAGGAAGGGGTTGGAGGAGGGTGGCCAGGCAGGTGGTCAAGTGTGAGGAGGTCAGTGGTGATTTGGAGGAGGTGAGGGAAAGGAGGCCGGGAGTGGTTGTGGGAGAGCCGTGTGCATGGCAGGGCCAAAAAGGTGGGCGCCCGCCTTGCAGCTCTTTGTGGGGACCTGTGCATGTTAGTCAGGTGTGGGAGGAGGGTGGGTGCTCTGGTGGGAAGGTGTGAGGAGGGGAGGAAAGCGAGCTAGGCCCTTGTTGTGAGTGTGGCCTAGACCATGTGAAGGTGGAATGGGATGAGGCATTGCGCCGCGTGGTGGCCGTGTGGAGTGGTTAGGAAGGGGTTGGAGGAGGGTGGCCAGGCAGGTGGTCAAGTGTGAGGAGGTCATTGGTGATTTGGAGGAGGTGAGGGAAAGGAGGACGGGAGTGGTAGTGGGAGAGCCGTGTGCATGGCAGGGCCAAAAAGGTGGGCGCCTTGTTGCTGTTTGTGGGGACCTGTGCATGTTAGTCAGGTGTGGGAGGAGGGTGGGTGCTCTGGTGGGAAGGTGTGAGGAGGGGAGGAAAGCGAGCTAGGCCCTTGTTGTGAGTGTGGCCGAAGCATGTGAAGGTGGAATGGGATGAGGCATTGCGCCGCGTGGTGGCCGTGTGGAGTGGTTAGGAAGGGGTTGGAGGAGGGTGGCCAGGCAGGTGGTCAAGTGTGAGGAGGTCATTGGTGATTTGGAGGAGGTGAGGGAAAGGAGGACGGGAGTGGTAGTGGGAGAGCCGTGTGCATGGCAGGGCCAAAAAGGTGGGCGCCCGCCTTGCAGCTCTTTGTGGGGACCTGTGCATGTTAGTCAGGTGTGGGAGGAGGGTGGGTGCTCTGGTGGGAAGGTGTGAGGAGGGGAGGAAAGCGAGCTAGGCCCTTGTTGTGAGTGTGGCCGAAGCATGTGAAGGTGGAATGGGACGAGGCATTGTGCCGCGTGGTGGCCGTGTGGAGTGGTTAGGAAGGGGTTGGAGGAGGGTGGCCAGGCAGGTGGTCAAGTGTGAGGAGGTCAGTGGTGATTTGGAGGAGGTGAGGGAAAGGAGGCCGGGAGTGGTTGTGGGAGAGCCGTGTGCATGGCAGGGCCAAAAAGGTGGGCGCCCGCCTTGCAGCTCTTTGTGGGGACCTGTGCATGTTAGTCAGGTGTGGGAGGAGGGTGGGTGCTCTGGTGGGAAGGTGTGAGGAGGGGAGGAAAGCGAGCTAGGCCCTTGTTGTGAGTGTGGCCTAGACCATGTGAAGGTGGAATGGGATGAGGCATTGCGCCGCGTGGTGGCCGTGTGGAGTGGTTAGGAAGGGGTTGGAGGAGGGTGGCCAGGCAGGTGGTCAAGTGTGAGGAGGTCATTGGTGATTTGGAGGAGGTGAGGGAAAGGAGGACGGGAGTGGTAGTGGGAGAGCCGTGTGCATGGCAGGGCCAAAAAGGTGGGCGCCTTGTTGCTGTTTGTGGGGACCTGTGCATGTTAGTCAGGTGTGGGAGGAGGGTGGGTGCTCTGGTGGGAAGGTGTGAGGAGGGGAGGAAAGCGAGCTAGGCCCTTGTTGTGAGTGTGGCCGAAGCATGTGAAGGTGGAATGGGATGAGGCATTGCGCCGCGTGGTGGCCGTGTGGAGTGGTTAGGAAGGGGTTGGAGGAGGGTGGCCAGGCAGGTGGTCAAGTGTGAGGAGGTCATTGGTGATTTGGAGGAGGTGAGGGAAAGGAGGACGGGAGTGGTAGTGGGAGAGCCGTGTGCATGGCAGGGCCAAAAAGGTGGGCGCCCGCCTTGCAGCTCTTTGTGGGGACCTGTGCATGTTAGTCAGGTGTGGGAGGAGGGTGGGTGCTCTGGTGGGAAGGTGTGAGGAGGGGAGGAAAGCGAGCTAGGCCCTTGTTGTGAGTGTGGCCGAAGCATGTGAAGGTGGAATGGGATGAGGCATTGCGCCGCGTGGTGGCCGTGTGGAGTGGTTAGGAAGGGGTTGGAGGAGGGTGGCCAGGCAGGTGGTCAAGTGTGAGGAGGTCATTGGTGATTTGGAGGAGGTGAGGGAAAGGAGGCCGGGAGTGGTAGTGGGAGAGCCGTGTGCATGGCAGGGCCAAAAAGGTGGGCGCCCGCCTTGCAGCTCTTTGTGGGGACCTGTGCATGTTAGTCAGGTGTGGAAGGAGGGTGGGTGCTCTGGTGGGAAGGTGTGAGGAGGGGAGGAAAGCGAGCTAGGCCCTTGTTGTGAGTGTGGCCGAAGCATGTGAAGGTGGAATGGGATGAGGCATTGCGCCGCGTGGTGGCCGTGTGGAGTGGTTAGGAAGGGGTTGGAGGAGGGTGGCCAGGCAGGTGGGCAAGTGTGAGGAGGTCAGTGGTGATTTGGAGGAGGTGAGGGAAAGGAGGCCGGGAGTGGTTGTGGGAGAGCCGTGTGCATGGCAGGGCCAAAAAGGTGGGCGCCTTGCAGCTCTTTGTGGGGACCTGTGCATGTTAGTCAGGTGTGGGAGGAGGGTGGGTGCTCTGGTGGGAAGGTGTGAGGAGGGGAGGAAAGCGAGCTAGGCCCTTGTTGTGAGTGTGGCCGAAGCATGTGAAGGTGGAATGGGATGAGGCATTGCGCCGCGTGGTGGCCGTGTGGAGTGGTTAGGAAGGGGTTGGAGGAGGGTGGCCAGGCAGGTGGTCAAGTGTGAGGAGGTCAGTGGTGATTTGGAGGAGGTGAGGGAAAGGAGGACGGGAGTGGTAGTGGGAGAGCCGTGTGCATGGCAGGGCCAAAAAGGTGGGCGCCCGCCTTGCAGCTCTTTGTGGGGCCCTGTGCATGTTAGTCAGGTGTGGGAGGAGGGTGGGTGCTCTGGTGGGAAGGTGTGAGGAGGGGAGGAAAGTGAGCTAGGCCCTTGTTGTGAGTGTGGCCGAAGCATGTGAAGGTGGAATGGGATGAGGCATTGCGCCGCGTGGTGGCCGTGTGGAGTGGTTAGGAAGGGGTTGGAGGAGGGTGGCCAGGCAGGTGGTCAAGTGTGAGGAGGTCATTGGTGATTTGGAGGAGGTGAGGGAAAGGAGGCCGGGAGTGGTAGTGGGAGAGCCGTGTGCATGGCAGGGCCAAAAAGGTGGGCGCCTTGCAGCTCTTTGTGGGGACCTGTGCATGTTAGTCAGGTGTGGGAGGATGGTGGGTGCTCTGGTGGGAAGGTGTGAGGAGGGGAGGAAAGCGAGCTAGGCCCTTGTTGTGAGTGTGGCCGAAGCATGTGAAGGTGGAATGGGATGAGGCATTGCACCACCTGGTGGCCGTGTGGAGTGGTTAGGAAGGGGTTGGAGGAGGGTGGCCAGGCAGGTGGTCAAGTGTGAGGAGGTCATTGGTGATTTGGAGGAGGTGAGGGAAAGGAGGCCGGGAGTGGTTGTGGGAGAGCCGTGTGCATGGCAGGGCCAAAAAGGTAGGCGCCCGCCTTGCAGCTCTTTGTGGGGACCTGTGCATGTTAGTCAGGTGTGGGAGGAGGGTGGGTGCTCTGGTGGGAAGGTGTGAGGAGGGGAGGAAAGCGAGCTAGGCCCTTGTTGTGAGTGTGGCCGAAGCATGTGAAGGTGGAATGGGATGAGGCATTGCGCCGCCTGGTGGCCGTGTGGAGTGGTTAGGAAGGGGTTGGAGGAGGGTGGCCAGGCAGGTGGTCAAGTGTGAGGAGGTCAGTGGTGATTTGGAGGAGGTGAGGGAAAGGAGGACGGGAGTGGTAGTGGGAGAGCCGTGTGCATGGCAGGGCCAAAAAGGTGGGCGCCTTGCAGCTCTTTGTGGGGACCTGTGCATGTTAGTCAGGTGTGGGAGGAGGGTGGGTGCTCTGGTGGGAAGGTGTGAGGAGGGGAGGAAAGCGAGCTAGGCCCTTGTTGTGAGTGTGGCCGAAGCATGTGAAGGTGGAATGGGATGAGGCATTGCGCCGCGTGGTGGCCGTGTGGAGTGGTTAGGAAGGGGTTGGAGGAGGGTGGCCAGGCAGGTGGTCAAGTGTGAGGAGGTCAGTGGTGATTTGGAGGAGGTGAGGGAAAGGAGGCCGGGAGTGGTTGTGGGAGAGGTGTATGGATGGTAGGGCGAAAAGAGTGGGGGCCATGTTGCTGTTTGCGGGGGTCTATGCATGTTAGTCAGGTGTGGGAGGAGGGTGGGTGCTCTGGTGGGAAGGTGTGAGGAGGGGAGGAAAGCGAGCTAGGCCCTTGTTGTGAGTGTGGCCGAAGCATGTGAAGGTGGAATGGGATGAGGCATTGCACCACCTGGTGGCCGTGTGGAGTGGTTAGGAAGGGGTTGGAGGAGGGTGGCCAGGCAGGTGGGCAAGTGTGAGGAGGTCATTGGTGATTTGGAGGAGGTGAGGGAAAGGAGGCCAGGAGTGGTAGTGGGAGAGCCGTGTGCATGGCAGGGCCAAAAAGTAGGCGCCCGCCTTGCAGCTCTTTGTGGGGGCCTGTAGATGTTAGTCAGGTGTGGGAGGAGGGTGGGTGCTCTGGTGGGAAGGTGTGAGGAGGGGAGGAAAGCGAGCTAGGCCCTTGTTGTGCGTGTGGCCGAAGCATGTGAAGGTGGAATGGTATGAGGCATTGCGCCGCGTGGTGGCCGTGTGGAGTGGTTAGGAAGGGGTTGGAGGAGGGTGGCCAGGCAGGTGGTCAAGTGTGAGGAGGTCATTGGTGATTTGGAGGAGGTGAGGGAAAGGAGGCCGGGAGTGGTAGTGGGAGAGCCGTGTGCATGGCAGGGCCAAAAAGGTGGGCGCCTTGCAGCTCTTTGTGGGGACCTGTGCATGTTAGTCAGGTGTGGGAGGAGGGTGGGTGCTCTGGTGGGAAGGTGTGAGGAGGGGAGGAAAGCGAGCTAGGCCCTTGTTGTGAGTGTGGCCAAAGCATGTGAAGGTGGAATGGGACGAGGCATTGTGCCGCGTGGTGGCCGTGTGGAGTGGTTAGGAAGGGGTTGGAGGAGGGTGGCCAGGCAGGTGGTCAAGTGTGAGGAGGTCAGTGGTGATTTGGAGGAGGTGAGGGAAAGGAGGCCGGGAGTGGTAGTGGGAGAGCCGTGTGCATGGCAGGGCCAAAAAGGTGGGCGCCCGCCTTGCAGCTCTTTGTGGGGACCTGTGCATGTTAATCAGGTGTGGGAGGAGGGTGGGTGCTCTGGTGGGAAGGTGTGAGGAGGGGAGGAAAGCGAGCTAGGCCCTTGTTGTGAGTGTGGCCTAGACCATGTGAAGGTGGAATGGGATGAGGCATTGCACCGCCTGGTGGCCGTGTGGAGTGGTTAGGAAGGGGTTGGAGGAGGGTGGCCAGGCAGGTGGTCAAGTGTGAGGAGGTCATTGGTGATTTGGAGGAGGTGAGGGAAAGGAGGACGGGAGTGGTAGTGGGAGAGCCGTGTGCATGGCAGGGCCAAAAAGGTGGGCGCCCGCCTTGCAGCTCTTTGTGGGGCCCTGTGCATGTTAGTCAGGTGTGGGAGGAGGGTGGGTGCTCTGGTGGGAAGGTGTGAGGAGGGGAGGAAAGCGAGCTAGGCCCTTGTTGTGAGTGTGGCCGAAGCATGTGAAGGTGGAATGGGATGAGGCATTGCGCCGCGTGGTGGCCGTGTGGAGTGGTTAGGAAGGGGTTGGAGGAGGGTGGCCAGGCAGGTGGTCAAGTGTGAGGAGGTCATTGGTGATTTGGAGGAGGTGAGGGAAAGGAGGCCGGGAGTGGTAGTGGGAGAGCCGTGTGCATGGCAGGGCCAAAAAGGTGGGCGCCTTGTTGCTGTTTGTGGGGACCTGTGCATGTTAGTCAGGTGTGGGAGGAGGGTGGGTGCTCTGGTGGGAAGGTGTGAGGAGGGGAGGAAAGCGAGCTAGGCCCTTGTTGTGAGTGTGGCCGAAGCATGTGAAGGTGGAATGGGATGAGGCATTGCGCCGCGTGGTGGCCGTGTGGAGTGGTTAGGAAGGGGTTGGAGGAGGGTGGCCAGGCAGGTGGTCAAGTGTGAGGAGGTCATTGGTGATTTGGAGGAGGTGAGGGAAAGGAGGCCGGGAGTGGTTGTGGGAGAGCCGTGTGCATGGCAGGGCCAAAAAGGTAGGCGCCCGCCTTGCAGCTCTTTGTGGGGACCTGTGCATGTTAGTCAGGTGTGGGAGGAGGGTGGGTGCTCTGGTGGGAAGGTGTGAGGAGGGGAGGAAAGCGAGCTAGGCCCTTGTTGTGAGTGTGGCCGAAGCATGTGAAGGTGGAATGGGATGAGGCATTGCGCCGCCTGGTGGCCGTGTGGAGTGGTTAGGAAGGGGTTGGAGGAGGGTGGCCAGGCAGGTGGTCAAGTGTGAGGAGGTCATTGGTGATTTGGAGGAGGTGAGGGAAAGGAGGACGGGAGTGGTAGTGGGAGAGCCATGTGCATGGCAGGGCCAAAAAGGTGGGCGCCTTGCAGCTCTTTGTGGGGACCTGTGCATGTTAGTCAGGTGTGGGAGGAGGGTGGGTGCTCTGGTGGGAAGGTGTGAGGAGGGGAGGAAAGCGAGCTAGGCCCTTGTTGTGAGTGTGGCCGAAGCATGTGAAGGTGGAATGGGATGAGGCATTGCGCCGCGTGGTGGCCGTGTGGAGTGGTTAGGAAGGGGTTGGAGGAGGGTGGCCAGGCAGGTGGTCAAGTGTGAGGAGGTCAGTGGTGATTTGGAGGAGGTGAGGGAAAGGAGGCCGGGAGTGGTTGTGGGAGAGGTGTATGGATGGTAGGGCGAAAAGAGTGGGGGCCATGTTGCTGTTTGCGGGGGTCTATGCATGTTAGTCAGGTGTGGGAGGAGGGTGGGTGCTCTGGTGGGAAGGTGTGAGGAGGGGAGGAAAGCGAGCTAGGCCCTTGTTGTGAGTGTGGCCGAAGCATGTGAAGGTGGAATGGGATGAGGCATTGCACCGCCTGGTGGCCGTGTGGAGTGGTTAGGAAGGGGTTGGAGGAGGGTGGCCAGGCAGGTGGTCAAGTGTGAGGAGGTCATTGGTGATTTGGAGGAGGTGAGGGAAAGGAGGCCGGGAGTGGTTGTGGGAGAGCCGTGTGCATGGCAGGGCCAAAAAGGTAGGCGCCCGCCTTGCAGCTCTTTGTGGGGGCCTGTAGATGTTAGTCAGGTGTGGGAGGAGGGTGGGTGCTCTGGTGGGAAGGTGTGAGGAGGGGAGGAAAGCGAGCTAGGCCCTTGTTGTGAGTGTGGCCGAAGCATGTGAAGGTGGAATGGGATGAGGCATTGCGCCGCGTGGTGGCCGTGTGGAGTGGTTAGGAAGGGGTTGGAGGAGGGTGGCCAGGCAGGTGGTCAAGTGTGAGGAGGTCATTGGTGATTTGGAGGAGGTGAGGGAAAGGAGGCCGGGAGTGGTAGTGGGAGAGCCGTGTGCATGGCAGGGCCAAAAAGGTGGGCGCCTTGCAGCTCTTTGTGGGGACCTGTGCATGTTAGTCAGGTGTGGGAGGAGGGTGGGTGCTCTGGTGGGAAGGTGTGAGGAGGGGAGGAAAGCGAGCTAGGCCCTTGTTGTGAGTGTGGATGAAGCATGTGAAGGTGGAATGGGACGAGGCATTGTGCCGCGTGGTGGCCGTGTGGAGTGGTTAGGAAGGGGTTGGAGGAGGGTGGCCAGGCAGGTGGTCAAGTGTGAGGAGGTCAGTGGTGATTTGGAGGAGGTGAGGGAAAGGAGGCCGGGAGTGGTTGTGGGAGAGCCGTGTGCATGGCAGGGCCAAAAAGGTGGGCGCCCGCCTTGCAGCTCTTTGTGGGGACCTGTGCATGTTAGTCAGGTGTGGGAGGAGGGTGGGTGCTCTGGTGGGAAGGTGTGAGGAGGGGAGGAAAGCGAGCTAGGCCCTTGTTGTGAGTGTGGCCTAGACCATGTGAAGGTGGAATGGGATGAGGCATTGCGCCGCGTGGTGGCCGTGTGGAGTGGTTAGGAAGGGGTTGGAGGAGGGTGGCCAGGCAGGTGGTCAAGTGTGAGGAGGTCATTGGTGATTTGGAGGAGGTGAGGGAAAGGAGGCCGGGAGTGGTAGTGGGAGAGCCGTGTGCATGGCAGGGCCAAAAAGGTGGGCGCCTTGTTGCTGTTTGTGGGGACCTGTGCATGTTAGTCAGGTGTGGGAGGAGGGTGGGTGCTCTGGTGGGAAGGTGTGAGGAGGGGAGGAAAGCGAGCTAGGCCCTTGTTGTGAGTGTGGCCGAAGCATGTGAAGGTGGAATGGGATGAGGCATTGCACCACCTGGTGGCCGTGTGGAGTGGTTAGGAAGGGGTTGGAGGAGGGTGGCCAGGCAGGTGGTCAAGTGTGAGGAGGTCATTGGTGATTTGGAGGAGGTGAGGGAAAGGAGGACGGGAGTGGTAGTGGGAGAGCCGTGTGCATGGCAGGGCCAAAAAGGTGGGCGCCCGCCTTGCAGCTCTTTGTGGGGCCCTGTGCATGTTAGTCAGGTGTGGGAGGAGGGTGGGTGCTCTGGTGGGAAGGTGTGAGGAGGGGAGGAAAGCGAGCTAGGCCCTTGTTGTGAGTGTGGCCGAAGCATGTGAAGGTGGAATGGGATGAGGCATTGCGCCGCGTGGTGGCCGTGTGGAGTGGTTAGGAAGGGGTTGGAGGAGGGTGGCCAGGCAGGTGGTCAAGTGTGAGGAGGTCATTGGTGATTTGGAGGAGGTGAGGGAAAGGAGGACGGGAGTGGTAGTGGGAGAGCCGTGTGCATGGCAGGGCCAAAAAGGTGGGCGCCCGCCTTGCAGCTCTTTGTGGGGACCTGTGCATGTTAGTCAGGTGTGGAAGGAGGGTGGGTGCTCTGGTGGGAAGGTGTGAGGAGGGGAGGAAAGCGAGCTAGGCCCTTGTTGTGAGTGTGGCCGAAGCATGTGAAGGTGGAATGGGATGAGGCATTGCGCCGCGTGGTGGCCGTGTGGAGTGGTTAGGAAGGGGTTGGAGGAGGGTGGCCAGGCAGGTGGGCAAGTGTGAGGAGGTCAGTGGTGATTTGGAGGAGGTGAGGGAAAGGAGGCCGGGAGTGGTTGTGGGAGAGCCGTGTGCATGGCAGGGCCAAAAAGGTGGGCGCCTTGCAGCTCTTTGTGGGGACCTGTGCATGTTAGTCAGGTGTGGGAGGAGGGTGGGTGCTCTGGTGGGAAAGTGTGAGGAGGGGAGGAAAGCGAGCTAGGCCCTTGTTGTGAGTGTGGCCGAAGCATGTGAAGGTGGAATGGGATGAGGCATTGCGCCGCGTGGTGGCCGTGTGGAGTGGTTAGGAAGGGGTTGGAGGAGGGTGGCCAGGCAGGTGGTCAAGTGTGAGGAGGTCATTGGTGATTTGGAGGAGGTGAGGGAAAGGAGGACGGGAGTGGTAGTGGGAGAGCCGTGTGCATGGCAGGGCCAAAAAGGTGGGCGCCCGCCTTGCAGCTCTTTGTGGGGACCTGTGCATGTTAGTCAGGTGTGGAAGGAGGGTGGGTGCTCTGGTGGGAAGGTGTGAGGAGGGGAGGAAAGCGAGCTAGGCCCTTGTTGTGAGTGTGGCCGAAGCATGTGAAGGTGGAATGGGATGAGGCATTGCACCGCCTGGTGGCCGTGTGGAGTGGTTAGGAAGGGGTTGGAGGAGGGTGGCCAGGCAGGTGGTCAAGTGTGAGGAGGTCATTGGTGATTTGGAGGAGGTGAGGGAAAGGAGGCCGGGAGTGGTTGTGGGAGAGCCGTGTGCATGGCAGGGCCAAAAAGGTAGGCGCCCGCCTTGCAGCTCTTTGTGGGGGCCTGTAGATGTTAGTCAGGTGTGGGAGGAGGGTGGGTGCTCTGGTGGGAAGGTGTGAGGAGGGGAGGAAAGCGAGCTAGGCCCTTGTTGTGAGTGTGGCCGAAGCATGTGAAGGTGGAATGGGATGAGGCATTGCGCCGCGTGGTGGCCGTGTGGAGTGGTTAGGAAGGGGTTGGAGGAGGGTGGCCAGGCAGGTGGTCAAGTGTGAGGAGGTCATTGGTGATTTGGAGGAGGTGAGGGAAAGGAGGACGGGAGTGGTAGTGGGAGAGCCGTGTGCATGGCAGGGCCAAAAAGGTGGGCGCCTTGCAGCTCTTTGTGGGGACCTGTGCATGTTAGTCAGGTGTGGGAGGAGGGTGGGTGCTCTGGTGGGAAGGTGTGAGGAGGGGAGGAAAGCGAGCTAGGCCCTTGTTGTGAGTGTGGCCGAAGCATGTGAAGGTGGAATGGGACGAGGCATTGTGCCGCGTGGTGGCCGTGTGGAGTGGTTAGGAAGGGGTTGGAGGAGGGTGGCCAGGCAGGTGGTCAAGTGTGAGGAGGTCAGTGGTGATTTGGAGGAGGTGAGGGAAAGGAGGCCGGGAGTGGTTGTGGGAGAGCCGTGTGCATGGCAGGGCCAAAAAGGTGGGCGCCCGCCTTGCAGCTCTTTGTGGGGACCTGTGCATGTTAGTCAGGTGTGGGAGGAGGGTGGGTGCTCTGGTGGGAAGGTGTGAGGAGGGGAGGAAAGCGAGCTAGGCCCTTGTTGTGAGTGTGGCCTAGACCATGTGAAGGTGGAATGGGATGAGGCATTGCGCCGCGTGGTGGCCGTGTGGAGTGGTTAGGAAGGGGTTGGAGGAGGGTGGCCAGGCAGGTGGTCAAGTGTGAGGAGGTCATTGGTGATTTGGAGGAGGTGAGGGAAAGGAGGACGGGAGTGGTAGTGGGAGAGCCGTGTGCATGGCAGGGCCAAAAAGGTGGGCGCCTTGTTGCTGTTTGTGGGGACCTGTGCATGTTAGTCAGGTGTGGGAGGAGGGTGGGTGCTCTGGTGGGAAGGTGTGAGGAGGGGAGGAAAGCGAGCTAGGCCCTTGTTGTGAGTGTGGCCGAAGCATGTGAAGGTGGAATGGGATGAGGCATTGCACCACCTGGTGGCCGTGTGGAGTGGTTAGGAAGGGGTTGGAGGAGGGTGGCCAGGCAGGTGGTCAAGTGTGAGGAGGTCATTGGTGATTTGGAGGAGGTGAGGGAAAGGAGGACGGGAGTGGTAGTGGGAGAGCCGTGTGCATGGCAGGGCCAAAAAGGTGGGCGCCCGCCTTGCAGCTCTTTGTGGGGACCTGTGCATGTTAGTCAGGTGTGGGAGGAGGGTGGGTGCTCTGGTGGGAAGGTGTGAGGAGGGGAGGAAAGCGAGCTAGGCCCTTGTTGTGAGTGTGGCCGAAGCATGTGAAGGTGGAATGGGATGAGGCATTGCGCCGCGTGGTGGCCGTGTGGAGTGGTTAGGAAGGGGTTGGAGGAGGGTGGCCAGGCAGGTGGTCAAGTGTGAGGAGGTCATTGGTGATTTGGAGGAGGTGAGGGAAAGGAGGACGGGAGTGGTAGTGGGAGAGCCGTGTGCATGGCAGGGCCAAAAAGGTGGGCGCCCGCCTTGCAGCTCTTTGTGGGGACCTGTGCATGTTAGTCAGGTGTGGAAGGAGGGTGGGTGCTCTGGTGGGAAGGTGTGAGGAGGGGAGGAAAGCGAGCTAGGCCCTTGTTGTGAGTGTGGCCGAAGCATGTGAAGGTGGAATGGGATGAGGCATTGCGCCGCGTGGTGGCCGTGTGGAGTGGTTAGGAAGGGGTTGGAGGAGGGTGGCCAGGCAGGTGGGCAAGTGTGAGGAGGTCAGTGGTGATTTGGAGGAGGTGAGGGAAAGGAGGACGGGAGTGGTAGTGGGAGAGCCGTGTGCATGGCAGGGCCAAAAAGGTGGGCGCCCGCCTTGCAGCTCTTTGTGGGGCCCTGTGCATGTTAGTCAGGTGTGGGAGGAGGGTGGGTGCTCTGGTGGGAAGGTGTGAGGAGGGGAGGAAAGTGAGCTAGGCCCTTGTTGTGAGTGTGGCCGAAGCATGTGAAGGTGGAATGGGATGAGGCATTGCGCCGCGTGGTGGCCGTGTGGAGTGGTTAGGAAGGGGTTGGAGGAGGGTGGCCAGGCAGGTGGTCAAGTGTGAGGAGGTCATTGGTGATTTGGAGGAGGTGAGGGAAAGGAGGCCGGGAGTGGTAGTGGGAGAGCCGTGTGCATGGCAGGGCCAAAAAGGTGGGCGCCTTGCAGCTCTTTGTGGGGACCTGTGCATGTTAGTCAGGTGTGGGAGGATGGTGGGTGCTCTGGTGGGAAGGTGTGAGGAGGAGAGGAAAGCGAGCTAGGCCCTTGTTGTGAGTGTGGCCGAAGCATGTGAAGGTGGAATGGGATGAGGCATTGCACCACCTGGTGGCCGTGTGGAGTGGTTAGGAAGGGGTTGGAGGAGGGTGGCCAGGCAGGTGGTCAAGTGTGAGGAGGTCATTGGTGATTTGGAGGAGGTGAGGGAAAGGAGGCCGGGAGTGGTTGTGGGAGAGCCGTGTGCATGGCAGGGCCAAAAAGGTAGGCGCCCGCCTTGCAGCTCTTTGTGGGGACCTGTGCATGTTAGTCAGGTGTGGGAGGAGGGTGGGTGCTCTGGTGGGAAGGTGTGAGGAGGGGAGGAAAGCGAGCTAGGCCCTTGTTGTGAGTGTGGCCGAAGCATGTGAAGGTGGAATGGGATGAGGCATTGCACCGCCTGGTGGCCGTGTGGAGTGGTTAGGAAGGGGTTGGAGGAGGGTGGCCAGGCAGGTGGTCAAGTGTGAGGAGGTCATTGGTGATTTGGAGGAGGTGAGGGAAAGGAGGCCGGGAGTGGTAGTGGGAGAGCCGTGTGCATGGCAGGGCCAAAAAGGTGGGCGCCTTGTTGCTGTTTGTGGGGCCCTGTGCATGTTAGTCAGGTGTGGGAGGAGGGTGGGTGCTCTGGTGGGAAGGTGTGAGGAGGGGAGGAAAGCGAGCTAGGCCCTTGTTGTGAGTGTGGCCGAAGCATGTGAAGGTGGAATGGGATGAGGCATTGCGCCGCCTGGTGGCCGTGTGGAGTGGTTAGGAAGGGGTTGGAGGAGGGTGGCCAGGCAGGTGGGCAAGTGTGAGGAGGTCAGTGGTGATTTGGAGGAGGTGAGGGAAAGGAGGCCGGGAGTGGTAGTGGGAGAGCCGTGTGCATGGCAGGGCCAAAAAGGTGGGCGCCTTGCAGCTCTTTGTGGGGACCTGTGCATGTTAGTCAGGTGTGGGAGGAGGGTGGGTGCTCTGGTGGGAAGGTGTGAGGAGGGGAGGAAAGCGAGCTAGGCCCTTGTTGTGAGTGTGGCCGAAGCATGTGAAGGTGGAATGGGATGAGGCATTGCGCCGCGTGGTGGCCGTGTGGAGTGGTTAGGAAGGGGTTGGAGGAGGGTGGCCAGGCAGGTGGTCAAGTGTGAGGAGGTCAGTGGTGATTTGGAGGAGGTGAGGGAAAGGAGGCCGGGAGTGGTTGTGGGAGAGGTGTATGGATGGTAGGGCGAAAAGAGTGGGGGCCATGTTGCTGTTTGCGGGGGTCTATGCATGTTAGTCAGGTGTGGGAGGAGGGTGGGTGCTCTGGTGGGAAGGTGTGAGGAGGGGAGGAAAGCGAGCTAGGCCCTTGTTGTGAGTGTGGCCGAAGCATGTGAAGGTGGAATGGGATGAGGCATTGCACCACCTGGTGGCCGTGTGGAGTGGTTAGGAAGGGGTTGGAGGAGGGTGGCCAGGCAGGTGGTCAAGTGTGAGGAGGTCATTGGTGATTTGGAGGAGGTGAGGGAAAGGAGGCCGGGAGTGGTAGTGGGAGAGCCGTGTGCATGGCAGGGCCAAAAAGTAGGCGCCCGCCTTGCAGCTCTTTGTGGGGACCTGTGCATGTTAGTCAGGTGTGGGAGGAGGGTGGGTGCTCTGGTGGGAAGGTGTGAGGAGGGGAGGAAAGCGAGCTAGGCCCTTGTTGTGAGTGTGGCCGAAGCATGTGAAGGTGGAATGGGATGAGGCATTGCACCGCCTGGTGGCCGTGTGGAGTGGTTAGGAAGGGGTTGGAGGAGGGTGGCCAGGCAGGTGGGCAAGTGTGAGGAGGTCAGTGGTGATTTGGAGGAGGTGAGGGAAAGGAGGACGGGAGTGGTAGTGGGAGAGCCGTGTGCATGGCAGGGCCAAAAAGGTGGGCGCCTTGTTGCTGTTTGTGGGGACCTGTGCATGTTAGTCAGGTGTGGGAGGAGGGTGGGTGCTCTGGTGGGAAGGTGTGAGGAGGGGAGGAAAGCGAGCTAGGCCCTTGTTGTGAGTGTGGCCGAAGCATGTGAAGGTGGAATGGGATGAGGCATTGCACCGCCTGGTGGCCGTGTGGAGTGGTTAGGAAGGGGTTGGAGGAGGGTGGCCAGGCAGGTGGTCAAGTGTGAGGAGGTCATTGGTGATTTGGAGGAGGTGAGGGAAAGGAGGCCGGGAGTGGTTGTGGGAGAGCCGTGTGCATGGCAGGGCCAAAAAGGTAGGCGCCCGCCTTGCAGCTCTTTGTGGGGGCCTGTAGATGTTAGTCAGGTGTGGGAGGAGGGTGGGTGCTCTGGTGGGAAGGTGTGAGGAGGGGAGGAAAGCGAGCTAGGCCCTTGTTGTGAGTGTGGCCGAAGCATGTGAAGGTGGAATGGTATGAGGCATTGCGCCGCGTGGTGGCCGTGTGGAGTGGTTAGGAAGGGGTTGGAGGAGGGTGGCCAGGCAGGTGGTCAAGTGTGAGGAGGTCATTGGTGATTTGGAGGAGGTGAGGGAAAGGAGGCCGGGAGTGGTAGTGGGAGAGCCGTGTGCATGGCAGGGCCAAAAAGGTGGGCGCCTTGCAGCTCTTTGTGGGGACCTGTGCATGTTAGTCAGGTGTGGGAGGAGGGTGGGTGCTCTGGTGGGAAGGTGTGAGGAGGGGAGGAAAGCGAGCTAGGCCCTTGTTGTGAGTGTGGCCAAAGCATGTGAAGGTGGAATGGGACGAGGCATTGTGCCGCGTGGTGGCCGTGTGGAGTGGTTAGGAAGGGGTTGGAGGAGGGTGGCCAGGCAGGTGGGCAAGTGTGAGGAGGTCAGTGGTGATTTGGAGGAGGTGAGGGAAAGGAGGCCGGGAGTGGTAGTGGGAGAGCCGTGTGCATGGCAGGGCCAAAAAGGTGGGCGCCCGCCTTGCAGCTCTTTGTGGGGACCTGTGCATGTTAATCAGGTGTGGGAGGAGGGTGGGTGCTCTGGTGGGAAGGTGTGAGGAGGGGAGGAAAGCGAGCTAGGCCCTTGTTGTGAGTGTGGCCTAGACCATGTGAAGGTGGAATGGGATGAGGCATTGCACCGCCTGGTGGCCGTGTGGAGTGGTTAGGAAGAGGTTGGAGGAGGGTGGCCAGGCAGGTGGTCAAGTGTGAGGAGGTCATTGGTGATTTGGAGGAGGTGAGGGAAAGGAGGACGGGAGTGGTAGTGGGAGAGCCGTGTGCATGGCAGGGCCAAAAAGGTGGGCGCCCGCCTTGCAGCTCTTTGTGGGGCCCTGTGCATATTAGTCAGGTGTGGGAGGAGGGTGGGTGCTCTGGTGGGAAGGTGTGAGGAGGGGAGGAAAGCGAGCTAGGCCCTTGTTGTGAGTGTGGCCGAAGCATGTGAAGGTGGAATGGGATGAGGCATTGCGCCGCGTGGTGGCCGTGTGGAGTGGTTAGGAAGGGGTTGGAGGAGGGTGGCCAGGCAGGTGGTCAAGTGTGAGGAGGTCATTGGTGATTTGGAGGAGGTGAGGGAAAGGAGGCCGGGAGTGGTAGTGGGAGAGCCGTGTGCATGGCAGGGCCAAAAAGGTGGGCGCCTTGTTGCTGTTTGTGGGGACCTGTGCATGTTAGTCAGGTGTGGGAGGAGGGTGGGTGCTCTGGTGGGAAGGTGTGAGGAGGGGAGGAAAGCGAGCTAGGCCCTTGTTGTGAGTGTGGCCGAAGCATGTGAAGGTGGAATGGGATGAGGCATTGCGCCGCGTGGTGGCCGTGTGGAGTGGTTAGGAAGGGGTTGGAGGAGGGTGGCCAGGCAGGTGGTCAAGTGTGAGGAGGTCAGTGGTGATTTGGAGGAGGTGAGGGAAAGGAGGCCGGGAGTGGTTGTGGGAGAGCCGTGTGCATGGCAGGGCCAAAAAGGTAGGCGCCCGCCTTGCAGCTCTTTGTGGGGACC
This sequence comes from Struthio camelus, assembly GCF_040807025.1. NCBI lineage: Eukaryota > Metazoa > Chordata > Aves > Struthioniformes > Struthionidae > Struthio > Struthio camelus. The sequence continues at coordinate 14,772,324 of NC_090961.1, read as the reverse complement.
TGTGCATGTTAGTCAGGTGTGGGAGGAGGGTGGGTGCTCTGGTGGGAAGGTGTGAGGAGGGGAGGAAAGCGAGCTAGGCCCTTGTTGTGAGTGTGGCCGAAGCATGTGAAGGTGGAATGGGATGAGGCATTGCGCCGCCTGGTGGCCGTGTGGAGTGGTTAGGAAGGGGTTGGAGGAGGGTGGCCAGGCAGGTGGTCAAGTGTGAGGAGGTCATTGGTGATTTGGAGGAGGTGAGGGAAAGGAGGACGGGAGTGGTAGTGGGAGAGCCATGTGCATGGCAGGGCCAAAAAGGTGGGCGCCTTGCAGCTCTTTGTGGGGCCCTGTGCATGTTAGTCAGGTGTGGGAGGAGGGTGGGTGCTCTGGTGGGAAGGTGTGAGGAGGGGAGGAAAGCGAGCTAGGCCCTTGTTGTGAGTGTGGCCGAAGCATGTGAAGGTGGAATGGGATGAGGCATTGCGCCGCGTGGTGGCCGTGTGGAGTGGTTAGGAAGGGGTTGGAGGAGGGTGGCCAGGCAGGTGGGCAAGTGTGAGGAGGTCAGTGGTGATTTGGAGGAGGTGAGGGAAAGGAGGACGGGAGTGGTAGTGGGAGAGCCGTGTGCATGGCAGGGCCAAAAAGGTAGGCGCCTTGCAGCTCTTTGTGGGGACCTGTGCATGTTAGTCAGGTGTGGGAGGAGGGTGGGTGCTCTGGTGGGAAGGTGTGAGGAGGGGAGGAAAGCGAGCTAGGCCCTTGTTGTGAGTGTGGCCGAAGCATGTGAAGGTGGAATGGGATGAGGCATTGCGCCGCCTGGTGGCCGTGTGGAGTGGTTAGGAAGGGGTTGGAGGAGGGTGGCCAGGCAGGTGGGCAAGTGTGAGGAGGTCATTGGTGATTTGGAGGAGGTGAGGGAAAGGAGGCCGGGAGTGGTAGTGGGAGAGCCGTGTGCATGGCAGGGCCAAAAAGGTGGGCGCCTTGCAGCTCTTTGTGGGGACCTGTGCATGTTAGTCAGGTGTGGGAGGAGGGTGGGTGCTCTGGTGGGAAGGTGTGAGGAGGGGAGGAAAGCGAGCTAGGCCCTTGTTGTGAGTGTGGCTGAAGCATGTGAAGGTGGAATGGGATGAGGCATTGCGCCGCGTGGTGGCCGTGTGGAGTGGTTAGGAAGGGGTTGGAGGAGGGTGGCCAGGCAGGTGGTCAAGTGTGAGGAGGTCATTGGTGATTTGGAGGAGGTGAGGGAAAGGAGGCCGGGAGTGGTAGTGGGAGAGCCGTGTGCATGGCAGGGCCAAAAAGGTGGGCGCCCGCCTTGCAGCTGTTTGTGGGGACCTGTGCATGTTAGTCAGGTGTGGGAGGAGGGTGGGTGCTCTGGTGGGAAGGTGTGAGGAGGGGAGGAAAGCGAGCTAGGCCCTTGTTGTGAGTGTGGCCGAAGCATGTGAAGGTGGAATGGGATGAGGCATTGCGCCGCGTGGTGGCCGTGTGGAGTGGTTAGGAAGGGGTTGGAGGAGGGTGGCCAGGCAGGTGGGCAAGTGTGAGGAGGTCATTGGTGATTTGGAGGAGGTGAGGGAAAGGAGGCCGGGAGTGGTTGTGGGAGAGCCGTGTGCATGGCAGGGCCAAAAAGGTAGGCGCCCGCCTTGCAGCTCTTTGTGGGGGCCTGTAGATGTTAGTCAGGTGTGGGAGGAGGGTGGGTGCTCTGGTGGGAAGGTGTGAGGAGGGGAGGAAAGCGAGCTAGGCCCTTGTTGTGAGTGTGGCCTAGACCATGTGAAGGTGGAATGGGATGAGGCATTGCACCGCCTGGTGGCCGTGTGGAGTGGTTAGGAAGGGGTTGGAGGAGGGTGGCCAGGCAGGTGGTCAAGTGTGAGGAGGTCATTGGTGATTTGGAGGAGGTGAGGGAAAGGAGGACGGGAGTGGTAGTGGGAGAGCCGTGTGCATGGCAGGGCCAAAAAGGTGGGCGCCTTGTTGCTGTTTGTGGGGACCTGTGCATGTTAGTCAGGTGTGGGAGGAGGGTGGGTGCTCTGGTGGGAAGGTGTGAGGAGGGGAGGAAAGCGAGCTAGGCCCTTGTTGTGAGTGTGGCCGAAGCATGTGAAGGTGGAATGGGATGAGGCATTGCGCCACCTGGTGGCCGTGTGGAGTGGTTAGGAAGGGCTTGGAGGAGGGTGGCCAGGCAGGTGGTCAAGTGTGAGGAGGTCATTGGTGATTTGGAGGAGGTGAGGGAAAGGAGGCCGGGAGTGGTTGTGGGAGAGCCGTGTGCATGGCAGGGCCAAAAAGGTGGGCGCCCGCCTTGCAGCTCTTTGTGGGGGCCTGTAGATGTTAGTCAGGTGTGGGAGGAGGGTGGGTGCTCTGGTGGGAAAGTGTGAGGAGGGGAGGAAAGCGAGCTAGGCCCTTGTTGTGAGTGTGGCCGAAGCATGTGAAGGTGGAATGGGATGAGGCATTGCGCCGCGTGGTGGCCGTGTGGAGTGGTTAGGAAGGGGTTGGAGGAGGGTGGCCAGGCAGGTGGGCAAGTGTGAGGAGGTCAGTGGTGATTTGGAGGAGGTGAGGGAAAGGAGGACGGGAGTGGTAGTGGGAGAGCCGTGTGCATGGCAGGGCCAAAAAGGTGGGTCGCCTTGCAGCTCTTTGTGGGGCCCTGTGCATGTTAGTCAGGTGTGGGAGGAGGGTGGGTGCTCTGGTGGGAAGGTGTGAGGAGGGGAGGAAAGCGAGCTAGGCCCTTGTTGTGAGTGTGGCCGAAGCATGTGAAGGTGGAATGGGATGAGGCATTGCGCCGCGTGGTGGCCGTGTGGAGTGGTTAGGAAGGGGTTGGAGGAGGGTGGCCAGGCAGGTGGGCAAGTGTGAGGAGGTCAGTGGTGATTTGGAGGAGGTGAGGGAAAGGAGGCCGGGAGTGGTAGTGGGAGAGCCATGTGCATGGCAGGGCCAAAAAGGTGGGCGCCTTGCAGCTCTTTGTGGGGACCTGTGCATGTTAGTCAGGTGTGGGAGGAGGGTGGGTGCTCTGGTGGGAAGGTGTGAGGAGGGGAGGAAAGCGAGCTAGGCCCTTGTTGTGAGTGTGGCCGAAGCATGTGAAGGTGGAATGGGATGAGGCATTGCGCCGCCTGGTGGCCGTGTGGAGTGGTTAGGAAGGGGTTGGAGGAGGGTGGCCAGGCAGGTGGGCAAGTGTGAGGAGGTCATTGGTGATTTGGAGGAGGTGAGGGAAAGGAGGCCGGGAGTGGTAGTGGGAGAGCCGTGTGCATGGCAGGGCCAAAAAGGTGGGCGCCTTGCAGCTCTTTGTGGGGACCTGTGCATGTTAGTCAGGTGTGGGAGGAGGGTGGGTGCTCTGGTGGGAAGGTGTGAGGAGGGGAGGAAAGCGAGCTAGGCCCTTGTTGTGAGTGTGGCTGAAGCATGTGAAGGTGGAATGGGATGAGGCATTGCGCCGCGTGGTGGCCGTGTGGAGTGGTTAGGAAGGGGTTGGAGGAGGGTGGCCAGGCAGGTGGTCAAGTGTGAGGAGGTCATTGGTGATTTGGAGGAGGTGAGGGAAAGGAGGCCGGGAGTGGTAGTGGGAGAGCCGTGTGCATGGCAGGGCCAAAAAGGTGGGCGCCCGCCTTGCAGCTGTTTGTGGGGACCTGTGCATGTTAGTCAGGTGTGGGAGGAGGGTGGGTGCTCTGGTGGGAAGGTGTGAGGAGGGGAGGAAAGCGAGCTAGGCCCTTGTTGTGAGTGTGGCCGAAGCATGTGAAGGTGGAATGGGATGAGGCATTGCGCCGCGTGGTGGCCGTGTGGAGTGGTTAGGAAGGGGTTGGAGGAGGGTGGCCAGGCAGGTGGGCAAGTGTGAGGAGGTCATTGGTGATTTGGAGGAGGTGAGGGAAAGGAGGCCGGGAGTGGTTGTGGGAGAGCCGTGTGCATGGCAGGGCCAAAAAGGTAGGCGCCCGCCTTGCAGCTCTTTGTGGGGGCCTGTAGATGTTAGTCAGGTGTGGGAGGAGGGTGGGTGCTCTGGTGGGAAGGTGTGAGGAGGGGAGGAAAGCGAGCTAGGCCCTTGTTGTGAGTGTGGCCTAGACCATGTGAAGGTGGAATGGGATGAGGCATTGCACCGCCTGGTGGCCGTGTGGAGTGGTTAGGAAGGGGTTGGAGGAGGGTGGCCAGGCAGGTGGTCAAGTGTGAGGAGGTCATTGGTGATTTGGAGGAGGTGAGGGAAAGGAGGACGGGAGTGGTAGTGGGAGAGCCGTGTGCATGGCAGGGCCAAAAAGGTGGGCGCCTTGTTGCTGTTTGTGGGGACCTGTGCATGTTAGTCAGGTGTGGGAGGAGGGTGGGTGCTCTGGTGGGAAGGTGTGAGGAGGGGAGGAAAGCGAGCTAGGCCCTTGTTGTGAGTGTGGCCGAAGCATGTGAAGGTGGAATGGGATGAGGCATTGCGCCACCTGGTGGCCGTGTGGAGTGGTTAGGAAGGGCTTGGAGGAGGGTGGCCAGGCAGGTGGTCAAGTGTGAGGAGGTCATTGGTGATTTGGAGGAGGTGAGGGAAAGGAGGCCGGGAGTGGTTGTGGGAGAGCCGTGTGCATGGCAGGGCCAAAAAGGTGGGCGCCCGCCTTGCAGCTCTTTGTGGGGGCCTGTAGATGTTAGTCAGGTGTGGGAGGAGGGTGGGTGCTCTGGTGGGAAAGTGTGAGGAGGGGAGGAAAGCGAGCTAGGCCCTTGTTGTGAGTGTGGCCGAAGCATGTGAAGGTGGAATGGGATGAGGCATTGCGCCGCGTGGTGGCCGTGTGGAGTGGTTAGGAAGGGGTTGGAGGAGGGTGGCCAGGCAGGTGGGCAAGTGTGAGGAGGTCAGTGGTGATTTGGAGGAGGTGAGGGAAAGGAGGACGGGAGTGGTAGTGGGAGAGCCGTGTGCATGGCAGGGCCAAAAAGGTGGGTCGCCTTGCAGCTCTTTGTGGGGCCCTGTGCATGTTAGTCAGGTGTGGGAGGAGGGTGGGTGCTCTGGTGGGAAGGTGTGAGGAGGGGAGGAAAGCGAGCTAGGCCCTTGTTGTGAGTGTGGCCGAAGCATGTGAAGGTGGAATGGGATGAGGCATTGCGCCGCGTGGTGGCCGTGTGGAGTGGTTAGGAAGGGGTTGGAGGAGGGTGGCCAGGCAGGTGGGCAAGTGTGAGGAGGTCAGTGGTGATTTGGAGGAGGTGAGGGAAAGGAGGCCGGGAGTGGTAGTGGGAGAGCCATGTGCATGGCAGGGCCAAAAAGGTGGGCGCCTTGCAGCTCTTTGTGGGGACCTGTGCATGTTAGTCAGGTGTGGGAGGAGGGTGGGTGCTCTGGTGGGAAGGTGTGAGGAGGGGAGGAAAGCGAGCTAGGCCCTTGTTGTGAGTGTGGCCGAAGCATGTGAAGGTGGAATGGGATGAGGCATTGCGCCGCGTGGTGGCCGTGTGGAGTGGTTAGGAAGGGGTTGGAGGAGGGTGGCCAGGCAGGTGGTCAAGTGTGAGGAGGTCATTGGTGATTTGGAGGAGGTGAGGGAAAGGAGGACGGGAGTGGTAGTGGGAGAGCCGTGTGCATGGCAGGGCCAAAAAGGTGGGCGCCCGCCTTGCAGCTCTTTGTGGGGCCCTGTGCATGTTAGTCAGGTGTGGGAGGAGGGTGGGTGCTCTGGTGGGAAGGTGTGAGGAGGGGAGGAAAGCGAGCTAGGCCCTTGTTGTGAGTGTGGCCGAAGCATGTGAAGGTGGAATGGGATGAGGCATTGCGCCGCGTGGTGGCCGTGTGGAGTGGTTAGGAAGGGGTTGGAGGAGGGTGGCCAGGCAGGTGGTCAAGTGTGAGGAGGTCAGTGGTGATTTGGAGGAGGTGAGGGAAAGGAGGCCGGGAGTGGTAGTGGGAGAGCCGTGTGCATGGCAGGGCCAAAAAGGTGGGCGCCCGCCTTGCAGCTCTTTGTGGGGACCTGTGCATGTTAGTCAGGTGTGGGAGGAGGGTGGGTGCTCTGGTGGGAAGGTGTGAGGAGGGGAGGAAAGCGAGCTAGGCCCTTGTTGTGAGTGTGGCCTAGACCATGTGAAGGTGGAATGGGATGAGGCATTGCGCCGCGTGGTGGCCGTGTGGAGTGGTTAGGAAGGGGTTGGAGGAGGGTGGCCAGGCAGGTGGTCAAGTGTGAGGAGGTCATTGGTGATTTGGAGGAGGTGAGGGAAAGGAGGCCGGGAGTGGTAGTGGGAGAGCCGTGTGCATGGCAGGGCCAAAAAGGTGGGCGCCTTGTTGCTGTTTGTGGGGACCTGTGCATGTTAGTCAGGTGTGGGAGGAGGGTGGGTGCTCTGGTGGGAAGGTGTGAGGAGGGGAGGAAAGCGAGCTAGGCCCTTGTTGTGAGTGTGGCCGAAGCATGTGAAGGTGGAATGGGATGAGGCATTGCACCGCCTGGTGGCCGTGTGGAGTGGTTAGGAAGGGGTTGGAGGAGGGTGGCCAGGCAGGTGGTCAAGTGTGAGGAGGTCATTGGTGATTTGGAGGAGGTGAGGGAAAGGAGGCCGGGAGTGGTAGTGGGAGAGCCGTGTGCATGGCAGGGCCAAAAAGGTGGGCGCCCGCCTTGCAGCTCTTTGTGGGGACCTGTGCATGTTAGTCAGGTGTGGGAGGAGGGTGGGTGCTCTGGTGGGAAGGTGTGAGGAGGGGAGGAAAGCGAGCTAGGCCCTTGTTGTGAGTGTGGCCGAAGCATGTGAAGGTGGAATGGGATGAGGCATTGCACCACCTGGTGGCCGTGTGGAGTGGTTAGGAAGGGGTTGGAGGAGGGTGGCCAGGCAGGTGGTCAAGTGTGAGGAGGTCAGTGGTGATTTGGAGGAGGTGAGGGAAAGGAGGCCGGGAGTGGTAGTGGGAGAGCCATGTGCATGGCAGGGCCAAAAAGGTGGGCGCCTTGCAGCTCTTTGTGGGGACCTGTGCATGTTAGTCAGGTGTGGGAGGAGGGTGGGTGCTCTGGTGGGAAGGTGTGAGGAGGGGAGGAAAGCGAGCTAGGCCCTTGTTGTGAGTGTGGCCGAAGCATGTGAAGGTGGAATGGGATGAGGCATTGCGCCGCGTGGTGGCCGTGTGGAGTGGTTAGGAAGGGGTTGGAGGAGGGTGGCCAGGCAGGTGGTCAAGTGTGAGGAGGTCATTGGTGATTTGGAGGAGGTGAGGGAAAGGAGGACGGGAGTGGTAGTGGGAGAGCCGTGTGCATGGCAGGGCCAAAAAGGTGGGCGCCCGCCTTGCAGCTCTTTGTGGGGACCTGTGCATGTTAATCAGGTGTGGGAGGAGGGTGGGTGCTCTGGTGGGAAGGTGTGAGGAGGGGAGGAAAGCGAGCTAGGCCCTTGTTGTGAGTGTGGCCGAAGCATGTGAAGGTGGAATGGGATGAGGCATTGCGCCGCGTGGTGGCCGTGTGGAGTGGTTAGGAAGGGGTTGGAGGAGGGTGGCCAGGCAGGTGGTCAAGTGTGAGGAGGTCAGTGGTGATTTGGAGGAGGTGAGGGAAAGGAGGCCGGGAGTGGTAGTGGGAGAGCCGTGTGCATGGCAGGGCCAAAAAGGTGGGCGCCCGCCTTGCAGCTCTTTGTGGGGCCCTGTGCATGTTAGTCAGGTGTGGGAGGAGGGTGGGTGCTCTGGTGGGAAGGTGTGAGGAGGGGAGGAAAGCGAGCTAGGCCCTTGTTGTGAGTGTGGCCGAAGCATGTGAAGGTGGAATGGGATGAGGCATTGCGCCGCCTGGTGGCCGTGTGGAGTGGTTAGGAAGGGGTTGGAGGAGGGTGGCCAGGCAGGTGGTCAAGTGTGAGGAGGTCATTGGTGATTTGGAGGAGGTGAGGGAAAGGAGGACGGGAGTGGTAGTGGGAGAGCCATGTGCATGGCAGGGCCAAAAAGGTGGGCGCCTTGTTGCTGTTTGTGGGGACCTGTGCATGTTAGTCAGGTGTGGGAGGAGGGTGGGTGCTCTGGTGGGAAGGTGTGAGGAGGGGAGGAAAGCGAGCTAGGCCCTTGTTGTGAGTGTGGCCGAAGCATGTGAAGGTGGAATGGGATGAGGCATTGCGCCGCGTGGTGGCCGTGTGGAGTGGTTAGGAAGGGGTTGGAGGAGGGTGGCCAGGCAGGTGGGCAAGTGTGAGGAGGTCAGTGGTGATTTGGAGGAGGTGAGGGAAAGGAGGACGGGAGTGGTAGTGGGAGAGCCGTGTGCATGGCAGGGCCAAAAAGGTGGGCGCCTTGCAGCTCTTTGTGGGGACCTGTGCATGTTAGTCAGGTGTGGGAGGAGGGTGGGTGCTCTGGTGGGAAGGTGTGAGGAGGGGAGGAAAGCGAGCTAGGCCCTTGTTGTGAGTGTGGCCGAAGCATGTGAAGGTGGAATGGGATGAGGCATTGCGCCGCCTGGTGGCCGTGTGGAGTGGTTAGGAAGGGGTTGGAGGAGGGTGGCCAGGCAGGTGGGCAAGTGTGAGGAGGTCATTGGTGATTTGGAGGAGGTGAGGGAAAGGAGGCCGGGAGTGGTAGTGGGAGAGCCGTGTGCATGGCAGGGCCAAAAAGGTGGGCGCCTTGCAGCTCTTTGTGGGGACCTGTGCATGTTAGTCAGGTGTGGGAGGAGGGTGGGTGCTCTGGTGGGAAGGTGTGAGGAGGGGAGGAAAGCGAGCTAGGCCCTTGTTGTGAGTGTGGCTGAAGCATGTGAAGGTGGAATGGGATGAGGCATTGCGCCGCGTGGTGGCCGTGTGGAGTGGTTAGGAAGGGGTTGGAGGAGGGTGGCCAGGCAGGTGGTCAAGTGTGAGGAGGTCATTGGTGATTTGGAGGAGGTGAGGGAAAGGAGGACGGGAGTGGTAGTGGGAGAGCCGTGTGCATGGCAGGGCCAAAAAGGTGGGCGCCTTGTTGCTGTTTGTGGGGACCTGTGCATGTTAGTCAGGTGTGGGAGGAGGGTGGGTGCTCTGGTGGGAAGGTGTGAGGAGGGGAGGAAAGCGAGCTAGGCCCTTGTTGTGAGTGTGGCCGAAGCATGTGAAGGTGGAATGGGATGAGGCATTGCGCCGCGTGGTGGCCGTGTGGAGTGGTTAGGAAGGGGTTGGAGGAGGGTGGCCAGGCAGGTGGGCAAGTGTGAGGAGGTCATTGGTGATTTGGAGGAGGTGAGGGAAAGGAGGCCGGGAGTGGTAGTGGGAGAGCCGTGTGTATGGCAGGGCCAAAAAGGTGGGTGCCTTGCAGCTCTTTGTGGGGACCTGTGCATGTTAGTCAGGTGTGGGAGGAGGGTGGGTGCTCTGGTGGGAAGGTGTGAGGAGGGGAGGAAAGCGAGCTAGGCCCTTGTTGTGAGTGTGGCCGAAGCATGTGAAGGTGGAATGGGATGAGGCATTGCGCCGCGTGGTGGCCGTGTGGAGTGGTTAGGAAGGGGTTGGAGGAGGGTGGCCAGGCAGGTGGTCAAGTGTGAGGAGGTCAGTGGTGATTTGGAGGAGGTGAGGGAAAGGAGGCCGGGAGTGGTAGTGGGAGAGCCGTGTGCATGGCAGGGCCAAAAAGGTGGGCGCCCGCCTTGCAGCTCTTTGTGGGGACCTGTGCATGTTAGTCAGGTGTGGGAGGAGGGTGGGTGCTCTGGTGGGAAGGTGTGAGGAGGGGAGGAAAGCGAGCTAGGCCCTTGTTGTGAGTGTGGCCGAAGCATGTGAAGGTGGAATGGGATGAGGCATTGCACCACCTGGTGGCCGTGTGGAGTGGTTAGGAAGGGGTTGGAGGAGGGTGGCCAGGCAGGTGGTCAAGTGTGAGGAGGTCATTGGTGATTTGGAGGAGGTGAGGGAAAGGAGGCCGGGAGTGGTTGTGGGAGAGCCGTGTGCATGGCAGGGCCAAAAAGGTAGGCGCCCGCCTTGCAGCTCTTTGTGGGGGCCTGTAGATGTTAGTCAGGTGTGGGAGGAGGGTGGGTGCTCTGGTGGGAAGGTGTGAGGAGGGGAGGAAAGCGAGCTAGGCCCTTGTTGTGAGTGTGGCCGAAGCATGTGAAGGTGGAATGGGATGAGGCATTGCGCCGCGTGGTGGCCGTGTGGAGTGGTTAGGAAGGGGTTGGAGGAGGGTGGCCAGGCAGGTGGTCAAGTGTGAGGAGGTCATTGGTGATTTGGAGGAGGTGAGGGAAAGGAGGACGGGAGTGGTAGTGGGAGAGCCGTGTGCATGGCAGGGCCAAAAAGGTGGGCGCCTTGCAGCTCTTTGTGGGGCCCTGTGCATGTTAGTCAGGTGTGGGAGGAGGGTGGGTGCTCTGGTGGGAAGGTGTGAGGAGGGGAGGAAAGCGAGCTAGGCCCTTGTTGTGAGTGTGGCCGAAGCATGTGAAGGTGGAATGGGATGAGGCATTGCGCCGCGTGGTGGCCGTGTGGAGTGGTTAGGAAGGGGTTGGAGGAGGGTGGCCAGGCAGGTGGGCAAGTGTGAGGAGGTCAGTGGTGATTTGGAGGAGGTGAGGGAAAGGAGGCCGGGAGTGGTAGTGGGAGAGCCATGTGCATGGCAGGGCCAAAAAGGTGGGCGCCTTGCAGCTCTTTGTGGGGACCTGTGCATGTTAGTCAGGTGTGGGAGGAGGGTGGGTGCTCTGGTGGGAAGGTGTGAGGAGGGGAGGAAAGCGAGCTAGGCCCTTGTTGTGAGTGTGGCCGAAGCATGTGAAGGTGGAATGGGATGAGGCATTGCGCCGCGTGGTGGCCGTGTGGAGTGGTTAGGAAGGGGTTGGAGGAGGGTGGCCAGGCAGGTGGTCAAGTGTGAGGAGGTCAGTGGTGATTTGGAGGAGGTGAGGGAAAGGAGGCCGGGAGTGGTAGTGGGAGAGCCGTGTGCATGGCAGGGCCAAAAAGGTGGGCGCCCGCCTTGCAGCTCTTTGTGGGGACCTGTGCATGTTAGTCAGGTGTGGGAGGAGGGTGGGTGCTCTGGTGGGAAGGTGTGAGGAGGGGAGGAAAGCGAGCTAGGCCCTTGTTGTGAGTGTGGCCTAGACCATGTGAAGGTGGAATGGGATGAGGCATTGCGCCGCGTGGTGGCCGTGTGGAGTGGTTAGGAAGGGGTTGGAGGAGGGTGGCCAGGCAGGTGGTCAAGTGTGAGGAGGTCATTGGTGATTTGGAGGAGGTGAGGGAAAGGAGGCCGGGAGTGGTAGTGGGAGAGCCGTGTGCATGGCAGGGCCAAAAAGGTGGGCGCCTTGCAGCTCTTTGTGGGGACCTGTGCATGTTAGTCAGGTGTGGGAGGAGGGTGGGTGCTCTGGTGGGAAGGTGTGAGGAGGGGAGGAAAGCGAGCTAGGCCCTTGTTGTGAGTGTGGCCGAAGCATGTGAAGGTGGAATGGGATGAGGCATTGCACCACCTGGTGGCCGTGTGGAGTGGTTAGGAAGGGGTTGGAGGAGGGTGGCCAGGCAGGTGGTCAAGTGTGAGGAGGTCATTGGTGATTTGGAGGAGGTGAGGGAAAGGAGGCCGGGAGTGGTAGTGGGAGAGCCATGTGCATGGCAGGGCCAAAAAGGTGGGCGCCTTGCAGCTCTTTGTGGGGACCTGTGCATGTTAGTCAGGTGTGGGAGGAGGGTGGGTGCTCTGGTGGGAAGGTGTGAGGAGGGGAGGAAAGCGAGCTAGGCCCTTGTTGTGAGTGTGGCCGAAGCATGTGAAGGTGGAATGGGATGAGGCATTGCGCCGCGTGGTGGCCGTGTGGAGTGGTTAGGAAGGGGTTGGAGGAGGGTGGCCAGGCAGGTGGTCAAGTGTGAGGAGGTCATTGGTGATTTGGAGGAGGTGAGGGAAAGGAGGACGGGAGTGGTAGTGGGAGAGCCGTGTGCATGGCAGGGCCAAAAAGGTGGGCGCCCGCCTTGCAGCTCTTTGTGGGGACCTGTGCATGTTAATCAGGTGTGGGAGGAGGGTGGGTGCTCTGGTGGGAAGGTGTGAGGAGGGGAGGAAAGCGAGCTAGGCCCTTGTTGTGAGTGTGGCCGAAGCATGTGAAGGTGGAATGGGATGAGGCATTGCGCCGCGTGGTGGCCGTGTGGAGTGGTTAGGAAGGGGTTGGAGGAGGGTGGCCAGGCAGGTGGTCAAGTGTGAGGAGGTCATTGGTGATTTGGAGGAGGTGAGGGAAAGGAGGCCGGGAGTGGTAGTGGGAGAGCCGTGTGCATGGCAGGGCCAAAAAGGTGGGCGCCCGCCTTGCAGCTCTTTGTGGGGACCTGTGCATGTTAGTCAGGTGTGGGAGGAGGGTGGGTGCTCTGGTGGGAAGGTGTGAGGAGGGGAGGAAAGCGAGCTAGGCCCTTGTTGTGAGTGTGGCCTAGACCATGTGAAGGTGGAATGGGATGAGGCATTGCGCCGCGTGGTGGCCGTGTGGAGTGGTTAGGAAGGGGTTGGAGGAGGGTGGCCAGGCAGGTGGTCAAGTGTGAGGAGGTCATTGGTGATTTGGAGGAGGTGAGGGAAAGGAGGCCGGGAGTGGTAGTGGGAGAGCCGTGTGCATGGCAGGGCCAAAAAGGTGGGCGCCTTGTTGCTGTTTGTGGGGACCTGTGCATGTTAGTCAGGTGTGGGAGGAGGGTGGGTGCTCTGGTGGGAAGGTGTGAGGAGGGGAGGAAAGCGAGCTAGGCCCTTGTTGTGAGTGTGGCCGAAGCATGTGAAGGTGGAATGGGATGAGGCATTGCACCGCCTGGTGGCCGTGTGGAGTGGTTAGGAAGGGGTTGGAGGAGGGTGGCCAGGCAGGTGGGCAAGTGTGAGGAGGTCAGTGGTGATTTGGAGGAGGTGAGGGAAAGGAGGACGGGAGTGGTAGTGGGAGAGCCGTGTGCATGGCAGGGCCAAAAAGGTGGGCGCCCGCCTTGCAGCTCTTTGTGGGGACCTGTGCATGTTAGTCAGGTGTGGGAGGAGGGTGGGTGCTCTGGTGGGAAGGTGTGAGGAGGGGAGGAAAGCGAGCTAGGCCCTTGTTGTGAGTGTGGCCGAAGCATGTGAAGGTGGAATGGGATGAGGCATTGCACCACCTGGTGGCCGTGTGGAGTGGTTAGGAAGGGGTTGGAGGAGGGTGGCCAGGCAGGTGGTCAAGTGTGAGGAGGTCATTGGTGATTTGGAGGAGGTGAGGGAAAGGAGGCCGGGAGTGGTAGTGGGAGAGCCGTGTGCATGGCAGGGCCAAAAAGGTGGGCGCCTTGCAGCTCTTTGTGGGGACCTGTGCATGTTAGTCAGGTGTGGGAGGAGGGTGGGTGCTCTGGTGGGAAGGTGTGAGGAGGGGAGGAAAGCGAGCTAGGCCCTTGTTGTGAGTGTGGCTGAAGCATGTGAAGGTGGAATGGGATGAGGCATTGCGCCGCGTGGTGGCCGTGTGGAGTGGTTAGGAAGGGGTTGGAGGAGGGTGGCCAGGCAGGTGGTCAAGTGTGAGGAGGTCAGTGGTGATTTGGAGGAGGTGAGGGAAAGGAGGCCGGGAGTGGTAGTGGGAGAGCCATGTGTATGGATGGTAGGGCGAAAAGAGTGGGGGCCATGTTGCTGTTTGCGGGGGTCTATGCATGTTAGTCAGGTGTGGGAGGAGGGTGGGTGCTCTGGTGGGAAGGTGTGAGGAGGGGAGGAAAGCGAGCTAGGCCCTTGTTGTGAGTGTGGCCGAAGCATGTGAAGGTGGAATGGGATGAGGCATTGCGCCGCGTGGTGGCCGTGTGGAGTGGTTAGGAAGGGGTTGGAGGAGGGTGGCCAGGCAGGTGGGCAAGTGTGAGGAGGTCATTCGTGATTTGGAGGAGGTGAGGGAAAGGAGGACGGGAGTGGTTGTGGGAGAGCCGTGTGCATGGCAGGGCCAAAAAGGTAGGCGCCTTGCAGCTCTTTGTGGGGACCTGTGCATGTTAGTCAGGTGTGGGAGGAGGGTGGGTGCTCTGGTGGGAAGGTGTGAGGAGGGGAGGAAAGCGAGCTAGGCCCTTGTTGTGAGTGTGGCCTAGACCATGTGAAGGTGGAATGGGATGAGGCATTGCGCCGCGTGGTGGCCGTGTGGAGTGGTTAGGAAGGGGTTGGAGGAGGGTGGCCAGGCAGGTGGTCAAGTGTGAGGAGGTCAGTGGTGATTTGGAGGAGGTGAGGGAAAGGAGGCCGGGAGTGGTAGTGGGAGAGCCGTGTGCATGGCAGGGCCAAAAAGGTGGGTGCCTTGCAGCTCTTTGTGGGGACCTGTGCATGTTAGTCAGGTGTGGGAGGAGGGTGGGTGCTCTGGTGGGAAGGTGTGAGGAGGGGAGGAAAGCGAGCTAGGCCCTTGTTGTGAGTGTGGCCGAAGCATGTGAAGGTGGAATGGGATGAGGCATTGCGCCGCGTGGTGGCCGTGTGGAGTGGTTAGGAAGGGGTTGGAGGAGGGTGGCCAGGCAGGTGGGCAAGTGTGAGGAGGTCAGTGGTGATTTGGAGGAGGTGAGGGAAAGGAGGCCGGGAGTGGTAGTGGGAGAGCCGTGTGCATGGCAGGGCCAAAAAGGTGGGCGCCTTGTTGCTGTTTGTGGGGACCTGTGCATGTTAGTCAGGTGTGGGAGGAGGGTGGGTGCTCTGGTGGGAAGGTGTGAGGAGGGGAGGAAAGCGAGCTAGGCCCTTGTTGTGAGTGTGGCCGAAGCATGTGAAGGTGGAATGGGATGAGGCATTGCACCGCGTGGTGGCCGTGAGGAGTGGTTAGGAAGGGGTTGGAGGAGGGTGGCCAGGCAGGTGGTCAAGTGTGAGGAGGTCATTGGTGATTTGGAGGAGGTGAGGGAAAGGAGGCCGGGAGTGGTAGTGGGAGAGCCGTGTGCATGGCAGGGCCAAAAAGGTAGGCGCCCGCCTTGCAGCTCTTTGTGGGTGCCTGTAGATGTTAGTCAGGTGTGGGAGGAGGGTGGGTGCTCTGGTGGGAAGGTGTGAGGAGGGGAGGAAAGCGAGCTAGGCCCTTGTTGTGAGTGTGGCCTAGACCATGTGAAGGTGGAATGGGATGAGGCATTGCGCCGCGTGGTGGCCGTGTGGAGTGGTTAGGAAGGGGTTGGAGGAGGGTGGCCAGGCAGGTGGGCAAGTGTGAGGAGGTCAGTGGTGATTTGGAGGAGGTGAGGGAAAGGAGGACGGGAGTGGTAGTGGGAGAGCCGTGTGCATGGCAGGGCCAAAAAGGTGGGCGCCCGCCTTGCAGCTCTTTGTGGGGACCTGTGCATGTTAGTCAGGTGTGGGAGGAGGGTGGGTGCTCTGGTGGGAAGGTGTGAGGAGGGGAGGAAAGCGAGCTAGGCCCTTGTTGTGAGTGTGGCCGAAGCATGTGAAGGTGGAATGGGATGAGGCATTGCGCCGCCTGGTGGCCGTGTGGAGTGGTTAGGAAGGGGTTGGAGGAGGGTGGCCAGGCAGGTGGTCAAGTGTGAGGAGGTCATTGGTGATTTGGAGGAGGTGAGGGAAAGGAGGACGGGAGTGGTAGTGGGAGAGCCGTGTGCATGGCAGGGCCAAAAAGGTAGGCGCCCGCCTTGCAGCTCTTTGTGGGGACCTGTGCATGTTAGTCAGGTGTGGGAGGAGGGTGGGTGCTCTGGTGGGAAGGTGTGAGGAGGGGAGGAAAGCGAGCTAGGCCCTTGTTGTGAGTGTGGCCTAGACCATGTGAAGGTGGAATGGGATGAGGCATTGCGCCGCGTGGTGGCCGTGTGGAGTGGTTAGGAAGGGGTTGGAGGAGGGTGGCCAGGCAGGTGGTCAAGTGTGAGGAGGTCAGTGGTGATTTGGAGGAGGTGAGGGAAAGGAGGCCGGGAGTGGTAGTGGGAGAGCCGTGTGCATGGCAGGGCCAAAAAGGTGGGCGCCCGCCTTGCAGCTCTTTGTGGGGACCTGTGCATGTTAGTCAGGTGTGGGAGGAGGGTGGGTGCTCTGGTGGGAAGGTGTGAGGAGGGGAGGAAAGCGAGCTAGGCCCTTGTTGTGAGTGTGGCCGAAGCATGTGAAGGTGGAATGGGATGAGGCATTGCGCCGCGTGGTGGCCGTGTGGAGTGGTTAGGAAGGGGTTGGAGGAGGGTGGCCAGGCAGGTGGTCAAGTGTGAGGAGGTCAGTGGTGATTTGGAGGAGGTGAGGGAAAGGAGGCCGGGAGTGGTAGTGGGAGAGCCGTGTGCATGGCAGGGCCAAAAAGGTAGGCGCCCGCCTTGCAGCTCTTTGTGGGGGCCTGTAGATGTTAGTCAGGTGTGGGAGGAAGGTGGGTGCTCTGGTGGGAAGGTGTGAGGAGGGGAGGAAAGCGAGCTAGGCCCTTGTTGTGAGTGTGGCCGAAGCATGTGAAGGTGGAATGGGATGAGGCATTGCACCGCCTGGTGGCCGTGTGGAGTGGTTAGGAAGGGGTTGGAGGAGGGTGGCCAGGCAGGTGGTCAAGTGTGAGGAGGTCATTGGTGATTTGGAGGAGGTGAGGGAAAGGAGGCCGGGAGTGGTAGTGGGAGAGCCGTGTGCATGGCAGGGCCAAAAAGGTAGGCGCCCGCCTTGCAGCTCTTTGTGGGTGCCTGTAGATGTTAGTCAGGTGTGGGAGGAGGGTGGGTGCTCTGGTGGGAAGGTGTGAGGAGGGGAGGAAAGCGAGCTAGGCCCTTGTTGTGAGTGTGGCCGAAGCATGTGAAGGTGGAATGGGATGAGGCATTGCACCACCTGGTGGCCGTGTGGAGTGGTTAGGAAGGGGTTGGAGGAGGGTGGCCAGGCGGGTGGTCAAGTGTGAGGAGGTCAGTGGTGATTTGGAGGAGGTGAGGGAAAGGAGGCCGGGAGTGGTAGTGGGAGAGCCGTGTGCATGGCAGGGCCAAAAAGGTGGGCGCCTTGCAGCTCTTTGTGGGGACCTGTGCATGTTAGTCAGGTGTGGGAGGAGGATGGGTGCTCTGGTGGGAAGGTGTGAGGAGGGGAGGAAAGCGAGCTAGGCCCTTGTTGTGAGTGTGGCCGAAGCATGTGAAGGTGGAATGGGATGAGGCATTGCACCGCGTGGTGGCCGTGTGGAGTGGTTAGGAAGGGGTTGGAGGAGGGTGGCCAGGCAGGTGGTCAAGTGTGAGGAGGTCATTGGTGATTTGGAGGAGGTGAGGGAAAGGAGGCCGGGAGTGGTAGTGGGAGAGCTGTGTGCATGGCAGGGCCAAAAAGGTGGGCGCCTTGCAGCTCTTTGTGGGGACCTGTGCATGTTAGTCAGGTGTGGGAGGAGGGTGGGTGCTCTGGTGGGAAGGTGTGAGGAGGGGAGGAAAGCGAGCTAGGCCCTTGTTGTGAGTGTGGCCTAGACCATGTGAAGGTGGAATGGGATGAGGCATTGCACCACCTGGTGGCCGTGTGGAGTGGTTAGGAAGGGGTTGGAGGAGGGTGGCCAGGCAGGTGGTCAAGTGTGAGGAGGTCATTGGTGATTTGGAGGAGGTGAGGGAAAGGAGGCCGGGAGTGGTAGTGGGAGAGCCGTGTGCATGGCAGGGCCAAAAAGGTGGGCGCCTTGCAGCTCTTTGTGGGGACCTGTGCATGTTAGTCAGGTGTGGGAGGAGGGTGGGTGCTCTGGTGGGAAGGTGTGAGGAGGGGAGGAAAGCGAGCTAGGCCCTTGTTGTGAGTGTGGCCGAAGCATGTGAAGGTGGAATGGGATGAGGCATTGCGCCGCGTGGTGGCCGTGTGGAGTGGTTAGGAAGGGGTTGGAGGAGGGTGGCCAGGCAGGTGGTCAAGTGTGAGGAGGTCATTGGTGATTTGGAGGAGGTGAGGGAAAGGAGGACGGGAGTGGTAGTGGGAGAGCCGTGTGCATGGCAGGGCCAAAAAGGTAGGCGCCCGCCTTGCAGCTCTTTGTGGGGGCCTGTAGATGTTAGTCAGGTGTGGGAGGAGGGTGGGTGCTCTGGTGGGAAGGTGTGAGGAGGGGAGGAAAGCGAGCTAGGCCCTTGTTGTGAGTGTGGCCGAAGCATGTGAAGGTGGAATGGGATGAGGCATTGCACCGCGTGGTGGCCGTGTGGAGTGGTTAGGAAGGGGTTGGAGGAGGGTGGCCAGGCAGGTGGTCAAGTGTGAGGAGGTCATTGGTGATTTGGAGGAGGTGAGGGAAAGGAGGCCGGGAGTGGTAGTGGGAGAGCCATGTGCATGGCAGGGCCAAAAAGGTGGGCGCCTTGCAGCTCTTTGTGGGGACCTGTGCATGTTAGTCAGGTGTGGGAGGAGGGTGGGTGCTCTGGTGGGAAGGTGTGAGGAGGGGAGGAAAGCGAGCTAGGCCCTTGTTGTGAGTGTGGCCGAAGCATGTGAAGGTGGAATGGGATGAGGCATTGCACCACCTGGTGGCCGTGTGGAGTGGTTAGGAAGGGGTTGGAGGAGGGTGGCCAGGCAGGTGGTCAAGTGTGAGGAGGTCATTGGTGATTTGGAGGAGGTGAGGGAAAGGAGGACGGGAGTGGTAGTGGGAGAGCCGTGTGCATGGCAGGGCCAAAAAGGTGGGCGCCTTGTTGCTGTTTGTGGGGACCTGTGCATGTTAGTCAGGTGTGGGAGGAGGGTGGGTGCTCTGGTGGGAAGGTGTGAGGAGGGGAGGAAAGCGAGCTAGGCCCTTGTTGTGAGTGTGGCCGAAGCATGTGAAGGTGGAATGGGATGAGGCATTGCGCCGCCTGGTGGCCGTGTGGAGTGGTTAGGAAGGGGTTGGAGGAGGGTGGCCAGGCGGGTGTTCAAGTGTGAGGAGGTCATTGGTGATTTGGAGGAGGTGAGGGAAAGGAGGCCGGGAGTGGTAGTGGGAGAGCCGTGTGCATGGCAGGGCCAAAAAGGTGGGCGCCTTGCAGCTCTTTGTGGGGACCTGTGCATGTTAGTCAGGTGTGGGAGGAGGGTGGGTGCTCTGGTGGGAAGGTGTGAGGAGGGGAGGAAAGCGAGCTAGGCCCTTGTTGTGAGTGTGGCTGAAGCATGTGAAGGTGGAATGGGATGAGGCATTGCGCCGCGTGGTGGCCGTGTGGAGTGGTTAGGAAGTGTTTGGAGGAGGGTGGCCAGGCAGGTGGTCAAGTGTGAGGAGGTCAGTGGTGATTTGGAGGAGGTGAGGGAAAGGAGGACGGGAGTGGTTGTGGGAGAGGTGTATGGATGGTAGGGCGAAAAGAGTGGGGGCCTTGTTGCTGTTTGCGGGGGTCTATGCATGTTAGTCAGGTGTGGGAGGAGGGTGGGTGCTCTGGTGGGAAGGTGTGAGGAGGGGAGGAAAGCGAGCTAGGCCCTTGTTGTGAGTGTGGCCGAAGCATGTGAAGGTGGAATGGGATGAGGCATTGCGCCGCGTGGTGGCCGTGTGGAGTGGTTAGGAAGGGGTTGGAGGAGGGTGGCCAGGCAGGTGGTCAAGTGTGAGGAGGTCATTGGTGATTTGGAGGAGGTGAGGGAAAGGAGGCCGGGAGTGGTAGTGGGAGAGCCGTGTGCATGGCAGGGCCAAAAAGGTAGGCGCCCGCCTTGCAGCTCTTTGTGGGTGCCTGTAGATGTTAGTCAGGTGTGGGAGGAGGGTGGGTGCTCTGGTGGGAAGGTGTGAGGAGGGGAGGAAAGCGAGCTAGGCCCTTGTTGTGAGTGTGGCCGAAGCATGTGAAGGTGGAATGGGATGAGGCATTGCGCCGCGTGGTGGCCGTGTGGAGTGGTTAGGAAGGGGTTGGAGGAGGGTGGCCAGGCAGGTGGTCAAGTGTGAGGAGGTCATTGGTGATTTGGAGGAGGTGAGGGAAAGGAGGACGGGAGTGGTAGTGGGAGAGCCATGTGCATGGCAGGGCCAAAAAGGTGGGCGCCTTGCAGCTCTTTGTGGGGACCTGTGCATGTTAGTCAGGTGTGGGAGGAGGGTGGGTGCTCTGGTGGGAAGGTGTGAGGAGGGGAGGAAAGCGAGCTAGGCCCTTGTTGTGAGTGTGGCCGAAGCATGTGAAGGTGCCATGGGATGAGGCATTGCACCACCTGGTGGCCGTGTGGAGTGGTTAGGAAGGGGTTGGAGGAGGGTGGCCAGGCAGGTGGTCAAGTGTGAGGAGGTCATTGGTGATTTGGAGGAGGTGAGGGAAAGGAGGACGGGAGTGGTAGAGGGAGAGCCATGTGCATGGCAGGGCCAAAAAGGTGGGCGCCTTGCAGCTCTTTGTGGGGACCTGTGCATGTTAGTCAGGTGTGGGAGGAGGGTGGGTGCTCTGGTGGGAAGGTGTGAGGAGGGGAGGAAAGCGAGCTAGGCCCTTGTTGTGAGTGTGGCCGAAGCATGTGAAGGTGGAATGGGATGAGGCATTGCGCCGCCTGGTGGCCGTGTGGAGTGGTTAGGAAGGGGTTGGAGGAGGGTGGCCAGGCAGGTGGGCAAGTGTGAGGAGGTCAGTGGTGATTTGGAGGAGGTGAGGGAAAGGAGGACGGGAGTGGTAGTGGGAGAGCCGTGTGCATGGCAGGGCCAAAAAGGTGGGCGCCTTGCAGCTCTTTGTGGGGACCTGTGCATGTTAGTCAGGTGTGGGAGGAGGGTGGGTGCTCTGGTGGGAAGGTGTGAGGAGGGGAGGAAAGCGAGCTAGGCCCTTGTTGTGAGTGTGGCCGAAGCATGTGAAGGTGGAATGGGATGAGGCATTGCGCCGCGTGGTGGCCGTGTGGAGTGGTTAGGAAGGGGTTGGAGGAGGGTGGCCAGGCAGGTGGTCAAGTGTGAGGAGGTCATTGGTGATTTGGAGGAGGTGAGGGAAAGGAGGACGGGAGTGGTAGTGGGAGAGCCGTGTGCATGGCAGGGCCAAAAAGGTGGGCGCCTTGCAGCTCTTTGTGGGGACCTGTGCATGTTAGTCAGGTGTGGGAGGAGGGTGGGTGCTCTGGTGGGAAGGTGTGAGGAGGGGAGGAAAGCGAGCTAGGCCCTTGTTGTGAGTGTGGCCGAAGCATGTGAAGGTGGAATGGGATGAGGCATTGCGCCGCGTGGTGGCCGTGTGGAGTGGTTAGGAAGGGCTTGGAGGAGGGTGGCCAGGCAGGTGGTCAAGTGTGAGGAGGTCAGTGGTGATTTGGAGGAGGTGAGGGAAAGGAGGCCGGGAGTGGTTGTGGGAGAGGTGTATGGATGGTAGGGCGAAAAGAGTGGGGGCCTTGTTGCTGTTTGCGGGGGTCTATGCATGTTAGTCAGGTGTGGGAGGAGGGTGGGTGCTCTGGTGGGAAGGTGTGAGGAGGGGAGGAAAGCGAGCTAGGCCCTTGTTGTGAGTGTGGCCGAAGCATGTGAAGGTGGAATGGGATGAGGCATTGCGCCGCCTGGTGGCCGTGTGGAGTGGTTAGGAAGGGGTTGGAGGAGGGTGGCCAGGCAGGTGGGCAAGTGTGAGGAGGTCATTGGTGATTTGGAGGAGGTGAGGGAAAGGAGGACGGGAGTGGTAGTGGGAGAGCCGTGTGTATGGCAGGGCCAAAAAGGTGGGTGCCTTGCAGCTCTTTGTGGGGACCTGTGCATGTTAGTCAGGTGTGGGAGGAGGGTGGGTGCTCTGGTGGGAAGGTGTGAGGAGGGGAGGAAAGCGAGCTAGGCCCTTGTTGTGAGTGTGGCCGAAGCATGTGAAGGTGGAATGGGATGAGGCATTGCACCGCCTGGTGGCCGTGTGGAGTGGTTAGGAAGGGGTTGGAGGAGGGTGGCCAGGCAGGTGGGCAAGTGTGAGGAGGTCAGTGGTGATTTGGAGGAGGTGAGGGAAAGGAGGACGGGAGTGGTAGTGGGAGAGCCGTGTGCATGGCAGGGCCAAAAAGGTGGGCGCCTTGTTGCTGTTTGTGGGGACCTGTGCATGTTAGTCAGGTGTGGGAGGAGGGTGGGTGCTCTGGTGGGAAGGTGTGAGGAGGGGAGGAAAGCGAGCTAGGCCCTTGTTGTGAGTGTGGCCGAAGCATGTGAAGGTGGAATGGGATGAGGCATTGCACCGTGTGGTGGCCGTGTGGAGTGGTTAGGAAGGGGTTGGAGGAGGGTGGCCAGGCAGGTGGTCAAGTGTGAGGAGGTCATTGGTGATTTGGAGGAGGTGAGGGAAAGGAGGCCGGGAGTGGTTGTGGGAGAGCCGTGTGCATGGCAGGGCCAAAAAGGTAGGCGCCCGCCTTGCAGCTCTTTGTGGGGGCCTGTAGATGTTAGTCAGGTGTGGAAGGAGGGTGGGTGCTCTGGTGGGAAGGTGTGAGGAGGGGAGGAAAGCGAGCTAGGCCCTTGTTGTGAGTGTGGCCTAGACCATGTGAAGGTGGAATGGGATGAGGCATTGCACCGCCTGGTGGCCGTGTGGAGTGGTTAGGAAGGGGTTGGAGGAGGGTGGCCAGGCAGGTGGTCAAGTGTGAGGAGGTCATTGGTGATTTGGAGGAGGTGAGGGAAAGGAGGCCGGGAGTGGTAGTGGGAGAGCCATGTGCATGGCAGGGCCAAAAAGGTGGGCGCCTTGTTGCTGTTTGTGGGGACCTGTGCATGTTAGTCAGGTGTGGGAGGAGGGTGGGTGCTCTGGTGGGAAGGTGTGAGGAGGGGAGGAAAGCGAGCTAGGCCCTTGTTGTGAGTGTGGCCGAAGCATGTGAAGGTGGAATGGGATGAGGCATTGCACCACCTGGTGGCCGTGTGGAGTGGTTAGGAAGGGGTTGGAGGAGGGTGGCCAGGCAGGTGGTCAAGTGTGAGGAGGTCATTGGTGATTTGGAGGAGGTGAGGGAAAGGAGGCCGGGAGTGGTAGTGGGAGAGCCGTGTGCATGGCAGGGCCAAAAAGGTGGGCGCCTTGTTGCTGTTTGTGGGGACCTGTGCATGTTAGTCAGGTGTGGGAGGAGGGTGGGTGCTCTGGTGGGAAGGTGTGAGGAGGGGAGGAAAGCGAGCTAGGCCCTTGTTGTGAGTGTGGCCGAAGCATGTGAAGGTGGAATGGGATGAGGCATTGCGCCGCGTGGTGGCCGTGTGGAGTGGTTAGGAAGGGGTTGGAGGAGGGTGGTCAGGCAGGTGGGCAAGTGTGAGGAGGTCATTGGTGATTTGGAGGAGGTGAGGGAAAGGAGGCCGGGAGTGGTAGTGGGAGAGCCGTGTGCATGGCAGGGCCAAAAAGGTGGGCGCCTTGCAGCTCTTTGTGGGGACCTGTGCATGTTAGTCAGGTGTGGGAGGAGGGTGGGTGCTCTGGTGGGAAGGTGTGAGGAGGGGAGGAAAGCGAGCTAGGCCCTTGTTGTGAGTGTGGCCGAAGCATGTGAAGGTGGAATGGGATGAGGCATTGCGCCGCCTGGTGGCCGTGTGGAGTGGTTAGGAAGGGGTTGGAGGAGGGTGGCCAGGCAGGTGGTCAAGTGTGAGGAGGTCATTGGTGATTTGGAGGAGGTGAGGGAAAGGAGGCCGGGAGTGGTTGTGGGAGAGCCGTGTGCATGGCAGGGCCAAAAAGGTGGGCGCCTTGCAGCTCTTTGTGGGGACCTGTGCATGTTAGTCAGGTGTGGGAGGAGGGTGGGTGCTCTGGTGGGAAAGTGTGAGGAGGGGAGGAAAGCGAGCTAGGCCCTTGTTGTGAGTGTGGCCGAAGCATGTGAAGGTGGAATGGGATGAGGCATTGCGCCGCCTGGTGGCCGTGTGGAGTGGTTAGGAAGGGGTTGGAGGAGGGTGGCCAGGCAGGTGGTCAAGTGTGAGGAGGTCAGTGGTGATTTGGAGGAGGTGAGGGAAAGGAGGACGGGAGTGGTAGTGGGAGAGCCGTGTGCATGGCAGGGCCAAAAAGGTGGGCGCCCGCCTTGCAGCTCTTTGTGGGGCCCTGTGCATGTTAGTCAGGTGTGGGAGGAGGGTGGGTGCTCTGGTGGGAAGGTGTGAGGAGGGGAGGAAAGCGAGCTAGGCCCTTGTTGTGAGTGTGGCCGAAGCATGTGAAGGTGGAATGGGATGAGGCATTGCGCCGCGTGGTGGCCGTGTGGAGTGGTTAGGAAGGGGTTGGAGGAGGGTGGCCAGGCAGGTGGTCAAGTGTGAGGAGGTCATTGGTGATTTGGAGGAGGTGAGGGAAAGGAGGCCGGGAGTGGTAGTGGGAGAGCCGTGTGCATGGCAGGGCCAAAAAGGTGGGCGCCTTGTTGCTGTTTGTGGGGACCTGTGCATGTTAGTCAGGTGTGGGAGGATGGTGGGTGCTCTGGTGGGAAGGTGTGAGGAGGGGAGGAAAGCGAGCTAGGCCCTTGTTGTGAGTGTGGCCGAAGCATGTGAAGGTGGAATGGGATGAGGCATTGCACCACCTGGTGGCCGTGTGAAGTGGTTAGGAAGGGGTTGGAGGAGGGTGGCCAGGCAGGTGGTCAAGTGTGAGGAGGTCATTGGTGATTTGGAGGAGGTGAGGGAAAGGAGGCCGGGAGTGGTTGTGGGAGAGCCGTGTGCATGGCAGGGCCAAAAAGGTGGGCGCCCGCCTTGCAGCTCTTTGTGGGGACCTGTGCATGTTAGTCAGGTATGGGAGGAGGGTGGGTGCTCTGGTGGGAAGGTGTGAGGAGGGGAGGAAAGCGAGCTAGGCCCTTGTTGTGAGTGTGGCCGAAGCATGTGAAGGTGGAATGGGATGAGGCATTGCACCGCCTGGTGGCCGTGTGGAGTGGTTAGGAAGAGGTTGGAGGAGGGTGGCCAGGCGGGTGGTCAAGTGTGAGGAGGTCATTTGTGATTTGGAGGAGGTGAGGGAAAGGAGGACGGGAGTGGTAGTGGGAGAGCCATGTGCATGGCAGGGCCAAAAAGGTGGGCGCCTTGCAGCTCTTTGTGGGGACCTGTGCATGTTAGTCAGGTGTGGGAGGAGGGTGGGTGCTCTGGTGGGAAGGTGTGAGGAGGGGAGGAAAGCGAGCTAGGCCCTTGTTGTGAGTGTGGCCGAAGCATGTGAAGGTGGAATGGGATGAGGCATTGCACCACCTGGTGGCCGTGTGGAGTGGTTAGGAAGGGGTTGGAGGAGGGTGGCCAGGCAGGTGGTCAAGTGTGAGGAGGTCATTGGTGATTTGGAGGAGGTGAGGGAAAGGAGGCCGGGAGTGGTAGTGGGAGAGCCGTGTGCATGGCAGGGCCAAAAAGGTGGGCGCCTTGCAGCTCTTTGTGGGGACCTGTGCATGTTAGTCAGGTGTGGGAGGAGGGTGGGTGCTCTGGTGGGAAGGTGTGAGGAGGGGAGGAAAGCGAGCTAGGCCCTTGTTGTGAGTGTGGCCGAAGCATGTGAAGGTGGAATGGGATGAGGCATTGCGCCGCCTGGTGGCCGTGTGGAGTGGTTAGGAAGGGGTTGGAGGAGGGTGGCCAGGCAGGTGGGCAAGTGTGAGGAGGTCAGTGGTGATTTGGAGGAGGTGAGGGAAAGGAGGACGGGAGTGGTAGTGGGAGAGCCGTGTGCATGGCAGGGCCAAAAAGGTGGGCGCCTTGCAGCTCTTTGTGGGGACCTGTGCATGTTAGTCAGGTGTGGGAGGAGGGTGGGTGCTCTGGTGGGAAGGTGTGAGGAGGGGAGGAAAGCGAGCTAGGCCCTTGTTGTGAGTGTGGCTGAAGCATGTGAAGGTGGAATGGGATGAGGCATTGCGCCGCGTGGTGGCCGTGTGGAGTGGTTAGGAAGGGGTTGGAGGAGGGTGGCCAGGCAGGTGGTCAAGTGTGAGGAGGTCAGTGGTGATTTGGAGGAGGTGAGGGAAAGGAGGACGGGAGTGGTAGTGGGAGAGCCGTGTGCATGGCAGGGCCAAAAAGGTGGGCGCCCGCCTTGCAGCTCTTTGTGGGGACCTGTGCATGTTAGTCAGGTGTGGGAGGAGGGTGGGTGCTCTGGTGGGAAGGTGTGAGGAGGGGAGGAAAGCGAGCTAGGCCCTTGTTGTGAGTGTGGCCGAAGCATGTGAAGGTGGAATGGGATGAGGCATTGCGCCGCGTGGTGGCTGTGTGGAGTGGTTAGGAAGGGGTTGGAGGAGGGTGGCCAGGCAGGTGGGCAAGTGTGAGGAGGTCATTGGTGATTTGGAGGAGGTGAGGGAAAGGAGGACGGGAGTGGTAGTGGGAGAGCTGTGTGTATGGCAGGGCCAAAAAGGTGGGTGCCTTGCAGCTCTTTGTGGGGACCTGTGCATGTTAGTCAGGTGTGGGAGGAGGGTGGGTGCTCTGGTGGGAAGGTGTGAGGAGGGGAGGAAAGCGAGCTAGGCCCTTGTTGTGAGTGTGGCCGAAGCATGTGAAGGTGGAATGGGATGAGGCATTGCACCGCCTGGTGGCCGTGTGGAGTGGTTAGGAAGGGGTTGGAGGAGGGTGGCCAGGCAGGTGGTCAAGTGTGAGGAGGTCAGTGGTGATTTGGAGGAGGTGAGGGAAAGGAGGACGGGAGTGGTAGTGGGAGCGCCGTGTGCATGGCAGGGCCAAAAAGGTGGGCGCCTTGTTGCTGTTTGTGGGGACCTGTGCATGTTAGTCAGGTGTGGGAGGAGGGTGGGTGCTCTGGTGGGAAGGTGTGAGGAGGGGAGGAAAGCGAGCTAGGCCCTTGTTGTGAGTGTGGCCGAAGCATGTGAAGGTGGAATGGGATGAGGCATTGCACCGCCTGGTGGCCGTGTGGAGTGGTTAGGAAGGGGTTGGAGGAGGGTGGCCAGGCAGGTGGTCAAGTGTGAGGAGGTCATTGGTGATTTGGAGGAGGTGAGGGAAAGGAGGACGGGAGTGGTAGTGGGAGAGCCATGTGCATGGCAGGGCCAAAAAGTTAGGCGCCCGCCTTGCAGCTCTTTGTGGGGGCCTGTAGATGTTAGTCAGGTGTGGGAGGAGGGTGGGTGCTCTGGTGGGAAGGTGTGAGGAGGGGAGGAAAGCGAGCTAGGCCCTTGTTGTGAGTGTGGCCGAAGCATGTGAAGGTGGAATGGGATGAGGCATTGCACCACCTGGTGGCCGTGTGGAGTGGTTAGGAAGGGGTTGGAGGAGGGTGGCCAGGCAGGTGGTCAAGTGTGAGGAGGTCATTGGTGATTTGGAGGAGGTGAGGGAAAGGAGGCCGGGAGTGGTAGTGGGAGAGCCGTGTGCATGGCAGGGCCAAAAAGGTGGGCGCCTTGCAGCTCTTTGTGGGGACCTGTGCATGTTAGTCAGGTGTGGGAGGAGGGTGGGTGCTCTGGTGGGAAGGTGTGAGGAGGGGAGGAAAGCGAGCTAGGCCCTTGTTGTGAGTGTGGCCGAAGCATGTGAAGGTGGAATGGGATGAGGCATTGCGCCGCGTGGTGGCCGTGTGGAGTGGTTAGGAAGGGGTTGGAGGAGGGTGGCCAGGCAGGTGGTCAAGTGTGAGGAGGTCATTGGTGATTTGGAGGAGGTGAGGGAAAGGAGGCCGGGAGTGGTTGTGGGAGAGCCGTGTGCATGGCAGGGCCAAAAAGGTAGGCGCCCGCCTTGCAGCTCTTTGTGGGGGCCTGTAGATGTTAGTCAGGTGTGGGAGGAGGGTGGGTGCTCTGGTGGGAAGGTGTGAGGAGGGGAGGAAAGCGAGCTAGGCCCTTGTTGTGAGTGTGGCCGAAGCATGTGAAGGTGGAATGGGATGAGGCATTGCACCGCCTGGTGGCCGTGTGGAGTGGTTAGGAAGGGGTTGGAGGAGGGTGGCCAGGCAGGTGGTCAAGTGTGAGGAGGTCATTGGTGATTTGGAGGAGGTGAGGGAAAGGAGGCCGGGAGTGGTAGTGGGAGAGCCGTGTGCATGGCAGGGCCAAAAAGGTGGGCGCCTTGCAGCTCTTTGTGGGGACCTGTGCATGTTAGTCAGGTGTGGGAGGAGGGTGGGTGCTCTGGTGGGAAGGTGTGAGGAGGGGAGGAAAGCGAGCTAGGCCCTTGTTGTGAGTGTGGCCGAAGCATGTGAAGGTGGAATGGTATGAGGCATTGCGCCGCGTGGTGGCCGTGTGGAGTGGTTAGGAAGGGGTTGGAGGAGGGTGGCCAGGCAGGTGGTCAAGTGTGAGGAGGTCAGTGGTGATTTGGAGGAGGTGAGGGAAAGGAGGCCGGGAGTGGTAGTGGGAGAGCCGTGTGCATGGCAGGGCCAAAAAGGTAGGCGCCCGCCTTGCAGCTCTTTGTGGGGACCTGTGCATGTTAATCAGGTGTGGGAGGAGGGTGGGTGCTCTGGTGGGAAGGTGTGAGGAGGGGAGGAAAGCGAGCTAGGCCCTTGTTGTGAGTGTGGCCTAGACCATGTGAAGGTGGAATGGGATGAGGCATTGCGCCGCGTGGTGGCCGTGTGGAGTGGTTAGGAAGGGGTTGGAGGAGGGTGGCCAGGCAGGTGGTCAAGTGTGAGGAGGTCATTGGTGATTTGGAGGAGGTGAGGGAAAGGAGGACGGGAGTGGTAGTGGGAGAGCCGTGTGCATGGCAGGGCCAAAAAGGTGGGCGCCTTGTTGCTGTTTGTGGGGACCTGTGCATGTTAGTCAGGTGTGGGAGGAGGGTGGGTGCTCTGGTGGGAAGGTGTGAGGAGGGGAGGAAAGCGAGCTAGGCCCTTGTTGTGAGTGTGGCCTAGACCATGTGAAGGTGGAATGGGATGAGGCATTGCGCCGCGTGGTGGCCGTGTGGAGTGGTTAGGAAGGGGTTGGAGGAGGGTGGCCAGGCAGGTGGTCAAGTGTGAGGAGGTCAGTGGTGATTTGGAGGAGGTGAGGGAAAGGAGGCCGGGAGTGGTAGTGGGAGAGCCGTGTGCATGGCAGGGCCAAAAAGGTGGGCGCCCGCCTTGCAGCTCTTTGTGGGGACCTGTGCATGTTAGTCAGGTGTGGGAGGAGGGTGGGTGCTCTGGTGGGAAGGTGTGAGGAGGGGAGGAAAGCGAGCTAGGCCCTTGTTGTGAGTGTGGCCTAGACCATGTGAAGGTGGAATGGGATGAGGCATTGCGCCGCGTGGTGGCCGTGTGGAGTGGTTAGGAAGGGGTTGGAGGAGGGTGGCCAGGCAGGTGGTCAAGTGTGAGGAGGTCATTGGTGATTTGGAGGAGGTGAGGGAAAGGAGGACGGGAGTGGTAGTGGGAGAGCCGTGTGCATGGCAGGTCCAAAAAGGTAGGCGCCTTGTTGCTGTTTGCGGGAGTCTATGCATGTTAGTCAGGTGTGGGAGGAGGGTGGGTGCTCTGGTGGGAAGGTGTGAGGAGGGGAGGAAAGCGAGCTAGGCCCTTGTTGTGAGTGTGGCCGAAGCATGTGAAGGTGGAATGGGATGAGGCATTGCGCCGCGTGGTGGCCGTGTGGAGTGGTTAGGAAGGGGTTGGAGGAGGGTGGCCAGGCAGGTGGTCAAGTGTGAGGAGGTCATTGGTGATTTGGAGGAGGTGAGGGAAAGGAGGCCGGGAGTGGTAGTGGGAGAGCCGTGTGCATGGCAGGGCCAAAAAGGTGGGCGCCTTGCAGCTCTTTGTGGGGACCTGTGCATGTTAGTCAGGTGTGGGAGGAGGGTGGGTGCTCTGGTGGGAAGGTGTGAGGAGGGGAGGAAAGCGAGCTAGGCCCTTGTTGTGAGTGTGGCTGAAGCATGTGAAGGTGGAATGGGATGAGGCATTGCGCCGCGTGGTGGCCGTGTGGAGTGGTTAGGAAGGGGTTGGAGGAGGGTGGCCAGGCAGGTGGTCAAGTGTGAGGAGGTCATTGGTGATTTGGAGGAGGTGAGGGAAAGGAGGCCGGGAGTGGTAGTGGGAGAGCCGTGTGCATGGCAGGGCCAAAAAGGTGGGCGCCTTGCAGCTCTTTGTGGGGACCTGTGCATGTTAGTCAGGTGTGGGAGGAGGGTGGGTGCTCTGGTGGGAAGGTGTGAGGAGGGGAGGAAAGCGAGCTAGGCCCTTGTTGTGAGTGTGGCCGAAGCATGTGAAGGTGGAATGGGATGAGGCATTGCGCCGCCTGGTGGCCGTGTGGAGTGGTTAGGAAGGGGTTGGAGGAGGGTGGCCAGGCAGGTGGTCAAGTGTGAGGAGGTCATTGGTGATTTGGAGGAGGTGAGGGAAAGGAGGCCGGGAGTGGTAGTGGGAGAGCCATGTGCATGGCAGGGCCAAAAAGGTGGGCGCCTTGCAGCTCTTTGTGGGGACCTGTGCATGTTAGTCAGGTGTGGGAGGAGGGTGGGTGCTCTGGTGGGAAGGTGTGAGGAGGGGAGGAAAGCGAGCTAGGCCCTTGTTGTGCGTGTGGCCGAAGCATGTGAAGGTGGAATGGGATGAGGCATTGCGCCGCGTGGTGGCCGTGTGGAGTGGTTAGGAAGGGGTTGGAGGAGGGTGGCCAGGCAGGTGGTCAAGTGTGAGGAGGTCATTGGTGATTTGGAGGAGGTGAGGGAAAGGAGGACGGGAGTGGTAGTGGGAGAGCCGTGTGCATGGCAGGGCCAAAAAGGTGGGTCGCCTTGCAGCTCTTTGTGGGGACCTGTGCATGTTAGTCAGGTGTGGGAGGAGGGTGGGTGCTCTGGTGGGAAGGTGTGAGGAGGGGAGGAAAGCGAGCTAGGCCCTTGTTGTGAGTGTGGCCGAAGCATGTGAAGGTGGAATGGGATGAGGCATTGCACCGCGTGGTGGCCGTGTGGAGTGGTTAGGAAGGGGTTGGAGGAGGGTGGCCAGGCAGGTGGTCAAGTGTGAGGAGGTCATTGGTGATTTGGAGGAGGTGAGGGAAAGGAGGCCGGGAGTGGTAGTGGGAGAGCCGTGTGCATGGCAGGGCCAAAAAGGTGGGCGCCTTGCAGCTCTTTGTGGGGACCTGTGCATGTTAGTCAGGTGTGGGAGGAGGGTGGGTGCTCTGGTGGGAAGGTGTGAGGAGGGGAGGAAAGCGAGCTAGGCCCTTGTTGTGAGTGTGGCCGAAGCATGTGAAGGTGGAATGGGATGAGGCATTGCACCGCCTGGTGGCCGTGTGGAGTGGTTAGGAAGGGGTTGGAGGAGGGTGGCCAGGCAGGTGGTCAAGTGTGAGGAGGTCAGTGGTGATTTGGAGGAGGTGAGGGAAAGGAGGCCGGGAGTGGTAGTGGGAGAGCCGTGTGAATGGCAGGGCCAAAAAGGTGGGCGCCTTGCAGCTCTTTGTGGGGACCTGTGCATGTTAGTCAGGTGTGGGAGGAGGGTGGGTGCTCTGGTGGGAAGGTGTGAGGAGGGGAGGAAAGCGAGCTAGGCCCTTGTTGTGAGTGTGGCCGAAGCATGTGAAGGTGGAATGGGATGAGGCATTGCGCCGCGTGGTGGCCATGTGGAGTGGTTAGGAAGGGGTTGGAGGAGGGTGGCCAGGCAGGTGGTCAAGTGTGAGGAGGTCAGTGGTGATTTGGAGGAGGTGAGGGAAAGGAGGACGGGAGTGGTAGTGGGAGAGCCGTGTGCATGGCAGGGCCAAAAAGGTAGGCGCCCGCCTTGCAGCTCTTTGTGGGTGCCTGTAGATGTTAGTCAGGTGTGGGAGGAAGGTGGGTGCTCTGGTGGGAAGGTGTGAGGAGGGGAGGAAAGCGAGCTAGGCCCTTGTTGTGAGTGTGGCCGAAGCATGTGAAGGTGGAATGGGATGAGGCATTGCACCGCCTGGTGGCCGTGTGGAGTGGTTAGGAAGGGGTTGGAGGAGGGTGGCCAGGCAGGTGGTCAAGTGTGAGGAGGTCATTGGTGATTTGGAGGAGGTGAGGGAAAGGAGGCCGGGAGTGGTAGTGGGAGAGCCGTGTGCATGGCAGGGCCAAAAAGGTGGGCGCCTTGTTGCTGTTTGTGGGGACCTGTGCATGTTAGTCAGGTGTGGGAGGAGGGTGGGTGCTCTGGTGGGAAGGTGTGAGGAGGGGAGGAAAGCGAGCTAGGCCCTTGTTGTGAGTGTGGCCGAAGCATGTGAAGGTGGAATGGGATGAGGCATTGCGCCGCGTGGTGGCCGTGTGGAGTGGTTAGGAAGGGGTTGGAGGAGGGTGGCCAGGCAGGTGGTCAAGTGTGAGGAGGTCATTGGTGATTTGGAGGAGGTGAGGGAAAGGAGGCCGGGAGTGGTAGTGGGAGAGCCATGTGCATGGCAGGGCCAAAAAGGTGGGCGCCTTGCAGCTCTTTGTGGGGACCTGTGCATGTTAGTCAGGTGTGGGAGGAGGGTGGGTGCTCTGGTGGGAAGGTGTGAGGAGGGGAGGAAAGCGAGCTAGGCCCTTGTTGTGCGTGTGGCCGAAGCATGTGAAGGTGGAATGGGATGAGGCATTGCGCCGCGTGGTGGCCGTGTGGAGTGGTTAGGAAGGGGTTGGAGGAGGGTGGCCAGGCAGGTGGTCAAGTGTGAGGAGGTCATTGGTGATTTGGAGGAGGTGAGGGAAAGGAGGACGGGAGTGGTAGTGGGAGAGCCGTGTGCATGGCAGGGCCAAAAAGGTGGGCGCCTTGCAGCTCTTTGTGGGGACCTGTGCATGTTAGTCAGGTGTGGGAGGAGGGTGGGTGCTCTGGTGGGAAGGTGTGAGGAGGGGAGGAAAGCGAGCTAGGCCCTTGTTGTGAGTGTGGCCGAAGCATGTGAAGGTGGAATGGGATGAGGCATTGCGCCGCGTGGTGGCCGTGTGGAGTGGTTAGGAAGGGGTTGGAGGAGGGTGGCCAGGCAGGTGGTCAAGTGTGAGGAGGTCATTGGTGATTTGGAGGAGGTGAGGGAAAGGAGGCCGGGAGTGGTAGTGGGAGAGCCGTGTGCATGGCAGGGCCAAAAAGGTGGGCGCCTTGCAGCTCTTTGTGGGGACCTGTGCATGTTAGTCAGGTGTGGGAGGAGGGTGGGTGCTCTGGTGGGAAGGTGTGAGGAGGGGAGGAAAGCGAGCTAGGCCCTTGTTGTGAGTGTGGCCGAAGCATGTGAAGGTGGAATGGGATGAGGCATTGCGCCGCGTGGTGGCCGTGTGGAGTGGTTAGGAAGGGGTTGGAGGAGGGTGGCCAGGCAGGTGGTCAAGTGTGAGGAGGTCATTGGTGATTTGGAGGAGGTGAGGGAAAGGAGGCCGGGAGTGGTAGTGGGAGAGCCGTGTGCATGGCAGGGCCAAAAAGGTGGGCGCCCGCCTTGCAGCTCTTTGTGGGGACCTGTGCATGTTAGTCAGGTGTGGGAGGAGGGTGGGTGCTCTGGTGGGAAGGTGTGAGGAGGGGAGGAAAGCGAGCTAGGCCCTTGTTGTGAGTGTGGCCTAGACCATGTGAAGGTGGAATGGGATGAGGCATTGCGCCGCGTGGTGGCCGTGTGGAGTGGTTAGGAAGGGGTTGGAGGAGGGTGGCCAGGCAGGTGGTCAAGTGTGAGGAGGTCATTGGTGATTTGGAGGAGGTGAGGGAAAGGAGGACGGGAGTGGTAGTGGGAGAGCCGTGTGCATGGCAGGGCCAAAAAGGTGGGCGCCTTGTTGCTGTTTGTGGGGCCCTGTGCATGTTAGTCAGGTGTGGGAGGAGGGTGGGTGCTCTGGTGGGAAGGTGTGAGGAGGGGAGGAAAGCGAGCTAGGCCCTTGTTGTGCGTGTGGCCGAAGCATGTGAAGGTGGAATGGGATGAGGCATTGCGCCGCGTGGTGGCCGTGTGGAGTGGTTAGGAAGGGGTTGGAGGAGGGTGGCCAGGCAGGTGGTCAAGTGTGAGGAGGTCATTGGTGATTTGGAGGAGGTGAGGGAAAGGAGGCCGGGAGTGGTAGTGGGAGAGCCGTGTGCATGGCAGGGCCAAAAAGGTAGGCGCCTTGCAGCTCTTTGTGGGGACCTGTGCATGTTAGTCAGGTGTGGGAGGAGGGTGGGTGCTCTGGTGGGAAGGTGTGAGGAGGGGAGGAAAGCGAGCTAGGCCCTTGTTGTGAGTGTGGCTGAAGCATGTGAAGGTGGAATGGGATGAGGCATTGCGCCGCGTGGTGGCCGTGTGGAGTGGTTAGGAAGGGGTTGGAGGAGGGTGG
The DNA here is from genome assembly GCF_040807025.1 of Struthio camelus. NCBI lineage: Eukaryota > Metazoa > Chordata > Aves > Struthioniformes > Struthionidae > Struthio > Struthio camelus. Next base: position 14,739,238 of record NC_090961.1, on the reverse strand, counting down.
CCAGGCAGGTGGTCAAGTGTGAGGAGGTCATTGGTGATTTGGAGGAGGTGAGGGAAAGGAGGCCGGGAGTGGTAGTGGGAGAGCCGTGTGCATGGCAGGGCCAAAAAGGTGGGCGCCTTGCAGCTCTTTGTGGGGACCTGTGCATGTTAGTCAGGTGTGGGAGGAGGGTGGGTGCTCTGGTGGGAAGGTGTGAGGAGGGGAGGAAAGCGAGCTAGGCCCTTGTTGTGAGTGTGGCCGAAGCATGTGAAGGTGGAATGGGATGAGGCATTGCACCGCCTGGTGGCCGTGTGGAGTGGTTAGGAAGGGGTTGGAGGAGGGTGGCCAGGCAGGTGGTCAAGTGTGAGGAGGTCAGTGGTGATTTGGAGGAGGTGAGGGAAAGGAGGCCGGGAGTGGTAGTGGGAGAGCCGTGTGCATGGCAGGGCCAAAAAGGTAGGCGCCCGCCTTGCAGCTCTTTGTGGGTGCCTGTAGATGTTAGTCAGGTGTGGGAGGAAGGTGGGTGCTCTGGTGGGAAGGTGTGAGGAGGGGAGGAAAGCGAGCTAGGCCCTTGTTGTGAGTGTGGCCGAAGCATGTGAAGGTGGAATGGGATGAGGCATTGCACCGCCTGGTGGCCGTGTGGAGTGGTTAGGAAGGGGTTGGAGGAGGGTGGCCAGGCAGGTGGTCAAGTGTGAGGAGGTCATTGGTGATTTGGAGGAGGTGAGGGAAAGGAGGCCGGGAGTGGTAGTGGGAGAGCCGTGTGCATGGCAGGGCCAAAAAGGTGGGTGCCTTGTTGCTGTTTGTGGGGACCTGTGCATGTTAGTCAGGTGTGGGAGGAGGGTGGGTGCTCTGGTGGGAAGGTGTGAGGAGGGGAGGAAAGCGAGCTAGGCCCTTGTTGTGAGTGTGGCCGAAGCATGTGAAGGTGGAATGGGATGAGGCATTGCGCCGCGTGGTGGCCGTGTGGAGTGGTTAGGAAGGGGTTGGAGGAGGGTGGCCAGGCAGGTGGTCAAGTGTGAGGAGGTCATTGGTGATTTGGAGGAGGTGAGGGAAAGGAGGCCGGGAGTGGTAGTGGGAGAGCCGTGTGCATGGCAGGGCCAAAAAGGTGGGCGCCTTGCAGCTCTTTGTGGGGACCTGTGCATGTTAGTCAGGTGTGGGAGGAGGGTGGGTGCTCTGGTGGGAAGGTGTGAGGAGGGGAGGAAAGCGAGCTAGGCCCTTGTTGTGCGTGTGGCCGAAGCATGTGAAGGTGGAATGGGATGAGGCATTGCGCCGCGTGGTGGCCGTGTGGAGTGGTTAGGAAGGGGTTGGAGGAGGGTGGCCAGGCAGGTGGTCAAGTGTGAGGAGGTCATTGGTGATTTGGAGGAGGTGAGGGAAAGGAGGCCGGGAGTGGTAGTGGGAGAGCCGTGTGCATGGCAGGGCCAAAAAGGTGGGCGCCTTGCAGCTCTTTGTGGGGACCTGTGCATGTTAGTCAGGTGTGGGAGGAGGGTGGGTGCTCTGGTGGGAAGGTGTGAGGAGGGGAGGAAAGCGAGCTAGGCCCTTGTTGTGAGTGTGGCCGAAGCATGTGAAGGTGGAATGGGATGAGGCATTGCACCACCTGGTGGCCGTGTGGAGTGGTTAGGAAGGGGTTGGAGGAGGGTGGCCAGGCAGGTGGTCAAGTGTGAGGAGGTCATTGGTGATTTGGAGGAGGTGAGGGAAAGGAGGCCGGGAGTGGTAGTGGGAGAGCCGTGTGCATGGCAGGGCCAAAAAGGTAGGCGCCCGCCTTGCAGCTCTTTGTGGGGACCTGTGCATGTTAGTCAGGTGTGGGAGGAGGGTGGGTGCTCTGGTGGGAAGGTGTGAGGAGGGGAGGAAAGCGAGCTAGGCCCTTGTTGTGAGTGTGGCCGAAGCATGTGAAGGTGGAATGGGATGAGGCATTGCACCGCGTGGTGGCCGTGTGGAGTGGTTAGGAAGGGGTTGGAGGAGGGTGGCCAGGCAGGTGGTCAAGTGTGAGGAGGTCATTGGTGATTTGGAGGAGGTGAGGGAAAGGAGGACGGGAGTGGTAGTGGGAGAGCCGTGTGCATGGCAGGGCCAAAAAGGTAGGCGCCCGCCTTGCAGCTCTTTGTGGGGGCCTGTAGATGTTAGTCAGGTGTGGGAGGAGGGTGGGTGCTCTGGTGGGAAGGTGTGAGGGGGGGAGGAAAGCGAGCTAGGCCCTTGTTGTGAGTGTGGCCGAAGCATGTGAAGGTGGAATGGGATGAGGCATTGCACCGCGTGGTGGCCGTGTGGAGTGGTTAGGAAGGGGTTGGAGGAGGGTGGCCAGGCAGGTGGGCAAGTGTGAGGAGGTCAGTGGTGATTTGGAGGAGGTGAGGGAAAGGAGGCCGGGAGTGGTAGTGGGAGAGCCATGTGCATGGCAGGGCCAAAAAGGTGGGCGCCTTGCAGCTCTTTGTGGGGACCTGTGCATGTTAGTCAGGTGTGGGAGGAGGGTGGGTGCTCTGGTGGGAAGGTGTGAGGAGGGGAGGAAAGCGAGCTAGGCCCTTGTTGTGAGTGTGGCCGAAGCATGTGAAGGTGGAATGGGATGAGGCATTGCGCCGCGTGGTGGCCGTGTGGAGTGGTTAGGAAGGGGTTGGAGGAGGGTGGCCAGGCAGGTGGTCAAGTGTGAGGAGGTCATTGGTGATTTGGAGGAGGTGAGGGAAAGGAGGACGGGAGTGGTAGTGGGAGAGCCGTGTGCATGGCAGGGCCAAAAAGGTAGGCGCCCGCCTTGCAGCTCTTTGTGGGGGCCTGTAGATGTTAGTCAGGTGTGGGAGGAGGGTGGGTGCTCTGGTGGGAAGGTGTGAGGGGGGGAGGAAAGCGAGCTAGGCCCTTGTTGTGAGTGTGGCCGAAGCATGTGAAGGTGGAATGGGATGAGGCATTGCACCGCGTGGTGGCCGTGTGGAGTGGTTAGGAAGGGGTTGGAGGAGGGTGGCCAGGCAGGTGGTCAAGTGTGAGGAGGTCATTGGTGATTTGGAGGAGGTGAGGGAAAGGAGGCCGGGAGTGGTAGTGGGAGAGCCATGTGCATGGCAGGGCCAAAAAGGTGGGCGCCTTGCAGCTCTTTGTGGGGACCTGTGCATGTTAGTCAGGTGTGGGAGGAGGGTGGGTGCTCTGGTGGGAAGGTGTGAGGAGGGGAGGAAAGCGAGCTAGGCCCTTGTTGTGAGTGTGGCCGAAGCATGTGAAGGTGGAATGGGATGAGGCATTGCGCCGCGTGGTGGCCGTGTGGAGTGGTTAGGAAGGGGTTGGAGGAGGGTGGCCAGGCAGGTGGTCAAGTGTGAGGAGGTCATTGGTGATTTGGAGGAGGTGAGGGAAAGGAGGACGGGAGTGGTAGTGGGAGAGCCGTGTGCATGGCAGGGCCAAAAAGGTGGGCGCCTTGTTGCTGTTTGTGGGGACCTGTGCATGTTAGTCAGGTGTGGGAGGAGGGTGGGTGCTCTGGTGGGAAGGTGTGAGGAGGGGAGGAAAGCGAGCTAGGCCCTTGTTGTGAGTGTGGCCGAAGCATGTGAAGGTGGAATGGGATGAGGCATTGCACCGCCTGGTGGCCGTGTGGAGTGGTTAGGAAGGGGTTGGAGGAGGGTGGCCAGGCAGGTGGTCAAGTGTGAGGAGGTCATTGGTGATTTGGAGGAGGTGAGGGAAAGGAGGCCGGGAGTGGTAGTGGGAGAGCCGTGTGCATGGCAGGGCCAAAAAGGTAGGCGCCCGCCTTGCAGCTCTTTGTGGGTGCCTGTAGATGTTAGTCAGGTGTGGGAGGAAGGTGGGTGCTCTGGTGGGAAGGTGTGAGGAGGGGAGGAAAGCGAGCTAGGCCCTTGTTGTGAGTGTGGCCGAAGCATGTGAAGGTGGAATGGGATGAGGCATTGCACCGCCTGGTGGCCGTGTGGAGTGGTTAGGAAGGGGTTGGAGGAGGGTGGCCAGGCAGGTGGTCAAGTGTGAGGAGGTCATTGGTGATTTGGAGGAGGTGAGGGAAAGGAGGCCGGGAGTGGTAGTGGGAGAGCCGTGTGCATGGCAGGGCCAAAAAGGTGGGCGCCTTGTTGCTGTTTGTGGGGACCTGTGCATGTTAGTCAGGTGTGGGAGGAGGGTGGGTGCTCTGGTGGGAAGGTGTGAGGAGGGGAGGAAAGCGAGCTAGGCCCTTGTTGTGAGTGTGGCCGAAGCATGTGAAGGTGGAATGGGATGAGGCATTGCACCACCTGGTGGCCGTGTGGAGTGGTTAGGAAGGGGTTGGAGGAGGGTGGCCAGGCGGGTGGTCAAGTGTGAGGAGGTCAGTGGTGATTTGGAGGAGGTGAGGGAAAGGAGGACGGGAGTGGTAGTGGGAGAGCCGTGTGCATGGCAGGGCCAAAAAGGTGGGCGCCTTGCAGCTCTTTGTGGGGACCTGTGCATGTTAGTCAGGTGTGGGAGGAGGGTGGGTGCTCTGGTGGGAAGGTGTGAGGAGGGGAGGAAAGCGAGCTAGGCCCTTGTTGTGAGTGTGGCCGAAGCATGTGAAGGTGGAATGGGATGAGGCATTGCGCCGCCTGGTGGCCGTGTGGAGTGGTTAGGAAGGGGTTGGAGGAGGGTGGCCAGGCAGGTGGTCAAGTGTGAGGAGGTCATTGGTGATTTGGAGGAGGTGAGGGAAAGGAGGCCGGGAGTGGTAGTGGGAGAGCCGTGTGCATGGCAGGGCCAAAAAGGTAGGCGCCCGCCTTGCAGCTCTTTGTGGGTGCCTGTAGATGTTAGTCAGGTGTGGGAGGAAGGTGGGTGCTCTGGTGGGAAGGTGTGAGGAGGGGAGGAAAGCGAGCTAGGCCCTTGTTGTGAGTGTGGCCGAAGCATGTGAAGGTGGAATGGGATGAGGCATTGCACCGCCTGGTGGCCGTGTGGAGTGGTTAGGAAGGGGTTGGAGGAGGGTGGCCAGGCAGGTGGTCAAGTGTGAGGAGGTCATTGGTGATTTGGAGGAGGTGAGGGAAAGGAGGCCGGGAGTGGTAGTGGGAGAGCCGTGTGCATGGCAGGGCCAAAAAGGTGGGCGCCCGCCTTGCAGCTCTTTGTGGGGACCTGTGCATGTTAGTCAGGTGTGGGAGGAGGGTGGGTGCTCTGGTGGGAAGGTGTGAGGAGGGGAGGAAAGCGAGCTAGGCCCTTGTTGTGAGTGTGGCCGAAGCATGTGAAGGTGGAATGGGATGAGGCATTGCACCGCGTGGTGGCCGTGTGGAGTGGTTAGGAAGGGGTTGGAGGAGGGTGGCCAGGCAGGTGGTCAAGTGTGAGGAGGTCAGTGGTGATTTGGAGGAGGTGAGGGAAAGGAGGCCGGGAGTGGTAGTGGGAGAGCCGTGTGCATGGCAGGGCCAAAAAGGTGGGCGCCTTGCAGCTCTTTGTGGGGACCTGTGCATGTTAGTCAGGTGTGGGAGGAGGATGGGTGCTCTGGTGGGAAGGTGTGAGGAGGGGAGGAAAGCGAGCTAGGCCCTTGTTGTGAGTGTGGCCGAAGCATGTGAAGGTGGAATGGGATGAGGCATTGCGCCGCCTGGTGGCCGTGTGGAGTGGTTAGGAAGGGGTTGGAGGAGGGTGGCCAGGCAGGTGGTCAAGTGTGAGGAGGTCATTGGTGATTTGGAGGAGGTGAGGGAAAGGAGGCCGGGAGTGGTAGTGGGAGAGCCGTGTGCATGGCAGGGCCAAAAAGGTGGGCGCCTTGCAGCTCTTTGTGGGGACCTGTGCATGTTAGTCAGGTGTGGGAGGAGGGTGGGTGCTCTGGTGGGAAGGTGTGAGGAGGGGAGGAAAGCGAGCTAGGCCCTTGTTGTGCATGTGGCCGAAGCATGTGAAGGTGGAATGGGATGAGGCATTGCGCCGCGTGGTGGCCGTGTGGAGTGGTTAGGAAGGGGTTGGAGGAGGGTGGCCAGGCAGGTGGTCAAGTGTGAGGAGGTCATTGGTGATTTGGAGGAGGTGAGGGAAAGGAGGCCGGGAGTGGTAGTGGGAGAGCCGTGTGCATGGCAGGGCCAAAAAGGTGGGCGCCCGCCTTGCAGCTCTTTGTGGGGACCTGTGCATGATAGTCAGGTGTGGGAGGAGGGTGGGTGCTCTGGTGGGAAGGTGTGAGGAGGGGAGGAAAGCGAGCTAGGCCCTTGTTGTGAGTGTGGCCGAAGCATGTGAAGGTGGAATGGGATGAGGCATTGCACCACCTGGTGGCCGTGTGGAGTGGTTAGGAAGGGGTTGGAGGAGGGTGGCCAGGCAGGTGGTCAAGTGTGAGGAGGTCAGTGGTGATTTGGAGGAGGTGAGGGAAAGGAGGCCGGGAGTGGTAGTGGGAGAGCCGTGTGCATGGCAGGGCCAAAAAGGTGGGCGCCCGCCTTGCAGCTCTTTGTGGGGACCTGTGCATGTTAGTCAGGTGTGGGAGGAGGGTGGGTGCTCTGGTGGGAAGGTGTGAGGAGGGGAGGAAAGCGAGCTAGGCCCTTGTTGTGAGTGTGGCCGAAGCATGTGAAGGTGGAATGGGATGAGGCATTGCGCCGCGTGGTGGCCGTGTGGAGTGGTTAGGAAGGGGTTGGAGGAGGGTGGCCAGGCAGGTGGTCAAGTGTGAGGAGGTCATTGGTGATTTGGAGGAGGTGAGGGAAAGGAGGCCGGGAGTGGTAGTGGGAGAGCCGTGTGCATGGCAGGGCCAAAAAGGTGGGCGCCTTGTTGCTGTTTGTGGGGACCTGTGCATGTTAGTCAGGTGTGGGAGGAGGGTGGGTGCTCTGGTGGGAAGGTGTGAGGAGGGGAGGAAAGCGAGCTAGGCCCTTGTTGTGAGTGTGGCCGAAGCATGTGAAGGTGGAATGGGATGAGGCATTGCGCCGCGTGGTGGCCGTGTGGAGTGGTTAGGAAGGGGTTGGAGGAGGGTGGCCAGGCAGGTGGTCAAGTGTGAGGAGGTCATTGGTGATTTGGAGGAGGTGAGGGAAAGGAGGCCGGGAGTGGTAGTGGGAGAGCCGTGTGCATGGCAGGGCCAAAAAGGTGGGCGCCTTGCAGCTCTTTGTGGGGACCTGTGCATGTTAGTCAGGTGTGGGAGGAGGGTGGGTGCTCTGGTGGGAAGGTGTGAGGAGGGGAGGAAAGCGAGCTAGGCCCTTGTTGTGCGTGTGGCCGAAGCATGTGAAGGTGGAATGGGATGAGGCATTGCGCCGCGTGGTGGCCGTGTGGAGTGGTTAGGAAGGGGTTGGAGGAGGGTGGCCAGGCAGGTGGTCAAGTGTGAGGAGGTCAGTGGTGATTTGGAGGAGGTGAGGGAAAGGAGGCCGGGAGTGGTAGTGGGAGAGCCGTGTGCATGGCAGGGCCAAAAAGGTGGGCGCCTTGCAGCTCTTTGTGGGGACCTGTGCATGTTAGTCAGGTGTGGGAGGAGGGTGGGTGCTCTGGTGGGAAGGTGTGAGGAGGGGAGGAAAGCGAGCTAGGCCCTTGTTGTGAGTGTGGCCGAAGCATGTGAAGGTGGAATGGGACGAGGCATTGTGCCGCGTGGTGGCCGTGTGGAGTGGTTAGGAAGGGGTTGGAGGAGGGTGGCCAGGCAGGTGGTCAAGTGTGAGGAGGTCATTGGTGATTTGGAGGAGGTGAGGGAAAGGAGGCCGGGAGTGGTAGTGGGAGAGCCGTGTGCATGGCAGGGCCAAAAAGGTGGGCGCCCGCCTTGCAGCTCTTTGTGGGGACCTGTGCATGTTAGTCAGGTGTGGGAGGAGGGTGGGTGCTCTGGTGGGAAGGTGTGAGGAGGGGAGGAAAGCGAGCTAGGCCCTTGTTGTGAGTGTGGCCGAAGCATGTGAAGGTGGAATGGGATGAGGCATTGCACCACCTGGTGGCCGTGTGGAGTGGTTAGGAAGGGGTTGGAGGAGGGTGGCCAGGCAGGTGGTCAAGTGTGAGGAGGTCATTGGTGATTTGGAGGAGGTGAGGGAAAGGAGGCCGGGAGTGGTAGTGGGAGAGCCGTGTGCATGGCAGGGCCAAAAAGGTAGGCGCCCGCCTTGCAGCTCTTTGTGGGGACCTGTGCATGTTAGTCAGGTGTGGGAGGAGGGTGGGTGCTCTGGTGGGAAGGTGTGAGGAGGGGAGGAAAGCGAGCTAGGCCCTTGTTGTGAGTGTGGCCGAAGCATGTGAAGGTGGAATGGGATGAGGCATTGCGCCGCGTGGTGGCCGTGTGGAGTGGTTAGGAAGGGGTTGGAGGAGGGTGGCCAGGCAGGTGGTCAAGTGTGAGGAGGTCATTGGTGATTTGGAGGAGGTGAGGGAAAGGAGGCCGGGAGTGGTAGTGGGAGAGCCGTGTGCATGGCAGGGCCAAAAAGGTGGGCGCCTTGCAGCTCTTTGTGGGGACCTGTGCATGTTAGTCAGGTGTGGGAGGAGGGTGGGTGCTCTGGTGGGAAGGTGTGAGGAGGGGAGGAAAGCGAGCTAGGCCCTTGTTGTGAGTGTGGCCGAAGCATGTGAAGGTGGAATGGGATGAGGCATTGCGCCGCGTGGTGGCCGTGTGGAGTGGTTAGGAAGGGGTTGGAGGAGGGTGGCCAGGCAGGTGGTCAAGTGTGAGGAGGTCATTGGTGATTTGGAGGAGGTGAGGGAAAGGAGGCCGGGAGTGGTAGTGGGAGAGCCGTGTGCATGGCAGGGCCAAAAAGGTGGGCGCCCGCCTTGCAGCTCTTTGTGGGGACCTGTGCATGTTAGTCAGGTGTGGGAGGAGGGTGGGTGCTCTGGTGGGAAGGTGTGAGGAGGGGAGGAAAGCGAGCTAGGCCCTTGTTGTGCGTGTGGCCGAAGCATGTGAAGGTGGAATGGGATGAGGCATTGCGCCGCGTGGTGGCCGTGTGGAGTGGTTAGGAAGGGGTTGGAGGAGGGTGGCCAGGCAGGTGGTCAAGTGTGAGGAGGTCATTGGTGATTTGGAGGAGGTGAGGGAAAGGAGGCCGGGAGTGGTAGTGGGAGAGCCGTGTGCATGGCAGGGCCAAAAAGGTGGGCGCCTTGCAGCTCTTTGTGGGGACCTGTGCATGTTAGTCAGGTGTGGGAGGAGGGTGGGTGCTCTGGTGGGAAGGTGTGAGGAGGGGAGGAAAGCGAGCTAGGCCCTTGTTGTGAGTGTGGCCGAAGCATGTGAAGGTGGAATGGGATGAGGCATTGCACCACCTGGTGGCCGTGTGGAGTGGTTAGGAAGGGGTTGGAGGAGGGTGGCCAGGCAGGTGGTCAAGTGTGAGGAGGTCATTGGTGATTTGGAGGAGGTGAGGGAAAGGAGGCCGGGAGTGGTAGTGGGAGAGCCGTGTGCATGGCAGGGCCAAAAAGGTAGGCGCCCGCCTTGCAGCTCTTTGTGGGGACCTGTGCATGTTAGTCAGGTGTGGGAGGAGGGTGGGTGCTCTGGTGGGAAGGTGTGAGGAGGGGAGGAAAGCGAGCTAGGCCCTTGTTGTGAGTGTGGCCGAAGCATGTGAAGGTGGAATGGGATGAGGCATTGCACCGCGTGGTGGCCGTGTGGAGTGGTTAGGAAGGGGTTGGAGGAGGGTGGCCAGGCAGGTGGTCAAGTGTGAGGAGGTCATTGGTGATTTGGAGGAGGTGAGGGAAAGGAGGACGGGAGTGGTAGTGGGAGAGCCGTGTGCATGGCAGGGCCAAAAAGGTAGGCGCCCGCCTTGCAGCTCTTTGTGGGGGCCTGTAGATGTTAGTCAGGTGTGGGAGGAGGGTGGGTGCTCTGGTGGGAAGGTGTGAGGGGGGGAGGAAAGCGAGCTAGGCCCTTGTTGTGAGTGTGGCCGAAGCATGTGAAGGTGGAATGGGATGAGGCATTGCACCGCGTGGTGGCCGTGTGGAGTGGTTAGGAAGGGGTTGGAGGAGGGTGGCCAGGCAGGTGGTCAAGTGTGAGGAGGTCATTGGTGATTTGGAGGAGGTGAGGGAAAGGAGGCCGGGAGTGGTAGTGGGAGAGCCATGTGCATGGCAGGGCCAAAAAGGTGGGCGCCTTGCAGCTCTTTGTGGGGACCTGTGCATGTTAGTCAGGTGTGGGAGGAGGGTGGGTGCTCTGGTGGGAAGGTGTGAGGAGGGGAGGAAAGCGAGCTAGGCCCTTGTTGTGAGTGTGGCCGAAGCATGTGAAGGTGGAATGGGATGAGGCATTGCGCCGCGTGGTGGCCGTGTGGAGTGGTTAGGAAGGGGTTGGAGGAGGGTGGCCAGGCAGGTGGTCAAGTGTGAGGAGGTCATTGGTGATTTGGAGGAGGTGAGGGAAAGGAGGCCGGGAGTGGTAGTGGGAGAGCCGTGTGCATGGCAGGGCCAAAAAGGTGGGCGCCCGCCTTGCAGCTCTTTGTGGGGACCTGTGCATGTTAGTCAGGTGTGGGAGGAGGGTGGGTGCTCTGGTGGGAAGGTGTGAGGAGGGGAGGAAAGCGAGCTAGGCCCTTGTTGTGAGTGTGGCCGAAGCATGTGAAGGTGGAATGGGATGAGGCATTGCGCCGCGTGGTGGCCGTGTGGAGTGGTTAGGAAGGGGTTGGAGGAGGGTGGCCAGGCAGGTGGTCAAGTGTGAGGAGGTCATTGGTGATTTGGAGGAGGTGAGGGAAAGGAGGACGGGAGTGGTAGTGGGAGAGCCGTGTGCATGGCAGGGCCAAAAAGGTGGGCGCCTTGTTGCTGTTTGTGGGGACCTGTGCATGTTAGTCAGGTGTGGGAGGAGGGTGGGTGCTCTGGTGGGAAGGTGTGAGGAGGGGAGGAAAGCGAGCTAGGCCCTTGTTGTGAGTGTGGCCGAAGCATGTGAAGGTGGAATGGGATGAGGCATTGCACCGCCTGGTGGCCGTGTGGAGTGGTTAGGAAGGGGTTGGAGGAGGGTGGCCAGGCAGGTGGTCAAGTGTGAGGAGGTCATTGGTGATTTGGAGGAGGTGAGGGAAAGGAGGCCGGGAGTGGTAGTGGGAGAGCCGTGTGCATGGCAGGGCCAAAAAGGTAGGCGCCCGCCTTGCAGCTCTTTGTGGGTGCCTGTAGATGTTAGTCAGGTGTGGGAGGAAGGTGGGTGCTCTGGTGGGAAGGTGTGAGGAGGGGAGGAAAGCGAGCTAGGCCCTTGTTGTGAGTGTGGCCGAAGCATGTGAAGGTGGAATGGGATGAGGCATTGCACCGCCTGGTGGCCGTGTGGAGTGGTTAGGAAGGGGTTGGAGGAGGGTGGCCAGGCAGGTGGTCAAGTGTGAGGAGGTCATTGGTGATTTGGAGGAGGTGAGGGAAAGGAGGCCGGGAGTGGTAGTGGGAGAGCCGTGTGCATGGCAGGGCCAAAAAGGTGGGCGCCTTGTTGCTGTTTGTGGGGACCTGTGCATGTTAGTCAGGTGTGGGAGGAGGGTGGGTGCTCTGGTGGGAAGGTGTGAGGAGGGGAGGAAAGCGAGCTAGGCCCTTGTTGTGAGTGTGGCCGAAGCATGTGAAGGTGGAATGGGATGAGGCATTGCACCACCTGGTGGCCGTGTGGAGTGGTTAGGAAGGGGTTGGAGGAGGGTGGCCAGGCGGGTGGTCAAGTGTGAGGAGGTCAGTGGTGATTTGGAGGAGGTGAGGGAAAGGAGGACGGGAGTGGTAGTGGGAGAGCCGTGTGCATGGCAGGGCCAAAAAGGTGGGCGCCTTGCAGCTCTTTGTGGGGCCCTGTGCATGTTAGTCAGGTGTGGGAGGAGGGTGGGTGCTCTGGTGGGAAGGTGTGAGGAGGGGAGGAAAGCGAGCTAGGCCCTTGTTGTGAGTGTGGCCGAAGCATGTGAAGGTGGAATGGGATGAGGCATTGCGCCGCCTGGTGGCCGTGTGGAGTGGTTAGGAAGGGGTTGGAGGAGGGTGGCCAGGCAGGTGGTCAAGTGTGAGGAGGTCATTGGTGATTTGGAGGAGGTGAGGGAAAGGAGGCCGGGAGTGGTAGTGGGAGAGCCGTGTGCATGGCAGGGCCAAAAAGGTAGGCGCCCGCCTTGCAGCTCTTTGTGGGTGCCTGTAGATGTTAGTCAGGTGTGGGAGGAAGGTGGGTGCTCTGGTGGGAAGGTGTGAGGAGGGGAGGAAAGCGAGCTAGGCCCTTGTTGTGAGTGTGGCCGAAGCATGTGAAGGTGGAATGGGATGAGGCATTGCACCGCCTGGTGGCCGTGTGGAGTGGTTAGGAAGGGGTTGGAGGAGGGTGGCCAGGCAGGTGGTCAAGTGTGAGGAGGTCATTGGTGATTTGGAGGAGGTGAGGGAAAGGAGGCCGGGAGTGGTAGTGGGAGAGCCGTGTGCATGGCAGGGCCAAAAAGTGGGCGCCTTGTTGCTGTTTGTGGGGACCTGTGCATGTTAGTCAGGTGTGGGAGGAGGGTGGGTGCTCTGGTGGGAAGGTGTGAGGAGGGGAGGAAAGCGAGCTAGGCCCTTGTTGTGAGTGTGGCCGAAGCATGTGAAGGTGGAATGGGATGAGGCATTGCACCGCGTGGTGGCCGTGTGGAGTGGTTAGGAAGGGGTTGGAGGAGGGTGGCCAGGCAGGTGGTCAAGTGTGAGGAGGTCATTGGTGATTTGGAGGAGGTGAGGGAAAGGAGGACGGGAGTGGTAGTGGGAGAGCCGTGTGCATGGCAGGGCCAAAAAGGTGGGCGCCTTGCAGCTCTTTGTGGGGACCTGTGCATGTTAGTCAGGTGTGGGAGGAGGATGGGTGCTCTGGTGGGAAGGTGTGAGGAGGGGAGGAAAGCGAGCTAGGCCCTTGTTGTGAGTGTGGCCGAAGCATGTGAAGGTGGAATGGGATGAGGCATTGCGCCGCGTGGTGGCCGTGTGGAGTGGTTAGGAAGGGGTTGGAGGAGGGTGGCCAGGCAGGTGGTCAAGTGTGAGGAGGTCATTGGTGATTTGGAGGAGGTGAGGGAAAGGAGGCCGGGAGTGGTAGTGGGAGAGCCGTGTGCATGGCAGGGCCAAAAAGGTGGGCGCCTTGCAGCTCTTTGTGGGGACCTGTGCATGTTAGTCAGGTGTGGGAGGAGGGTGGGTGCTCTGGTGGGAAGGTGTGAGGAGGGGAGGAAAGCGAGCTAGGCCCTTGTTGTGCGTGTGGCCGAAGCATGTGAAGGTGGAATGGGATGAGGCATTGCGCCGCGTGGTGGCCGTGTGGAGTGGTTAGGAAGGGGTTGGAGGAGGGTGGCCAGGCAGGTGGTCAAGTGTGAGGAGGTCATTGGTGATTTGGAGGAGGTGAGGGAAAGGAGGCCGGGAGTGGTAGTGGGAGAGCCGTGTGCATGGCAGGGCCAAAAAGGTGGGCGCCTTGCAGCTCTTTGTGGGGACCTGTGCATGTTAGTCAGGTGTGGGAGGAGGGTGGGTGCTCTGGTGGGAAGGTGTGAGGAGGGGAGGAAAGCGAGCTAGGCCCTTGTTGTGAGTGTGGCCGAAGCATGTGAAGGTGGAATGGGATGAGGCATTGCACCACCTGGTGGCCGTGTGGAGTGGTTAGGAAGGGGTTGGAGGAGGGTGGCCAGGCAGGTGGTCAAGTGTGAGGAGGTCATTGGTGATTTGGAGGAGGTGAGGGAAAGGAGGCCGGGAGTGGTAGTGGGAGAGCCGTGTGCATGGCAGGGCCAAAAAGGTAGGCGCCCGCCTTGCAGCTCTTTGTGGGTGCCTGTAGATGTTAGTCAGGTGTGGGAGGAGGGTGGGTGCTCTGGTGGGAAGGTGTGAGGAGGGGAGGAAAGCGAGCTAGGCCCTTGTTGTGAGTGTGGCCGAAGCATGTGAAGGTGGAATGGGATGAGGCATTGCACCGCGTGGTGGCCGTGTGGAGTGGTTAGGAAGGGGTTGGAGGAGGGTGGCCAGGCAGGTGGTCAAGTGTGAGGAGGTCATTGGTGATTTGGAGGAGGTGAGGGAAAGGAGGACGGGAGTGGTAGCGGGAGAGCCGTGTGCATGGCAGGGCCAAAAAGGTAGGCGCCCGCCTTGCAGCTCTTTGTGGGGGCCTGTAGATGTTAGTCAGGTGTGGGAGGAGGGTGGGTGCTCTGGTGGGAAGGTGTGAGGAGGGGAGGAAAGCGAGCTAGGCCCTTGTTGTGAGTGTGGCCGAAGCATGTGAAGGTGGAATGGGATGAGGCATTGCACCGCGTGGTGGCCGTGTGGAGTGGTTAGGAAGGGGTTGGAGGAGGGTGGCCAGGCAGGTGGTCAAGTGTGAGGAGGTCATTGGTGATTTGGAGGAGGTGAGGGAAAGGAGGCCGGGAGTGGTAGTGGGAGAGCCATGTGCATGGCAGGGCCAAAAAGGTGGGCGCCTTGCAGCTCTTTGTGGGGACCTGTGCATGTTAGTCAGGTGTGGGAGGAGGGTGGGTGCTCTGGTGGGAAGGTGTGAGGAGGGGAGGAAAGCGAGCTAGGCCCTTGTTGTGAGTGTGGCCGAAGCATGTGAAGGTGGAATGGGATGAGGCATTGCGCCGCGTGGTGGCCGTGTGGAGTGGTTAGGAAGGGGTTGGAGGAGGGTGGCCAGGCAGGTGGTCAAGTGTGAGGAGGTCATTGGTGATTTGGAGGAGGTGAGGGAAAGGAGGCCGGGAGTGGTAGTGGGAGAGCCGTGTGCATGGCAGGGCCAAAAAGGTGGGCGCCCGCCTTGCAGCTCTTTGTGGGGACCTGTGCATGTTAGTCAGGTGTGGGAGGAGGGTGGGTGCTCTGGTGGGAAGGTGTGAGGAGGGGAGGAAAGCGAGCTAGGCCCTTGTTGTGAGTGTGGCCGAAGCATGTGAAGGTGGAATGGGATGAGGCATTGCGCCGCGTGGTGGCCGTGTGGAGTGGTTAGGAAGGGGTTGGAGGAGGGTGGCCAGGCGGGTGGTCAAGTGTGAGGAGGTCAGTGGTGATTTGGAGGAGGTGAGGGAAAGGAGGACGGGAGTGGTAGTGGGAGAGCCGTGTGCATGGCAGGGCCAAAAAGGTGGGCGCCTTGCAGCTCTTTGTGGGGACCTGTGCATGTTAGTCAGGTGTGGGAGGAGGGTGGGTGCTCTGGTGGGAAGGTGTGAGGAGGGGAGGAAAGCGAGCTAGGCCCTTGTTGTGAGTGTGGCCGAAGCATGTGAAGGTGGAATGGGATGAGGCATTGCGCCGCCTGGTGGCCGTGTGGAGTGGTTAGGAAGGGGTTGGAGGAGGGTGGCCAGGCAGGTGGTCAAGTGTGAGGAGGTCATTGGTGATTTGGAGGAGGTGAGGGAAAGGAGGCCGGGAGTGGTAGTGGGAGAGCCGTGTGCATGGCAGGGCCAAAAAGGTAGGCGCCCGCCTTGCAGCTCTTTGTGGGTGCCTGTAGATGTTAGTCAGGTGTGGGAGGAAGGTGGGTGCTCTGGTGGGAAGGTGTGAGGAGGGGAGGAAAGCGAGCTAGGCCCTTGTTGTGAGTGTGGCCGAAGCATGTGAAGGTGGAATGGGATGAGGCATTGCACCGCCTGGTGGCCGTGTGGAGTGGTTAGGAAGGGGTTGGAGGAGGGTGGCCAGGCAGGTGGTCAAGTGTGAGGAGGTCATTGGTGATTTGGAGGAGGTGAGGGAAAGGAGGCCGGGAGTGGTAGTGGGAGAGCCGTGTGCATGGCAGGGCCAAAAAGGTGGGCGCCTTGTTGCTGTTTGTGGGGACCTGTGCATGTTAGTCAGGTGTGGGAGGAGGGTGGGTGCTCTGGTGGGAAGGTGTGAGGAGGGGAGGAAAGCGAGCTAGGCCCTTGTTGTGAGTGTGGCCGAAGCATGTGAAGGTGGAATGGGATGAGGCATTGCACCGCGTGGTGGCCGTGTGGAGTGGTTAGGAAGGGGTTGGAGGAGGGTGGCCAGGCAGGTGGTCAAGTGTGAGGAGGTCAGTGGTGATTTGGAGGAGGTGAGGGAAAGGAGGCCGGGAGTGGTAGTGGGAGAGCCGTGTGCATGGCAGGGCCAAAAAGGTGGGCGCCTTGCAGCTCTTTGTGGGGACCTGTGCATGTTAGTCAGGTGTGGGAGGAGGATGGGTGCTCTGGTGGGAAGGTGTGAGGAGGGGAGGAAAGCGAGCTAGGCCCTTGTTGTGAGTGTGGCCGAAGCATGTGAAGGTGGAATGGGATGAGGCATTGCGCCGCCTGGTGGCCGTGTGGAGTGGTTAGGAAGGGGTTGGAGGAGGGTGGCCAGGCAGGTGGTCAAGTGTGAGGAGGTCATTGGTGATTTGGAGGAGGTGAGGGAAAGGAGGCCGGGAGTGGTAGTGGGAGAGCCGTGTGCATGGCAGGGCCAAAAAGGTGGGCGCCTTGCAGCTCTTTGTGGGGACCTGTGCATGTTAGTCAGGTGTGGGAGGAGGGTGGGTGCTCTGGTGGGAAGGTGTGAGGAGGGGAGGAAAGCGAGCTAGGCCCTTGTTGTGCGTGTGGCCGAAGCATGTGAAGGTGGAATGGGATGAGGCATTGCGCCGCGTGGTGGCCGTGTGGAGTGGTTAGGAAGGGGTTGGAGGAGGGTGGCCAGGCAGGTGGTCAAGTGTGAGGAGGTCATTGGTGATTTGGAGGAGGTGAGGGAAAGGAGGCCGGGAGTGGTAGTGGGAGAGCCGTGTGCATGGCAGGGCCAAAAAGGTGGGCGCCTTGCAGCTCTTTGTGGGGACCTGTGCATGATAGTCAGGTGTGGGAGGAGGGTGGGTGCTCTGGTGGGAAGGTGTGAGGAGGGGAGGAAAGCGAGCTAGGCCCTTGTTGTGAGTGTGGCCGAAGCATGTGAAGGTGGAATGGGATGAGGCATTGCACCACCTGGTGGCCGTGTGGAGTGGTTAGGAAGGGGTTGGAGGAGGGTGGCCAGGCAGGTGGTCAAGTGTGAGGAGGTCAGTGGTGATTTGGAGGAGGTGAGGGAAAGGAGGACGGGAGTGGTAGTGGGAGAGCCGTGTGCATGGCAGGGCCAAAAAGGTGGGCGCCCGCCTTGCAGCTCTTTGTGGGGACCTGTGCATGTTAGTCAGGTGTGGGAGGAGGGTGGGTGCTCTGGTGGGAAGGTGTGAGGAGGGGAGGAAAGCGAGCTAGGCCCTTGTTGTGAGTGTGGCCGAAGCATGTGAAGGTGGAATGGGATGAGGCATTGCGCCGCGTGGTGGCCGTGTGGAGTGGTTAGGAAGGGGTTGGAGGAGGGTGGCCAGGCAGGTGGTCAAGTGTGAGGAGGTCATTGGTGATTTGGAGGAGGTGAGGGAAAGGAGGCCGGGAGTGGTAGTGGGAGAGCCGTGTGCATGGCAGGGCCAAAAAGGTGGGCGCCTTGTTGCTGTTTGTGGGGACCTGTGCATGTTAGTCAGGTGTGGGAGGAGGGTGGGTGCTCTGGTGGGAAGGTGTGAGGAGGGGAGGAAAGCGAGCTAGGCCCTTGTTGTGAGTGTGGCCGAAGCATGTGAAGGTGGAATGGGATGAGGCATTGCACCGCGTGGTGGCCGTGTGGAGTGGTTAGGAAGGGGTTGGAGGAGGGTGGCCAGGCAGGTGGTCAAGTGTGAGGAGGTCAGTGGTGATTTGGAGGAGGTGAGGGAAAGGAGGCCGGGAGTGGTAGTGGGAGAGCCGTGTGCATGGCAGGGCCAAAAAGGTGGGCGCCTTGCAGCTCTTTGTGGGGACCTGTGCATGTTAGTCAGGTGTGGGAGGAGGATGGGTGCTCTGGTGGGAAGGTGTGAGGAGGGGAGGAAAGCGAGCTAGGCCCTTGTTGTGAGTGTGGCCGAAGCATGTGAAGGTGGAATGGGATGAGGCATTGCGCCGCCTGGTGGCCGTGTGGAGTGGTTAGGAAGGGGTTGGAGGAGGGTGGCCAGGCAGGTGGTCAAGTGTGAGGAGGTCATTGGTGATTTGGAGGAGGTGAGGGAAAGGAGGCCGGGAGTGGTAGTGGGAGAGCCGTGTGCATGGCAGGGCCAAAAAGGTGGGCGCCTTGCAGCTCTTTGTGGGGACCTGTGCATGTTAGTCAGGTGTGGGAGGAGGGTGGGTGCTCTGGTGGGAAGGTGTGAGGAGGGGAGGAAAGCGAGCTAGGCCCTTGTTGTGCGTGTGGCCGAAGCATGTGAAGGTGGAATGGGATGAGGCATTGCGCCGCGTGGTGGCCGTGTGGAGTGGTTAGGAAGGGGTTGGAGGAGGGTGGCCAGGCAGGTGGTCAAGTGTGAGGAGGTCATTGGTGATTTGGAGGAGGTGAGGGAAAGGAGGCCGGGAGTGGTAGTGGGAGAGCCGTGTGCATGGCAGGGCCAAAAAGGTGGGCGCCTTGCAGCTCTTTGTGGGGACCTGTGCATGTTAGTCAGGTGTGGGAGGAGGGTGGGTGCTCTGGTGGGAAGGTGTGAGGAGGGGAGGAAAGCGAGCTAGGCCCTTGTTGTGCGTGTGGCCGAAGCATGTGAAGGTGGAATGGGATGAGGCATTGCGCCGCGTGGTGGCCGTGTGGAGTGGTTAGGAAGGGGTTGGAGGAGGGTGGCCAGGCAGGTGGTCAAGTGTGAGGAGGTCATTGGTGATTTGGAGGAGGTGAGGGAAAGGAGGCCGGGAGTGGTAGTGGGAGAGCCGTGTGCATGGCAGGGCCAAAAAGGTGGGCGCCTTGCAGCTCTTTGTGGGGACCTGTGCATGATAGTCAGGTGTGGGAGGAGGGTGGGTGCTCTGGTGGGAAGGTGTGAGGAGGGGAGGAAAGCGAGCTAGGCCCTTGTTGTGAGTGTGGCCGAAGCATGTGAAGGTGGAATGGGATGAGGCATTGCACCACCTGGTGGCCGTGTGGAGTGGTTAGGAAGGGGTTGGAGGAGGGTGGCCAGGCAGGTGGTCAAGTGTGAGGAGGTCAGTGGTGATTTGGAGGAGGTGAGGGAAAGGAGGACGGGAGTGGTAGTGGGAGAGCCGTGTGCATGGCAGGGCCAAAAAGGTGGGCGCCCGCCTTGCAGCTCTTTGTGGGGACCTGTGCATGTTAGTCAGGTGTGGGAGGAGGGTGGGTGCTCTGGTGGGAAGGTGTGAGGAGGGGAGGAAAGCGAGCTAGGCCCTTGTTGTGAGTGTGGCCGAAGCATGTGAAGGTGGAATGGGATGAGGCATTGCGCCGCGTGGTGGCCGTGTGGAGTGGTTAGGAAGGGGTTGGAGGAGGGTGGCCAGGCAGGTGGTCAAGTGTGAGGAGGTCATTGGTGATTTGGAGGAGGTGAGGGAAAGGAGGCCGGGAGTGGTAGTGGGAGAGCCGTGTGCATGGCAGGGCCAAAAAGGTGGGCGCCTTGCAGCTCTTTGTGGGGACCTGTGCATGTTAGTCAGGTGTGGGAGGAGGGTGGGTGCTCTGGTGGGAAGGTGTGAGGAGGGGAGGAAAGCGAGCTAGGCCCTTGTTGTGAGTGTGGCCGAAGCATGTGAAGGTGGAATGGGATGAGGCATTGCGCCGCGTGGTGGCCGTGTGGAGTGGTTAGGAAGGGGTTGGAGGAGGGTGGCCAGGCAGGTGGTCAAGTGTGAGGAGGTCATTGGTGATTTGGAGGAGGTGAGGGAAAGGAGGCCGGGAGTGGTAGTGGGAGAGCCGTGTGCATGGCAGGGCCAAAAAGGTGGGCGCCTTGCAGCTCTTTGTGGGGACCTGTGCATGTTAGTCAGGTGTGGGAGGAGGGTGGGTGCTCTGGTGGGAAGGTGTGAGGAGGGGAGGAAAGCGAGCTAGGCCCTTGTTGTGCGTGTGGCCGAAGCATGTGAAGGTGGAATGGGATGAGGCATTGCGCCGCGTGGTGGCCGTGTGGAGTGGTTAGGAAGGGGTTGGAGGAGGGTGGCCAGGCAGGTGGTCAAGTGTGAGGAGGTCAGTGGTGATTTGGAGGAGGTGAGGGAAAGGAGGCCGGGAGTGGTAGTGGGAGAGCCGTGTGCATGGCAGGGCCAAAAAGGTGGGCGCCTTGCAGCTCTTTGTGGGGACCTGTGCATGTTAGTCAGGTGTGGGAGGAGGGTGGGTGCTCTGGTGGGAAGGTGTGAGGAGGGGAGGAAAGCGAGCTAGGCCCTTGTTGTGAGTGTGGCCGAAGCATGTGAAGGTGGAATGGGATGAGGCATTGCGCCGCGTGGTGGCCGTGTGGAGTGGTTAGGAAGGGGTTGGAGGAGGGTGGCCAGGCAGGTGGTCAAGTGTGAGGAGGTCATTGGTGATTTGGAGGAGGTGAGGGAAAGGAGGCCGGGAGTGGTAGTGGGAGAGCCGTGTGCATGGCAGGGCCAAAAAGGTGGGCGCCCGCCTTGCAGCTCTTTGTGGGGACCTGTGCATGTTAGTCAGGTGTGGGAGGAGGGTGGGTGCTCTGGTGGGAAGGTGTGAGGAGGGGAGGAAAGCGAGCTAGGCCCTTGTTGTGAGTGTGGCCGAAGCATGTGAAGGTGGAATGGGATGAGGCATTGCACCACCTGGTGGCCGTGTGGAGTGGTTAGGAAGGGGTTGGAGGAGGGTGGCCAGGCAGGTGGTCAAGTGTGAGGAGGTCATTGGTGATTTGGAGGAGGTGAGGGAAAGGAGGCCGGGAGTGGTAGTGGGAGAGCCGTGTGCATGGCAGGGCCAAAAAGGTAGGCGCCCGCCTTGCAGCTCTTTGTGGGGACCTGTGCATGTTAGTCAGGTGTGGGAGGAGGGTGGGTGCTCTGGTGGGAAGGTGTGAGGAGGGGAGGAAAGCGAGCTAGGCCCTTGTTGTGAGTGTGGCCGAAGCATGTGAAGGTGGAATGGGATGAGGCATTGCGCCGCGTGGTGGCCGTGTGGAGTGGTTAGGAAGGGGTTGGAGGAGGGTGGCCAGGCAGGTGGTCAAGTGTGAGGAGGTCATTGGTGATTTGGAGGAGGTGAGGGAAAGGAGGCCGGGAGTGGTAGTGGGAGAGCCGTGTGCATGGCAGGGCCAAAAAGGTGGGCGCCTTGCAGCTCTTTGTGGGGACCTGTGCATGTTAGTCAGGTGTGGGAGGAGGGTGGGTGCTCTGGTGGGAAGGTGTGAGGAGGGGAGGAAAGCGAGCTAGGCCCTTGTTGTGCGTGTGGCCGAAGCATGTGAAGGTGGAATGGGATGAGGCATTGCGCCGCGTGGTGGCCGTGTGGAGTGGTTAGGAAGGGGTTGGAGGAGGGTGGCCAGGCAGGTGGTCAAGTGTGAGGAGGTCATTGGTGATTTGGAGGAGGTGAGGGAAAGGAGGCCGGGAGTGGTAGTGGGAGAGCCGTGTGCATGGCAGGGCCAAAAAGGTGGGCGCCTTGCAGCTCTTTGTGGGGACCTGTGCATGATAGTCAGGTGTGGGAGGAGGGTGGGTGCTCTGGTGGGAAGGTGTGAGGAGGGGAGGAAAGCGAGCTAGGCCCTTGTTGTGAGTGTGGCCGAAGCATGTGAAGGTGGAATGGGATGAGGCATTGCACCACCTGGTGGCCGTGTGGAGTGGTTAGGAAGGGGTTGGAGGAGGGTGGCCAGGCAGGTGGTCAAGTGTGAGGAGGTCATTGGTGATTTGGAGGAGGTGAGGGAAAGGAGGCCGGGAGTGGTAGTGGGAGAGCCGTGTGCATGGCAGGGCCAAAAAGGTGGGCGCCCGCCTTGCAGCTCTTTGTGGGGACCTGTGCATGTTAGTCAGGTGTGGGAGGAGGGTGGGTGCTCTGGTGGGAAGGTGTGAGGAGGGGAGGAAAGCGAGCTAGGCCCTTGTTGTGAGTGTGGCCGAAGCATGTGAAGGTGGAATGGGATGAGGCATTGCGCCGCGTGGTGGCCGTGTGGAGTGGTTAGGAAGGGGTTGGAGGAGGGTGGCCAGGCAGGTGGTCAAGTGTGAGGAGGTCATTGGTGATTTGGAGGAGGTGAGGGAAAGGAGGCCGGGAGTGGTAGTGGGAGAGCCGTGTGCATGGCAGGGCCAAAAAGGTGGGCGCCTTGCAGCTCTTTGTGGGGACCTGTGCATGTTAGTCAGGTGTGGGAGGAGGGTGGGTGCTCTGGTGGGAAGGTGTGAGGAGGGGAGGAAAGCGAGCTAGGCCCTTGTTGTGAGTGTGGCCGAAGCATGTGAAGGTGGAATGGGATGAGGCATTGCGCCGCGTGGTGGCCGTGTGGAGTGGTTAGGAAGGGGTTGGAGGAGGGTGGCCAGGCAGGTGGGCAAGTGTGAGGAGGTCATTGGTGATTTGGAGGAGGTGAGGGAAAGGAGGACGGGAGTGGTAGTGGGAGAGCCGTGTGCATGGCAGGGCCAAAAAGGTGGGCGCCTTGTTGCTGTTTGCGGGGACCTGTGCATGTTAGTCAGGTGTGGGAGGAGGGTGGGTGCTCTGGTGGGAAGGTGTGAGGAGGGGAGGAAAGCGAGCTAGGCCCTTGTTGTGAGTGTGGCCGAAGCATGTGAAGGTGGAATGGTATGAGGCATTGCGCCGCGTGGTGGCCGTGTGGAGTGGTTAGGAAGGGGTTGGAGGAGGGTGGCCAGGCAGGTGGTCAAGTGTGAGGAGGTCATTGGTGATTTGGAGGAGGTGAGGGAAAGGAGGCCGGGAGTGGTAGTGGGAGAGCCGTGTGCATGGCAGGGCCAAAAAGGTGGGCGCCTTGCAGCTCTTTGTGGGGACCTGTGCATGTTAGTCAGGTGTGGGAGGAGGGTGGGTGCTCTGGTGGGAAGGTGTGAGGAGGGGAGGAAAGCGAGCTAGGCCCTTGTTGTGCGTGTGGCCGAAGCATGTGAAGGTGGAATGGGATGAGGCATTGCGCCGCGTGGTGGCCGTGTGGAGTGGTTAGGAAGGGGTTGGAGGAGGGTGGCCAGGCAGGTGGTCAAGTGTGAGGAGGTCAGTGGTGATTTGGAGGAGGTGAGGGAAAGGAGGCCGGGAGTGGTAGTGGGAGAGCCGTGTGCATGGCAGGGCCAAAAAGGTGGGCGCCTTGCAGCTCTTTGTGGGGACCTGTGCATGTTAGTCAGGTGTGGGAGGAGGGTGGGTGCTCTGGTGGGAAGGTGTGAGGAGGGGAGGAAAGCGAGCTAGGCCCTTGTTGTGAGTGTGGCCGAAGCATGTGAAGGTGGAATGGGATGAGGCATTGCACCACCTGGTGGCCGTGTGGAGTGGTTAGGAAGGGGTTGGAGGAGGGTGGCCAGGCAGGTGGTCAAGTGTGAGGAGGTCATTGGTGATTTGGAGGAGGTGAGGGAAAGGAGGACGGGAGTGGTAGTGGGAGAGCCGTGTGCATGGCAGGGCCAAAAAGGTAGGCACCCGCCTTGCAGCTCTTTGTGGGGACCTGTGCATGTTAGTCAGGTGTGGGAGGAGGGTGGGTGCTCTGGTGGGAAGGTGTGAGGAGGGGAGGAAAGCGAGCTAGGCCCTTGTTGTGAGTGTGGCCGAAGCATGTGAAGGTGGAATGGTATGAGGCATTGCGCCGCGTGGTGGCCGTGTGGAGTGGTTAGGAAGGGGTTGGAGGAGGGTGGCCAGGCAGGTGGTCAAGTGTGAGGAGGTCATTGGTGATTTGGAGGAGGTGAGGGAAAGGAGGCCGGGAGTGGTAGTGGGAGAGCCGTGTGCATGGCAGGGCCAAAAAGGTGGGCGCCTTGCAGCTCTTTGTGGGGACCTGTGCATGTTAGTCAGGTGTGGGAGGAGGGTGGGTGCTCTGGTGGGAAGGTGTGAGGAGGGGAGGAAAGCGAGCTAGGCCCTTGTTGTGCGTGTGGCCGAAGCATGTGAAGGTGGAATGGGATGAGGCATTGCGCCGCGTGGTGGCCGTGTGGAGTGGTTAGGAAGGGGTTGGAGGAGGGTGGCCAGGCAGGTGGTCAAGTGTGAGGAGGTCAGTGGTGATTTGGAGGAGGTGAGGGAAAGGAGGCCGGGAGTGGTAGTGGGAGAGCCGTGTGCATGGCAGGGCCAAAAAGGTGGGCGCCTTGCAGCTCTTTGTGGGGACCTGTGCATGTTAGTCAGGTGTGGGAGGAGGGTGGGTGCTCTGGTGGGAAGGTGTGAGGAGGGGAGGAAAGCGAGCTAGGCCCTTGTTGTGAGTGTGGCCGAAGCATGTGAAGGTGGAATGGGATGAGGCATTGCACCACCTGGTGGCCGTGTGGAGTGGTTAGGAAGGGGTTGGAGGAGGGTGGCCAGGCAGGTGGTCAAGTGTGAGGAGGTCATTGGTGATTTGGAGGAGGTGAGGGAAAGGAGGACGGGAGTGGTAGTGGGAGAGCCGTGTGCATGGCAGGGCCAAAAAGGTAGGCACCCGCCTTGCAGCTCTTTGTGGGGACCTGTGCATGTTAGTCAGGTGTGGGAGGAGGGTGGGTGCTCTGGTGGGAAGGTGTGAGGAGGGGAGGAAAGCGAGCTAGGCCCTTGTTGTGAGTGTGGCCGAAGCATGTGAAGGTGGAATGGGATGAGGCATTGCGCCGCCTGGTGGCCGTGTGGAGTGGTTAGGAAGGGGTTGGAGGAGGGTGGCCAGGCAGGTGGGCAAGTGTGAGGAGGTCATTGGTGATTTGGAGGAGGTGAGGGAAAGGAGGCCGGGAGTGGTAGTGGGAGAGCCGTGTGCATGGCAGGGCTAAAAAGGTGGGCGCCCGCCTTGCAGCTCTTTGTGGGGACCTGTGCATGTTAGTCAGGTGTGGGAGGAGGGTGGGTGCTCTGGTGGGAAGGTGTGAGGAGGGGAGGAAAGCGAGCTAGGCCCTTGTTGTGAGTGTGGCCGAAGCATGTGAAGGTGGAATGGGATGAGGCATTGCACCACCTGGTGGCCGTGTGGAGTGGTTAGGAAGGGGTTGGAGGAGGGTGGCCAGGCAGGTGGTCAAGTGTGAGGAGGTCATTGGTGATTTGGAGGAGGTGAGGGAAAGGAGGACGGGAGTGGTAGTGGGAGAGCCGTGTGCATGGCAGGGCCAAAAAGGTAGGCGCCCGCCTTGCAGCTCTTTGTGGGGGCCTGTAGATGTTAGTCAGGTGTGGGAGGAGGGTGGGTGCTCTGGTGGGAAGGTGTGAGGAGGGGAGGAAAGCGAGCTAGGCCCTTGTTGTGAGTGTGGCCGAAGCATGTGAAGGTGGAATGGGATGAGGCATTGCACCGCGTGGTGGCCGTGTGGAGTGGTTAGGAAGGGGTTGGAGGAGGGTGGCCAGGCAGGTGGTCAAGTGTGAGGAGGTCATTGGTGATTTGGAGGAGGTGAGGGAAAGGAGGCCGGGAGTGGTAGTGGGAGACCCATGTGCATGGCAGGGCCAAAAAGGTGGGCGCCTTGCAGCTCTTTGTGGGGACCTGTGCATGTTAGTCAGGTGTGGGAGGAGGGTGGGTGCTCTGGTGGGAAGGTGTGAGGAGGGGAGGAAAGCGAGCTAGGCCCTTGTTGTGAGTGTGGCCGAAGCATGTGAAGGTGGAATGGGATGAGGCATTGCGCCGCGTGGTGGCCGTGTGGAGTGGTTAGGAAGGGGTTGGAGGAGGGTGGCCAGGCAGGTGGTCAAGTGTGAGGAGGTCATTGGTGATTTGGAGGAGGTGAGGGAAAGGAGGACGGGAGTGGTAGTGGGAGAGCCGTGTGCATGGCAGGGCCAAAAAGGTGGGCGCCTTGCAGCTCTTTGTGGGGACCTGTGCATGTTAGTCAGGTGTGGGAGGAGGGTGGGTGCTCTGGTGGGAAGGTGTGAGGAGGGGAGGAAAGCGAGCTAGGCCCTTGTTGTGAGTGTGGCCGAAGCATGTGAAGGTGGAATGGGATGAGGCATTGCGCCGCGTGGTGGCCGTGTGGAGTGGTTAGGAAGGGGTTGGAGGAGGGTGGCCAGGCAGGTGGTCAAGTGTGAGGAGGTCAGTGGTGATTTGGAGGAGGTGAGGGAAAGGAGGACGGGAGTGGTAGTGGGAGAGCCGTGTGCATGGCAGGGCCAAAAAGGTGGGCGCCTTGTTGCTGTTTGTGGGGACCTGTGCATGTTAGTCAGGTGTGGGAGGAGGGTGGGTGCTCTGGTGGGAAGGTGTGAGGAGGGGAGGAAAGCGAGCTAGGCCCTTGTTGTGAGTGTGGCCGAAGCATGTGAAGGTGGAATGGGATGAGGCATTGCACCGCCTGGTGGCCGTGTGGAGTGGTTAGGAAGGGGTTGGAGGAGGGTGGCCAGGCAGGTGGTCAAGTGTGAGGAGGTCATTGGTGATTTGGAGGAGGTGAGGGAAAGGAGGCCGGGAGTGGTAGTGGGAGAGCCGTGTGCATGGCAGGGCCAAAAAGGTAGGCGCCCGCCTTGCAGCTCTTTGTGGGTGCCTGTAGATGTTAGTCAGGTGTGGGAGGAAGGTGGGTGCTCTGGTGGGAAGGTGTGAGGAGGGGAGGAAAGCGAGCTAGGCCCTTGTTGTGAGTGTGGCCGAAGCATGTGAAGGTGGAATGGGATGAGGCATTGCACCGCCTGGTGGCCGTGTGGAGTGGTTAGGAAGGGGTTGGAGGAGGGTGGCCAGGCAGGTGGTCAAGTGTGAGGAGGTCATTGGTGATTTGGAGGAGGTGAGGGAAAGGAGGCCGGGAGTGGTAGTGGGAGAGCCGTGTGCATGGCAGGGCCAAAAAGGTAGGCGCCCGCCTTGCAGCTCTTTGTGGGGGCCTGTAGATGTTAGTCAGGTGTGGGAGGAGGGTGGGTGCTCTGGTGGGAAGGTGTGAGGAGGGGAGGAAAGCGAGCTAGGCCCTTGTTGTGAGTGTGGCCGAAGCATGTGAAGGTGGAATGGGATGAGGCATTGCACCACCTGGTGGCCGTGTGGAGTGGTTAGGAAGGGGTTGGAGGAGGGTGGCCAGGCGGGTGGTCAAGTGTGAGGAGGTCAGTGGTGATTTGGAGGAGGTGAGGGAAAGGAGGACGGGAGTGGTAGTGGGAGAGCCGTGTGCATGGCAGGGCCAAAAAGGTGGGCGCCCGCCTTGCAGCTCTTTGTGGGGACCTGTGCATGTTAGTCAGGTGTGGGAGGAGGGTGGGTGCTCTGGTGGGAAGGTGTGAGGAGGGGAGGAAAGCGAGCTAGGCCCTTGTTGTGAGTGTGGCCGAAGCATGTGAAGGTGGAATGGGATGAGGCATTGCGCCGCGTGGTGGCCGTGTGGAGTGGTTAGGAAGGGGTTGGAGGAGGGTGGCCAGGCAGGTGGTCAAGTGTGAGGAGGTCATTGGTGATTTGGAGGAGGTGAGGGAAAGGAGGCCGGGAGTGGTAGTGGGAGAGCCGTGTGCATGGCAGGGCCAAAAAGGTGGGCGCCTTGCAGCTCTTTGTGGGGGCCTTTAGATGTTAGTCAGGTGTGGGAGGAGGGTGGGTGCTCTGGTGGGAAGGTGTGAGGAGGGGAGGAAAGCGAGCTAGGCCCTTGTTGTGAGTGTGGCCGAAGCATGTGAAGGTGGA
This sequence comes from Struthio camelus, assembly GCF_040807025.1. NCBI lineage: Eukaryota > Metazoa > Chordata > Aves > Struthioniformes > Struthionidae > Struthio > Struthio camelus. Next base: position 14,712,531 of record NC_090961.1, on the reverse strand, counting down.
ATGGGATGAGGCATTGCGCCGCGTGGTGGCCGTGTGGAGTGGTTAGGAAGGGGTTGGAGGAGGGTGGCCAGGCAGGTGGTCAAGTGTGAGGAGGTCATTGGTGATTTGGAGGAGGTGAGGGAAAGGAGGCCGGGAGTGGTAGTGGGAGAGCCGTGTGCATGGCAGGGCCAAAAAGGTGGGCGCCTTGCAGCTTTTTGTGGGGACCTGTGCATGTTAGTCAGGTGTGGGAGGAGGGTGGGTGCTCTGGTGGGAAGGTGTGAGGAGGGGAGGAAAGCGAGCTAGGCCCTTGTTGTGCGTGTGGCCGAAGCATGTGAAGGTGGAATGGGATGAGGCATTGCGCCGCGTGGTGGCCGTGTGGAGTGGTTAGGAAGGGGTTGGAGGAGGGTGGCCAGGCAGGTGGTCAAGTGTGAGGAGGTCAGTGGTGATTTGGAGGAGGTGAGGGAAAGGAGGCCGGGAGTGGTAGTGGGAGAGCCGTGTGCATGGCAGGGCCAAAAAGGTGGGCGCCTTGCAGCTCTTTGTGGGGACCTGTGCATGTTAGTCAGGTGTGGGAGGAGGGTGGGTGCTCTGGTGGGAAGGTGTGAGGAGGGGAGGAAAGCGAGCTAGGCCCTTGTTGTGAGTGTGGCCGAAGCATGTGAAGGTGGAATGGGATGAGGCATTGCACCACCTGGTGGCCGTGTGGAGTGGTTAGGAAGGGGTTGGAGGAGGGTGGCCAGGCAGGTGGTCAAGTGTGAGGAGGTCATTGGTGATTTGGAGGAGGTGAGGGAAAGGAGGCCGGGAGTGGTAGTGGGAGAGCCGTGTGCATGGCAGGGCCAAAAAGGTGGGCGCCCGCCTTGCAGCTCTTTGTGGGGACCTGTGCATGTTAGTCAGGTGTGGGAGGAGGGTGGGTGCTCTGGTGGGAAGGTGTGAGGAGGGGAGGAAAGCGAGCTAGGCCCTTGTTGTGAGTGTGGCCGAAGCATGTGAAGGTGGAATGGGATGAGGCATTGCACCACCTGGTGGCCGTGTGGAGTGGTTAGGAAGGGGTTGGAGGAGGGTGGCCAGGCAGGTGGTCAAGTGTGAGGAGGTCATTGGTGATTTGGAGGAGGTGAGGGAAAGGAGGCCGGGAGTGGTAGTGGGAGAGCCGTGTGCATGGCAGGGCCAAAAAGGTAGGCGCCCGCCTTGCAGCTCTTTGTGGGGACCTGTGCATGTTAGTCAGGTGTGGGAGGAGGGTGGGTGCTCTGGTGGGAAGGTGTGAGGAGGGGAGGAAAGCGAGCTAGGCCCTTGTTGTGAGTGTGGCCGAAGCATGTGAAGGTGGAATGGGATGAGGCATTGCACCACCTGGTGGCCGTGTGGAGTGGTTAGGAAGGGGTTGGAGGAGGGTGGCCAGGCAGGTGGTCAAGTGTGAGGAGGTCATTGGTGATTTGGAGGAGGTGAGGGAAAGGAGGCCGGGAGTGGTAGTGGGAGAGCCGTGTGCATGGCAGGGCCAAAAAGGTGGGCGCCTTGCAGCTCTTTGTGGGGACCTGTGCATGTTAGTCAGGTGTGGGAGGAGGGTGGGTGCTCTGGTGGGAAGGTGTGAGGAGGGGAGGAAAGCGAGCTAGGCCCTTGTTGTGCGTGTGGCCGAAGCATGTGAAGGTGGAATGGGATGAGGCATTGCGCCGCGTGGTGGCCGTGTGGAGTGGTTAGGAAGGGGTTGGAGGAGGGTGGCCAGGCAGGTGGTCAAGTGTGAGGAGGTCATTGGTGATTTGGAGGAGGTGAGGGAAAGGAGGCCGGGAGTGGTAGTGGGAGAGCCGTGTGCATGGCAGGGCCAAAAAGGTGGGCGCCTTGCAGCTCTTTGTGGGGACCTGTGCATGATAGTCAGGTGTGGGAGGAGGGTGGGTGCTCTGGTGGGAAGGTGTGAGGAGGGGAGGAAAGCGAGCTAGGCCCTTGTTGTGAGTGTGGCCGAAGCATGTGAAGGTGGAATGGGATGAGGCATTGCACCACCTGGTGGCCGTGTGGAGTGGTTAGGAAGGGGTTGGAGGAGGGTGGCCAGGCAGGTGGTCAAGTGTGAGGAGGTCATTGGTGATTTGGAGGAGGTGAGGGAAAGGAGGCCGGGAGTGGTAGTGGGAGAGCCGTGTGCATGGCAGGGCCAAAAAGGTGGGCGCCCGCCTTGCAGCTCTTTGTGGGGACCTGTGCATGTTAGTCAGGTGTGGGAGGAGGGTGGGTGCTCTGGTGGGAAGGTGTGAGGAGGGGAGGAAAGCGAGCTAGGCCCTTGTTGTGAGTGTGGCCGAAGCATGTGAAGGTGGAATGGGATGAGGCATTGCGCCGCGTGGTGGCCGTGTGGAGTGGTTAGGAAGGGGTTGGAGGAGGGTGGCCAGGCAGGTGGTCAAGTGTGAGGAGGTCATTGGTGATTTGGAGGAGGTGAGGGAAAGGAGGCCGGGAGTGGTAGTGGGAGAGCCGTGTGCATGGCAGGGCCAAAAAGGTGGGCGCCTTGCAGCTCTTTGTGGGGACCTGTGCATGTTAGTCAGGTGTGGGAGGAGGGTGGGTGCTCTGGTGGGAAGGTGTGAGGAGGGGAGGAAAGCGAGCTAGGCCCTTGTTGTGAGTGTGGCCGAAGCATGTGAAGGTGGAATGGGATGAGGCATTGCGCCGCGTGGTGGCCGTGTGGAGTGGTTAGGAAGGGGTTGGAGGAGGGTGGCCAGGCAGGTGGGCAAGTGTGAGGAGGTCATTGGTGATTTGGAGGAGGTGAGGGAAAGGAGGCCGGGAGTGGTAGTGGGAGAGCCGTGTGCATGGCAGGGCCAAAAAGGTGGGCGCCTTGTTGCTGTTTGCGGGGACCTGTGCATGTTAGTCAGGTGTGGGAGGAGGGTGGGTGCTCTGGTGGGAAGGTGTGAGGAGGGGAGGAAAGCGAGCTAGGCCCTTGTTGTGAGTGTGGCCGAAGCATGTGAAGGTGGAATGGGATGAGGCATTGCGCCGCGTGGTGGCCGTGTGGAGTGGTTAGGAAGGGGTTGGAGGAGGGTGGCCAGGCAGGTGGTCAAGTGTGAGGAGGTCATTGGTGATTTGGAGGAGGTGAGGGAAAGGAGGCCGGGAGTGGTAGTGGGAGAGCCGTGTGCATGGCAGGGCCAAAAAGGTGGGCGCCTTGCAGCTCTTTGTGGGGACCTGTGCATGTTAGTCAGGTGTGGGAGGAGGGTGGGTGCTCTGGTGGGAAGGTGTGAGGAGGGGAGGAAAGCGAGCTAGGCCCTTGTTGTGAGTGTGGCCGAAGCATGTGAAGGTGGAATGGGATGAGGCATTGCGCCGCGTGGTGGCCGTGTGGAGTGGTTAGGAAGGGGTTGGAGGAGGGTGGCCAGGCAGGTGGGCAAGTGTGAGGAGGTCAGTGGTGATTTGGAGGAGGTGAGGGAAAGGAGGCCGGGAGTGGTAGTGGGAGAGCCGTGTGCATGGCAGGGCCAAAAAGGTGGGCGCCTTGCAGCTCTTTGTGGGGACCTGTGCATGTTAGTCAGGTGTGGGAGGAGGGTGGGTGCTCTGGTGGGAAGGTGTGAGGAGGGGAGGAAAGCGAGCTAGGCCCTTGTTGTGAGTGTGGCCGAAGCATGTGAAGGTGGAATGGGATGAGGCATTGCGCCGCCTGGTGGCCGTGTGGAGTGGTTAGGAAGGGGTTGGAGGAGGGTGGCCAGGCAGGTGGGCAAGTGTGAGGAGGTCATTGGTGATTTGGAGGAGGTGAGGGAAAGGAGGCCGGGAGTGGTAGTGGGAGAGCCGTGTGCATGGCAGGGCTAAAAAGGTGGGCGCCCGCCTTGCAGCTCTTTGTGGGGACCTGTGCATGTTAGTCAGGTGTGGGAGGAGGGTGGGTGCTCTGGTGGGAAGGTGTGAGGAGGGGAGGAAAGCGAGCTAGGCCCTTGTTGTGAGTGTGGCCGAAGCATGTGAAGGTGGAATGGGATGAGGCATTGCACCACCTGGTGGCCGTGTGGAGTGGTTAGGAAGGGGTTGGAGGAGGGTGGCCAGGCAGGTGGTCAAGTGTGAGGAGGTCATTGGTGATTTGGAGGAGGTGAGGGAAAGGAGGCCGGGAGTGGTAGTGGGAGACCCATGTGCATGGCAGGGCCAAAAAGGTGGGCGCCTTGCAGCTCTTTGTGGGGACCTGTGCATGTTAGTCAGGTGTGGGAGGAGGGTGGGTGCTCTGGTGGGAAGGTGTGAGGAGGGGAGGAAAGCGAGCTAGGCCCTTGTTGTGAGTGTGGCCGAAGCATGTGAAGGTGGAATGGGATGAGGCATTGCACCGCCTGGTGGCCGTGTGGAGTGGTTAGGAAGGGGTTGGAGGAGGGTGGCCAGGCAGGTGGTCAAGTGTGAGGAGGTCATTGGTGATTTGGAGGAGGTGAGGGAAAGGAGGCCGGGAGTGGTAGTGGGAGAGCCGTGTGCATGGCAGGGCCAAAAAGGTGGGCGCCTTGCAGCTCTTTGTGGGGACCTGTGCATGTTAGTCAGGTGTGGGAGGAGGGTGGGTGCTCTGGTGGGAAGGTGTGAGGAGGGGAGGAAAGCGAGCTAGGCCCTTGTTGTGAGTGTGGCCGAAGCATGTGAAGGTGGAATGGGATGAGGCATTGCGCCGCGTGGTGGCCGTGTGGAGTGGTTAGGAAGGGGTTGGAGGAGGGTGGCCAGGCAGGTGGGCAAGTGTGAGGAGGTCATTGGTGATTTGGAGGAGGTGAGGGAAAGGAGGACGGGAGTGGTAGTGGGAGAGCCGTGTGCATGGCAGGGCCAAAAAGGTGGGCGCCTTGTTGCTGTTTGCGGGGACCTGTGCATGTTAGTCAGGTGTGGGAGGAGGGTGGGTGCTCTGGTGGGAAGGTGTGAGGAGGGGAGGAAAGCGAGCTAGGCCCTTGTTGTGAGTGTGGCCGAAGCATGTGAAGGTGGAATGGGATGAGGCATTGCGCCGCGTGGTGGCCGTGTGGAGTGGTTAGGAAGGGGTTGGAGGAGGGTGGCCAGGCAGGTGGTCAAGTGTGAGGAGGTCATTGGTGATTTGGAGGAGGTGAGGGAAAGGAGGCCGGGAGTGGTAGTGGGAGAGCCGTGTGCATGGCAGGGCCAAAAAGGTGGGCGCCTTGCAGCTCTTTGTGGGGACCTGTGCATGTTAGTCAGGTGTGGGAGGAGGGTGGGTGCTCTGGTGGGAAGGTGTGAGGAGGGGAGGAAAGCGAGCTAGGCCCTTGTTGTGCGTGTGGCCGAAGCATGTGAAGGTGGAATGGGATGAGGCATTGCGCCGCGTGGTGGCCGTGTGGAGTGGTTAGGAAGGGGTTGGAGGAGGGTGGCCAGGCAGGTGGTCAAGTGTGAGGAGGTCAGTGGTGATTTGGAGGAGGTGAGGGAAAGGAGGCCGGGAGTGGTAGTGGGAGAGCCGTGTGCATGGCAGGGCCAAAAAGGTGGGCGCCTTGCAGCTCTTTGTGGGGACCTGTGCATGTTAGTCAGGTGTGGGAGGAGGGTGGGTGCTCTGGTGGGAAGGTGTGAGGAGGGGAGGAAAGCGAGCTAGGCCCTTGTTGTGAGTGTGGCCGAAGCATGTGAAGGTGGAATGGGATGAGGCATTGCGCCGCCTGGTGGCCGTGTGGAGTGGTTAGGAAGGGGTTGGAGGAGGGTGGCCAGGCAGGTGGGCAAGTGTGAGGAGGTCATTGGTGATTTGGAGGAGGTGAGGGAAAGGAGGCCGGGAGTGGTAGTGGGAGAGCCGTGTGCATGGCAGGGCTAAAAAGGTGGGCGCCCGCCTTGCAGCTCTTTGTGGGGACCTGTGCATGTTAGTCAGGTGTGGGAGGAGGGTGGGTGCTCTGGTGGGAAGGTGTGAGGAGGGGAGGAAAGCGAGCTAGGCCCTTGTTGTGAGTGTGGCCGAAGCATGTGAAGGTGGAATGGGATGAGGCATTGCACCACCTGGTGGCCGTGTGGAGTGGTTAGGAAGGGGTTGGAGGAGGGTGGCCAGGCAGGTGGTCAAGTGTGAGGAGGTCATTGGTGATTTGGAGGAGGTGAGGGAAAGGAGGCCGGGAGTGGTAGTGGGAGACCCATGTGCATGGCAGGGCCAAAAAGGTGGGCGCCTTGCAGCTCTTTGTGGGGACCTGTGCATGTTAGTCAGGTGTGGGAGGAGGGTGGGTGCTCTGGTGGGAAGGTGTGAGGAGGGGAGGAAAGCGAGCTAGGCCCTTGTTGTGAGTGTGGCCGAAGCATGTGAAGGTGGAATGGGATGAGGCATTGCGCCGCGTGGTGGCCGTGTGGAGTGGTTAGGAAGGGGTTGGAGGAGGGTGGCCAGGCAGGTGGTCAAGTGTGAGGAGGTCATTGGTGATTTGGAGGAGGTGAGGGAAAGGAGGCCGGGAGTGGTAGTGGGAGAGCCGTGTGCATGGCAGGGCCAAAAAGGTGGGCGCCTTGCAGCTCTTTGTGGGGACCTGTGCATGTTAGTCAGGTGTGGGAGGAGGGTGGGTGCTCTGGTGGGAAGGTGTGAGGAGGGGAGGAAAGCGAGCTAGGCCCTTGTTGTGAGTGTGGCCGAAGCATGTGAAGGTGGAATGGGATGAGGCATTGCGCCGCGTGGTGGCCGTGTGGAGTGGTTAGGAAGGGGTTGGAGGAGGGTGGCCAGGCAGGTGGTCAAGTGTGAGGAGGTCATTGGTGATTTGGAGGAGGTGAGGGAAAGGAGGACGGGAGTGGTAGTGGGAGAGCCGTGTGCATGGCAGGGCCAAAAAGGTGGGCGCCTTGTTGCTGTTTGTGGGGACCTGTGCATGTTAGTCAGGTGTGGGAGGAGGGTGGGTGCTCTGGTGGGAAGGTGTGAGGAGGGGAGGAAAGCGAGCTAGGCCCTTGTTGTGAGTGTGGCCGAAGCATGTGAAGGTGGAATGGGATGAGGCATTGCACCGCCTGGTGGCCGTGTGGAGTGGTTAGGAAGGGGTTGGAGGAGGGTGGCCAGGCAGGTGGTCAAGTGTGAGGAGGTCATTGGTGATTTGGAGGAGGTGAGGGAAAGGAGGCCGGGAGTGGTAGTGGGAGAGCCGTGTGCATGGCAGGGCCAAAAAGGTAGGCGCCCGCCTTGCAGCTCTTTGTGGGTGCCTGTAGATGTTAGTCAGGTGTGGGAGGAAGGTGGGTGCTCTGGTGGGAAGGTGTGAGGAGGGGAGGAAAGCGAGCTAGGCCCTTGTTGTGAGTGTGGCCGAAGCATGTGAAGGTGGAATGGGATGAGGCATTGCACCGCCTGGTGGCCGTGTGGAGTGGTTAGGAAGGGGTTGGAGGAGGGTGGCCAGGCAGGTGGTCAAGTGTGAGGAGGTCATTGGTGATTTGGAGGAGGTGAGGGAAAGGAGGCCGGGAGTGGTAGTGGGAGAGCCGTGTGCATGGCAGGGCCAAAAAGGTAGGCGCCCGCCTTGCAGCTCTTTGTGGGGGCCTGTAGATGTTAGTCAGGTGTGGGAGGAGGGTGGGTGCTCTGGTGGGAAGGTGTGAGGAGGGGAGGAAAGCGAGCTAGGCCCTTGTTGTGAGTGTGGCCGAAGCATGTGAAGGTGGAATGGGATGAGGCATTGCGCCGCGTGGTGGCCGTGTGGAGTGGTTAGGAAGGGGTTGGAGGAGGGTGGCCAGGCAGGTGGTCAAGTGTGAGGAGGTCATTGGTGATTTGGAGGAGGTGAGGGAAAGGAGGCCGGGAGTGGTAGTGGGAGAGCCGTGTGCATGGCAGGGCCAAAAAGGTGGGCGCCTTGCAGCTCTTTGTGGGGACCTGTGCATGTTAGTCAGGTGTGGGAGGAGGGTGGGTGCTCTGGTGGGAAGGTGTGAGGAGGGGAGGAAAGCGAGCTAGGCCCTTGTTGTGAGTGTGGCCGAAGCATGTGAAGGTGGAATGGGATGAGGCATTGCGCCGCGTGGTGGCCGTGTGGAGTGGTTAGGAAGGGGTTGGAGGAGGGTGGCCAGGCAGGTGGTCAAGTGTGAGGAGGTCATTGGTGATTTGGAGGAGGTGAGGGAAAGGAGGCCGGGAGTGGTTGTGGGAGAGCCGTGTGCATGGCAGGGCCAAAAAGGTAGGCGCCCGCCTTGCAGCTCTTTGTGGGGGCCTGTAGATGTTAGTCAGGTGTGGGAGGAGGGTGGGTGCTCTGGTGGGAAGGTGTGAGGAGGGGAGGAAAGCGAGCTAGGCCCTTGTTGTGAGTGTGGCCGAAGCATGTGAAGGTGGAATGGGATGAGGCATTGCGCCGCGTGGTGGCCGTGTGGAGTGGTTAGGAAGGGTTTGGAGGAGGGTGGCCAGGCAGGTGGTCAAGTGTGAGGAGGTCATTGGTGATTTGGAGGAGGTGAGGGAAAGGAGGCCGGGAGTGGTAGTGGGAGAGCCGTGTGCATGGCAGGGCCAAAAAGGTGGGCGCCTTGCAGCTCTTTGTGGGGACCTGTGCATGTTAGTCAGGTGTGGGAGGAGGGTGGGTGCTCTGGTGGGAAGGTGTGAGGAGGGGAGGAAAGCGAGCTAGGCCCTTGTTGTGAGTGTGGCCGAAGCATGTGAAGGTGGAATGGGATGAGGCATTGCGCCGCGTGGTGGCCGTGTGGAGTGGTTAGGAAGGGGTTGGAGGAGGGTGGCCAGGCAGGTGGTCAAGTGTGAGGAGGTCAGTGGTGATTTGGAGGAGGTGAGGGAAAGGAGGCCGGGAGTGGTAGTGGGAGAGCCGTGTGCATGGCAGGGCCAAAAAGGTGGGCGCCCGCCTTGCAGCTCTTTGTGGGGACCTGTGCATGTTAATCAGGTGTGGGAGGAGGGTGGGTGCTCTGGTGGGAAGGTGTGAGGAGGGGAGGAAAGCGAGCTAGGCCCTTGTTGTGAGTGTGGCCTAGACCATGTGAAGGTGGAATGGGATGAGGCATTGCGCCGCGTGGTGGCCGTGTGGAGTGGTTAGGAAGGGGTTGGAGGAGGGTGGCCAGGCAGGTGGTCAAGTGTGAGGAGGTCATTGGTGATTTGGAGGAGGTGAGGGAAAGGAGGACGGGAGTGGTAGTGGGAGAGCCGTGTGCATGGCAGGGCCAAAAAGGTGGGCGCCTTGTTGCTGTTTGTGGGGACCTGTGCATGTTAGTCAGGTGTGGGAGGAGGGTGGGTGCTCTGGTGGGAAGGTGTGAGGAGGGGAGGAAAGCGAGCTAGGCCCTTGTTGTGAGTGTGGCCTAGACCATGTGAAGGTGGAATGGGATGAGGCATTGCGCCGCGTGGTGGCCGTGTGGAGTGGTTAGGAAGGGGTTGGAGGAGGGTGGCCAGGCAGGTGGTCAAGTGTGAGGAGGTCAGTGGTGATTTGGAGGAGGTGAGGGAAAGGAGGCCGGGAGTGGTAGTGGGAGAGCCGTGTGCATGGCAGGGCCAAAAAGGTGGGCGCCCGCCTTGCAGCTCTTTGTGGGGACCTGTGCATGTTAATCAGGTGTGGGAGGAGGGTGGGTGCTCTGGTGGGAAGGTGTGAGGAGGGGAGGAAAGCGAGCTAGGCCCTTGTTGTGAGTGTGGCCTAGACCATGTGAAGGTGGAATGGGATGAGGCATTGCGCCGCGTGGTGGCCGTGTGGAGTGGTTAGGAAGGGGTTGGAGGAGGGTGGCCAGGCAGGTGGTCAAGTGTGAGGAGGTCATTGGTGATTTGGAGGAGGTGAGGGAAAGGAGGCCGGGAGTGGTAGTGGGAGAGCCGTGTGCATGGCAGGTCCAAAAAGGTAGGCGCCTTGTTGCTGTTTGCGGGAGTCTATGCATGTTAGTCAGGTGTGGGAGGAGGGTGGGTGCTCTGGTGGGAAGGTGTGAGGAGGGGAGGAAAGCGAGCTAGGCCCTTGTTGTGAGTGTGGCCGAAGCATGTGAAGGTGGAATGGGATGAGGCATTGCACCGCCTGGTGGCCGTGTGGAGTGGTTAGGAAGGGGTTGGAGGAGGGTGGCCAGGCAGGTGGTCAAGTGTGAGGAGGTCAGTGGTGATTTGGAGGAGGTGAGGGAAAGGAGGCCGGGAGTGGTAGTGGGAGAGCCGTGTGCATGGCAGGGCCAAAAAGGTAGGCGCCTTGCAGCTCTTTGTGGGGACCTGTGCATGTTAGTCAGGTGTGGGAGGAGGGTGGGTGCTCTGGTGGGAAGGTGTGAGGAGGGGAGGAAAGCGAGCTAGGCCCTTGTTGTGAGTGTGGCCGAAGCATGTGAAGGTGGAATGGGATGAGGCATTGCGCCGCGTGGTGGCCGTGTGGAGTGGTTAGGAAGGGGTTGGAGGAGGGTGGCCAGGCAGGTGGTCAAGTGTGAGGAGGTCATTGGTGATTTGGAGGAGGTGAGGGAAAGGAGGCCGGGAGTGGTAGTGGGAGAGCCGTGTGCATGGCAGGGCCAAAAAGGTGGGCGCCTTGCAGCTCTTTGTGGGGACCTGTGCATGTTAGTCAGGTGTGGGAGGAGGGTGGGTGCTCTGGTGGGAAGGTGTGAGGAGGGGAGGAAAGCGAGCTAGGCCCTTGTTGTGAGTGTGGCCGAAGCATGTGAAGGTGGAATGGGATGAGGCATTGCACCGCCTGGTGGCCGTGTGGAGTGGTTAGGAAGGGGTTGGAGGAGGGTGGCCAGGCAGGTGGTCAAGTGTGAGGAGGTCAGTGGTGATTTGGAGGAGGTGAGGGAAAGGAGGCCGGGAGTGGTAGTGGGAGAGCCGTGTGCATGGCAGGGCCAAAAAGGTGGGCGCCTTGTTGCTGTTTGTGGGGACCTGTGCATGTTAGTCAGGTGTGGGAGGAGGGTGGGTGCTCTGGTGGGAAGGTGTGAGGAGGGGAGGAAAGCGAGCTAGGCCCTTGTTGTGAGTGTGGCCGAAGCATGTGAAGGTGGAATGGGATGAGGCATTGCGCCGCGTGGTGGCCGTGTGGAGTGGTTAGGAAGGGTTTGGAGGAGGGTGGCCAGGCAGGTGGTCAAGTGTGAGGAGGTCATTGGTGATTTGGAGGAGGTGAGGGAAAGGAGGCCGGGAGTGGTAGTGGGAGAGCCGTGTGCATGGCAGGGCCAAAAAGGTGGGCGCCTTGCAGCTCTTTGTGGGGACCTGTGCATGTTAGTCAGGTGTGGGAGGAGGGTGGGTGCTCTGGTGGGAAGGTGTGAGGAGGGGAGGAAAGCGAGCTAGGCCCTTGTTGTGCGTGTGGCCGAAGCATGTGAAGGTGGAATGGGATGAGGCATTGCGCCGCGTGGTGGCCGTGTGGAGTGGTTAGGAAGGGGTTGGAGGAGGGTGGCCAGGCAGGTGGTCAAGTGTGAGGAGGTCATTGGTGATTTGGAGGAGGTGAGGGAAAGGAGGACGGGAGTGGTAGTGGGAGAGCCGTGTGCATGGCAGGGCCAAAAAGGTGGGTCGCCTTGCAGCTCTTTGTGGGGACCTGTGCATGTTAGTCAGGTGTGGGAGGAGGGTGGGTGCTCTGGTGGGAAGGTGTGAGGAGGGGAGGAAAGCGAGCTAGGCCCTTGTTGTGAGTGTGGCCGAAGCATGTGAAGGTGGAATGGGATGAGGCATTGCACCGCGTGGTGGCCGTGTGGAGTGGTTAGGAAGGGGTTGGAGGAGGGTGGCCAGGCAGGTGGTCAAGTGTGAGGAGGTCATTGGTGATTTGGAGGAGGTGAGGGAAAGGAGGCCGGGAGTGGTAGTGGGAGAGCCGTGTGCATGGCAGGGCCAAAAAGGTGGGCGCCTTGCAGCTCTTTGTGGGGACCTGTGCATGTTAGTCAGGTGTGGGAGGAGGGTGGGTGCTCTGGTGGGAAGGTGTGAGGAGGGGAGGAAAGCGAGCTAGGCCCTTGTTGTGAGTGTGGCCGAAGCATGTGAAGGTGGAATGGGATGAGGCATTGCGCCGCGTGGTGGCCGTGTGGAGTGGTTAGGAAGGGGTTGGAGGAGGGTGGCCAGGCAGGTGGTCAAGTGTGAGGAGGTCAGTGGTGATTTGGAGGAGGTGAGGGAAAGGAGGCCGGGAGTGGTAGTGGGAGAGCCGTGTGAATGGCAGGGCCAAAAAGGTGGGCGCCTTGCAGCTCTTTGTGGGGACCTGTGCATGTTAGTCAGGTGTGGGAGGAGGGTGGGTGCTCTGGTGGGAAGGTGTGAGGAGGGGAGGAAAGCGAGCTAGGCCCTTGTTGTGAGTGTGGCCGAAGCATGTGAAGGTGGAATGGGATGAGGCATTGCGCCGCGTGGTGGCCATGTGGAGTGGTTAGGAAGGGGTTGGAGGAGGGTGGCCAGGCAGGTGGTCAAGTGTGAGGAGGTCAGTGGTGATTTGGAGGAGGTGAGGGAAAGGAGGACGGGAGTGGTAGTGGGAGAGCCGTGTGCATGGCAGGGCCAAAAAGGTAGGCGCCCGCCTTGCAGCTCTTTGTGGGTGCCTGTAGATGTTAGTCAGGTGTGGGAGGAAGGTGGGTGCTCTGGTGGGAAGGTGTGAGGAGGGGAGGAAAGCGAGCTAGGCCCTTGTTGTGAGTGTGGCCGAAGCATGTGAAGGTGGAATGGGATGAGGCATTGCACCGCCTGGTGGCCGTGTGGAGTGGTTAGGAAGGGGTTGGAGGAGGGTGGCCAGGCAGGTGGTCAAGTGTGAGGAGGTCATTGGTGATTTGGAGGAGGTGAGGGAAAGGAGGCCGGGAGTGGTAGTGGGAGAGCCGTGTGCATGGCAGGGCCAAAAAGGTGGGCGCCTTGTTGCTGTTTGTGGGGACCTGTGCATGTTAGTCAGGTGTGGGAGGAGGGTGGGTGCTCTGGTGGGAAGGTGTGAGGAGGGGAGGAAAGCGAGCTAGGCCCTTGTTGTGAGTGTGGCCGAAGCATGTGAAGGTGGAATGGGATGAGGCATTGCGCCGCGTGGTGGCCGTGTGGAGTGGTTAGGAAGGGGTTGGAGGAGGGTGGCCAGGCAGGTGGTCAAGTGTGAGGAGGTCATTGGTGATTTGGAGGAGGTGAGGGAAAGGAGGCCGGGAGTGGTAGTGGGAGAGCCGTGTGCATGGCAGGGCCAAAAAGGTGGGCGCCTTGCAGCTCTTTGTGGGGACCTGTGCATGTTAGTCAGGTGTGGGAGGAGGGTGGGTGCTCTGGTGGGAAGGTGTGAGGAGGGGAGGAAAGCGAGCTAGGCCCTTGTTGTGCGTGTGGCCGAAGCATGTGAAGGTGGAATGGGATGAGGCATTGCGCCGCCTGGTGGCCGTGTGGAGTGGTTAGGAAGGGGTTGGAGGAGGGTGGCCAGGCAGGTGGTCAAGTGTGAGGAGGTCATTGGTGATTTGGAGGAGGTGAGGGAAAGGAGGCCGGGAGTGGTAGTGGGAGAGCCGTGTGCATGGCAGGGCCAAAAAGGTGGGCGCCTTGCAGCTCTTTGTGGGGACCTGTGCATGTTAGTCAGGTGTGGGAGGAGGGTGGGTGCTCTGGTGGGAAGGTGTGAGGAGGGGAGGAAAGCGAGCTAGGCCCTTGTTGTGAGTGTGGCCGAAGCATGTGAAGGTGGAATGGGATGAGGCATTGCGCCGCGTGGTGGCCGTGTGGAGTGGTTAGGAAGGGGTTGGAGGAGGGTGGCCAGGCAGGTGGTCAAGTGTGAGGAGGTCATTGGTGATTTGGAGGAGGTGAGGGAAAGGAGGCCGGGAGTGGTAGTGGGAGAGCCGTGTGCATGGCAGGGCCAAAAAGGTGGGCGCCTTGCAGCTCTTTGTGGGGACCTGTGCATGTTAGTCAGGTGTGGGAGGAGGGTGGGTGCTCTGGTGGGAAGGTGTGAGGAGGGGAGGAAAGCGAGCTAGGCCCTTGTTGTGAGTGTGGCCGAAGCATGTGAAGGTGGAATGGGATGAGGCATTGCGCCGCGTGGTGGCCGTGTGGAGTGGTTAGGAAGGGGTTGGAGGAGGGTGGCCAGGCAGGTGGTCAAGTGTGAGGAGGTCATTGGTGATTTGGAGGAGGTGAGGGAAAGGAGGCCGGGAGTGGTAGTGGGAGAGCCGTGTGCATGGCAGGGCCAAAAAGGTGGGCGCCCGCCTTGCAGCTCTTTGTGGGGACCTGTGCATGTTAGTCAGGTGTGGGAGGAGGGTGGGTGCTCTGGTGGGAAGGTGTGAGGAGGGGAGGAAAGCGAGCTAGGCCCTTGTTGTGAGTGTGGCCTAGACCATGTGAAGGTGGAATGGGATGAGGCATTGCGCCGCGTGGTGGCCGTGTGGAGTGGTTAGGAAGGGGTTGGAGGAGGGTGGCCAGGCAGGTGGTCAAGTGTGAGGAGGTCATTGGTGATTTGGAGGAGGTGAGGGAAAGAAGGACGGGAGTGGTAGTGGGAGAGCCGTGTGCATGGCAGGGCCAAAAAGGTGGGCGCCTTGTTGCTGTTTGTGGGGCCCTGTGCATGTTAGTCAGGTGTGGGAGGAGGGTGGGTGCTCTGGTGGGAAGGTGTGAGGAGGGGAGGAAAGCGAGCTAGGCCCTTGTTGTGCGTGTGGCCGAAGCATGTGAAGGTGGAATGGGATGAGGCATTGCGCCGCGTGGTGGCCGTGTGGAGTGGTTAGGAAGGGGTTGGAGGAGGGTGGCCAGGCAGGTGGTCAAGTGTGAGGAGGTCATTGGTGATTTGGAGGAGGTGAGGGAAAGGAGGCCGGGAGTGGTAGTGGGAGAGCCGTGTGCATGGCAGGGCCAAAAAGGTAGGCGCCTTGCAGCTCTTTGTGGGGACCTGTGCATGTTAGTCAGGTGTGGGAGGAGGGTGGGTGCTCTGGTGGGAAGGTGTGAGGAGGGGAGGAAAGCGAGCTAGGCCCTTGTTGTGAGTGTGGCTGAAGCATGTGAAGGTGGAATGGGATGAGGCATTGCGCCGCGTGGTGGCCGTGTGGAGTGGTTAGGAAGGGGTTGGAGGAGGGTGGCCAGGCAGGTGGTCAAGTGTGAGGAGGTCATTGGTGATTTGGAGGAGGTGAGGGAAAGGAGGCCGGGAGTGGTAGTGGGAGAGCCGTGTGCATGGCAGGGCCAAAAAGGTGGGCGCCTTGCAGCTCTTTGTGGGGACCTGTGCATGTTAGTCAGGTGTGGGAGGAGGGTGGGTGCTCTGGTGGGAAGGTGTGAGGAGGGGAGGAAAGCGAGCTAGGCCCTTGTTGTGAGTGTGGCCGAAGCATGTGAAGGTGGAATGGGATGAGGCATTGCACCGCGTGGTGGCCGTGTGGAGTGGTTAGGAAGGGGTTGGAGGAGGGTGGCCAGGCAGGTGGTCAAGTGTGAGGAGGTCAGTGGTGATTTGGAGGAGGTGAGGGAAAGGAGGACGGGAGTGGTAGTGGGAGAGCCGTGTGCATGGCAGGGCCAAAAAGGTAGGCGCCCGCCTTGCAGCTCTTTGTGGGTGCCTGTAGATGTTAGTCAGGTGTGGGAGGAAGGTGGGTGCTCTGGTGGGAAGGTGTGAGGAGGGGAGGAAAGCGAGCTAGGCCCTTGTTGTGAGTGTGGCCGAAGCATGTGAAGGTGGAATGGGATGAGGCATTGCACCGCCTGGTGGCCGTGTGGAGTGGTTAGGAAGGGGTTGGAGGAGGGTGGCCAGGCAGGTGGTCAAGTGTGAGGAGGTCATTGGTGATTTGGAGGAGGTGAGGGAAAGGAGGCCGGGAGTGGTAGTGGGAGAGCCGTGTGCATGGCAGGGCCAAAAAGGTGGGTGCCTTGTTGCTGTTTGTGGGGACCTGTGCATGTTAGTCAGGTGTGGGAGGAGGGTGGGTGCTCTGGTGGGAAGGTGTGAGGAGGGGAGGAAAGCGAGCTAGGCCCTTGTTGTGAGTGTGGCCGAAGCATGTGAAGGTGGAATGGGATGAGGCATTGCGCCGCGTGGTGGCCGTGTGGAGTGGTTAGGAAGGGGTTGGAGGAGGGTGGCCAGGCAGGTGGTCAAGTGTGAGGAGGTCATTGGTGATTTGGAGGAGGTGAGGGAAAGGAGGCCGGGAGTGGTAGTGGGAGAGCCGTGTGCATGGCAGGGCTAAAAAGGTGGGCGCCCGCCTTGCAGCTCTTTGTGGGGACCTGTGCATGTTAGTCAGGTGTGGGAGGAGGGTGGGTGCTCTGGTGGGAAGGTGTGAGGAGGGGAGGAAAGCGAGCTAGGCCCTTGTTGTGAGTGTGGCCGAAGCATGTGAAGGTGGAATGGGATGAGGCATTGCACCACCTGGTGGCCGTGTGGAGTGGTTAGGAAGGGGTTGGAGGAGGGTGGCCAGGCAGGTGGTCAAGTGTGAGGAGGTCATTGGTGATTTGGAGGAGGTGAGGGAAAGGAGGCCGGGAGTGGTAGTGGGAGACCCATGTGCATGGCAGGGCCAAAAAGGTGGGCGCCTTGCAGCTCTTTGTGGGGACCTGTGCATGTTAGTCAGGTGTGGGAGGAGGGTGGGTGCTCTGGTGGGAAGGTGTGAGGAGGGGAGGAAAGCGAGCTAGGCCCTTGTTGTGAGTGTGGCCGAAGCATGTGAAGGTGGAATGGGATGAGGCATTGCGCCGCGTGGTGGCCGTGTGGAGTGGTTAGGAAGGGTTTGGAGGAGGGTGGCCAGGCAGGTGGTCAAGTGTGAGGAGGTCATTGGTGATTTGGAGGAGGTGAGGGAAAGGAGGCCGGGAGTGGTAGTGGGAGAGCCGTGTGCATGGCAGGGCCAAAAAGGTGGGCGCCTTGCAGCTCTTTGTGGGGACCTGTGCATGTTAGTCAGGTGTGGGAGGAGGGTGGGTGCTCTGGTGGGAAGGTGTGAGGAGGGGAGGAAAGCGAGCTAGGCCCTTGTTGTGAGTGTGGCCGAAGCATGTGAAGGTGGAATGGGATGAGGCATTGCGCCGCGTGGTGGCCGTGTGGAGTGGTTAGGAAGGGGTTGGAGGAGGGTGGCCAGGCAGGTGGTCAAGTGTGAGGAGGTCATTGGTGATTTGGAGGAGGTGAGGGAAAGGAGGACGGGAGTGGTAGTGGGAGAGCCGTGTGCATGGCAGGGCCAAAAAGGTGGGCGCCTTGTTGCTGTTTGCGGGGACCTGTGCATGTTAGTCAGGTGTGGGAGGAGGGTGGGTGCTCTGGTGGGAAGGTGTGAGGAGGGGAGGAAAGCGAGCTAGGCCCTTGTTGTGAGTGTGGCCGAAGCATGTGAAGGTGGAATGGTATGAGGCATTGCGCCGCGTGGTGGCCGTGTGGAGTGGTTAGGAAGGGGTTGGAGGAGGGTGGCCAGGCAGGTGGTCAAGTGTGAGGAGGTCATTGGTGATTTGGAGGAGGTGAGGGAAAGGAGGCCGGGAGTGGTAGTGGGAGAGCCGTGTGCATGGCAGGGCCAAAAAGGTGGGCGCCTTGCAGCTCTTTGTGGGGACCTGTGCATGTTAGTCAGGTGTGGGAGGAGGGTGGGTGCTCTGGTGGGAAGGTGTGAGGAGGGGAGGAAAGCGAGCTAGGCCCTTGTTGTGCGTGTGGCCGAAGCATGTGAAGGTGGAATGGGATGAGGCATTGCGCCGCGTGGTGGCCGTGTGGAGTGGTTAGGAAGGGGTTGGAGGAGGGTGGCCAGGCAGGTGGGCAAGTGTGAGGAGGTCAGTGGTGATTTGGAGGAGGTGAGGGAAAGGAGGCCGGGAGTGGTAGTGGGAGAGCCGTGTGCATGGCAGGGCCAAAAAGGTGGGCGCCTTGCAGCTCTTTGTGGGGACCTGTGCATGTTAGTCAGGTGTGGGAGGAGGGTGGGTGCTCTGGTGGGAAGGTGTGAGGAGGGGAGGAAAGCGAGCTAGGCCCTTGTTGTGAGTGTGGCCGAAGCATGTGAAGGTGGAATGGGATGAGGCATTGCGCCGCCTGGTGGCCGTGTGGAGTGGTTAGGAAGGGGTTGGAGGAGGGTGGCCAGGCAGGTGGGCAAGTGTGAGGAGGTCATTGGTGATTTGGAGGAGGTGAGGGAAAGGAGGCCGGGAGTGGTAGTGGGAGAGCCGTGTGCATGGCAGGGCTAAAAAGGTGGGCGCCCGCCTTGCAGCTCTTTGTGGGGACCTGTGCATGTTAGTCAGGTGTGGGAGGAGGGTGGGTGCTCTGGTGGGAAGGTGTGAGGAGGGGAGGAAAGCGAGCTAGGCCCTTGTTGTGAGTGTGGCCGAAGCATGTGAAGGTGGAATGGGATGAGGCATTGCACCACCTGGTGGCCGTGTGGAGTGGTTAGGAAGGGGTTGGAGGAGGGTGGCCAGGCAGGTGGTCAAGTGTGAGGAGGTCATTGGTGATTTGGAGGAGGTGAGGGAAAGGAGGCCGGGAGTGGTAGTGGGAGACCCATGTGCATGGCAGGGCCAAAAAGGTGGGCGCCTTGCAGCTCTTTGTGGGGACCTGTGCATGTTAGTCAGGTGTGGGAGGAGGGTGGGTGCTCTGGTGGGAAGGTGTGAGGAGGGGAGGAAAGCGAGCTAGGCCCTTGTTGTGAGTGTGGCCGAAGCATGTGAAGGTGGAATGGGATGAGGCATTGCGCCGCGTGGTGGCCGTGTGGAGTGGTTAGGAAGGGGTTGGAGGAGGGTGGCCAGGCAGGTGGTCAAGTGTGAGGAGGTCATTGGTGATTTGGAGGAGGTGAGGGAAAGGAGGCCGGGAGTGGTAGTGGGAGAGCCGTGTGCATGGCAGGGCCAAAAAGGTGGGCGCCTTGCAGCTCTTTGTGGGGACCTGTGCATGTTAGTCAGGTGTGGGAGGAGGGTGGGTGCTCTGGTGGGAAGGTGTGAGGAGGGGAGGAAAGCGAGCTAGGCCCTTGTTGTGAGTGTGGCCGAAGCATGTGAAGGTGGAATGGGATGAGGCATTGCACCGCCTGGTGGCCGTGTGGAGTGGTTAGGAAGGGGTTGGAGGAGGGTGGCCAGGCAGGTGGTCAAGTGTGAGGAGGTCATTGGTGATTTGGAGGAGGTGAGGGAAAGGAGGCCGGGAGTGGTAGTGGGAGAGCCGTGTGCATGGCAGGGCCAAAAAGGTAGGCGCCCGCCTTGCAGCTCTTTGTGGGTGCCTGTAGATGTTAGTCAGGTGTGGGAGGAAGGTGGGTGCTCTGGTGGGAAGGTGTGAGGAGGGGAGGAAAGCGAGCTAGGCCCTTGTTGTGAGTGTGGCCGAAGCATGTGAAGGTGGAATGGGATGAGGCATTGCACCGCCTGGTGGCCGTGTGGAGTGGTTAGGAAGGGGTTGGAGGAGGGTGGCCAGGCAGGTGGTCAAGTGTGAGGAGGTCATTGGTGATTTGGAGGAGGTGAGGGAAAGGAGGCCGGGAGTGGTAGTGGGAGAGCCGTGTGCATGGCAGGGCCAAAAAGGTAGGCGCCCGCCTTGCAGCTCTTTGTGGGGGCCTGTAGATGTTAGTCAGGTGTGGGAGGAGGGTGGGTGCTCTGGTGGGAAGGTGTGAGGAGGGGAGGAAAGCGAGCTAGGCCCTTGTTGTGAGTGTGGCCGAAGCATGTGAAGGTGGAATGGGATGAGGCATTGCGCCGCGTGGTGGCCGTGTGGAGTGGTTAGGAAGGGGTTGGAGGAGGGTGGCCAGGCAGGTGGTCAAGTGTGAGGAGGTCATTGGTGATTTGGAGGAGGTGAGGGAAAGGAGGCCGGGAGTGGTAGTGGGAGAGCCGTGTGCATGGCAGGGCCAAAAAGGTGGGCGCCTTGCAGCTCTTTGTGGGGACCTGTGCATGTTAGTCAGGTGTGGGAGGAGGGTGGGTGCTCTGGTGGGAAGGTGTGAGGAGGGGAGGAAAGCGAGCTAGGCCCTTGTTGTGAGTGTGGCCGAAGCATGTGAAGGTGGAATGGGATGAGGCATTGCGCCGCGTGGTGGCCGTGTGGAGTGGTTAGGAAGGGGTTGGAGGAGGGTGGCCAGGCAGGTGGTCAAGTGTGAGGAGGTCATTGGTGATTTGGAGGAGGTGAGGGAAAGGAGGCCGGGAGTGGTTGTGGGAGAGCCGTGTGCATGGCAGGGCCAAAAAGGTAGGCGCCCGCCTTGCAGCTCTTTGTGGGGGCCTGTAGATGTTAGTCAGGTGTGGGAGGAGGGTGGGTGCTCTGGTGGGAAGGTGTGAGGAGGGGAGGAAAGCGAGCTAGGCCCTTGTTGTGAGTGTGGCCGAAGCATGTGAAGGTGGAATGGGATGAGGCATTGCGCCGCGTGGTGGCCGTGTGGAGTGGTTAGGAAGGGGTTGGAGGAGGGTGGCCAGGCAGGTGGTCAAGTGTGAGGAGGTCATTGGTGATTTGGAGGAGGTGAGGGAAAGGAGGCCGGGAGTGGTAGTGGGAGAGCCGTGTGCATGGCAGGGCCAAAAAGGTGGGCGCCTTGCAGCTCTTTGTGGGGACCTGTGCATGTTAGTCAGGTGTGGGAGGAGGGTGGGTGCTCTGGTGGGAAGGTGTGAGGAGGGGAGGAAAGCGAGCTAGGCCCTTGTTGTGAGTGTGGCCGAAGCATGTGAAGGTGGAATGGGATGAGGCATTGCGCCGCGTGGTGGCCGTGTGGAGTGGTTAGGAAGGGGTTGGAGGAGGGTGGCCAGGCAGGTGGTCAAGTGTGAGGAGGTCAGTGGTGATTTGGAGGAGGTGAGGGAAAGGAGGCCGGGAGTGGTAGTGGGAGAGCCGTGTGCATGGCAGGGCCAAAAAGGTGGGCGCCCGCCTTGCAGCTCTTTGTGGGGACCTGTGCATGTTAATCAGGTGTGGGAGGAGGGTGGGTGCTCTGGTGGGAAGGTGTGAGGAGGGGAGGAAAGCGAGCTAGGCCCTTGTTGTGAGTGTGGCCTAGACCATGTGAAGGTGGAATGGGATGAGGCATTGCGCCGCGTGGTGGCCGTGTGGAGTGGTTAGGAAGGGGTTGGAGGAGGGTGGCCAGGCAGGTGGTCAAGTGTGAGGAGGTCATTGGTGATTTGGAGGAGGTGAGGGAAAGGAGGACGGGAGTGGTAGTGGGAGAGCCGTGTGCATGGCAGGGCCAAAAAGGTGGGCGCCTTGTTGCTGTTTGTGGGGACCTGTGCATGTTAGTCAGGTGTGGGAGGAGGGTGGGTGCTCTGGTGGGAAGGTGTGAGGAGGGGAGGAAAGCGAGCTAGGCCCTTGTTGTGAGTGTGGCCTAGACCATGTGAAGGTGGAATGGGATGAGGCATTGCGCCGCGTGGTGGCCGTGTGGAGTGGTTAGGAAGGGGTTGGAGGAGGGTGGCCAGGCAGGTGGTCAAGTGTGAGGAGGTCAGTGGTGATTTGGAGGAGGTGAGGGAAAGGAGGCCGGGAGTGGTAGTGGGAGAGCCGTGTGCATGGCAGGGCCAAAAAGGTGGGCGCCCGCCTTGCAGCTCTTTGTGGGGACCTGTGCATGTTAATCAGGTGTGGGAGGAGGGTGGGTGCTCTGGTGGGAAGGTGTGAGGAGGGGAGGAAAGCGAGCTAGGCCCTTGTTGTGAGTGTGGCCTAGACCATGTGAAGGTGGAATGGGATGAGGCATTGCGCCGCGTGGTGGCCGTGTGGAGTGGTTAGGAAGGGGTTGGAGGAGGGTGGCCAGGCAGGTGGTCAAGTGTGAGGAGGTCATTGGTGATTTGGAGGAGGTGAGGGAAAGGAGGACGGGAGTGGTAGTGGGAGAGCCGTGTGCATGGCAGGTCCAAAAAGGTAGGCGCCTTGTTGCTGTTTGCGGGAGTCTATGCATGTTAGTCAGGTGTGGGAGGAGGGTGGGTGCTCTGGTGGGAAGGTGTGAGGAGGGGAGGAAAGCGAGCTAGGCCCTTGTTGTGAGTGTGGCCGAAGCATGTGAAGGTGGAATGGGATGAGGCATTGCACCGCCTGGTGGCCGTGTGGAGTGGTTAGGAAGGGGTTGGAGGAGGGTGGCCAGGCAGGTGGTCAAGTGTGAGGAGGTCAGTGGTGATTTGGAGGAGGTGAGGGAAAGGAGGCCGGGAGTGGTAGTGGGAGAGCCGTGTGCATGGCAGGGCCAAAAAGGTAGGCGCCTTGCAGCTCTTTGTGGGGACCTGTGCATGTTAGTCAGGTGTGGGAGGAGGGTGGGTGCTCTGGTGGGAAGGTGTGAGGAGGGGAGGAAAGCGAGCTAGGCCCTTGTTGTGAGTGTGGCTGAAGCATGTGAAGGTGGAATGGGATGAGGCATTGCGCCGCGTGGTGGCCGTGTGGAGTGGTTAGGAAGGGGTTGGAGGAGGGTGGCCAGGCAGGTGGTCAAGTGTGAGGAGGTCATTGGTGATTTGGAGGAGGTGAGGGAAAGGAGGCCGGGAGTGGTAGTGGGAGAGCCGTGTGCATGGCAGGGCCAAAAAGGTGGGCGCCTTGCAGCTCTTTGTGGGGACCTGTGCATGTTAGTCAGGTGTGGGAGGAGGGTGGGTGCTCTGGTGGGAAGGTGTGAGGAGGGGAGGAAAGCGAGCTAGGCCCTTGTTGTGAGTGTGGCCGAAGCATGTGAAGGTGGAATGGGATGAGGCATTGCACCGCCTGGTGGCCGTGTGGAGTGGTTAGGAAGGGGTTGGAGGAGGGTGGCCAGGCAGGTGGTCAAGTGTGAGGAGGTCAGTGGTGATTTGGAGGAGGTGAGGGAAAGGAGGCCGGGAGTGGTAGTGGGAGAGCCGTGTGCATGGCAGGGCCAAAAAGGTGGGCGCCTTGTTGCTGTTTGTGGGGACCTGTGCATGTTAGTCAGGTGTGGGAGGAGGGTGGGTGCTCTGGTGGGAAGGTGTGAGGAGGGGAGGAAAGCGAGCTAGGCCCTTGTTGTGAGTGTGGCCGAAGCATGTGAAGGTGGAATGGGATGAGGCATTGCGCCGCCTGGTGGCCGTGTGGAGTGGTTAGGAAGGGGTTGGAGGAGGGTGGCCAGGCAGGTGGTCAAGTGTGAGGAGGTCATTGGTGATTTGGAGGAGGTGAGGGAAAGGAGGCCGGGAGTGGTAGTGGGAGAGCCGTGTGCATGGCAGGGCCAAAAAGGTGGGCGCCTTGCAGCTCTTTGTGGGGACCTGTGCATGTTAGTCAGGTGTGGGAGGAGGGTGGGTGCTCTGGTGGGAAGGTGTGAGGAGGGGAGGAAAGCGAGCTAGGCCCTTGTTGTGCGTGTGGCCGAAGCATGTGAAGGTGGAATGGGATGAGGCATTGCGCCGCGTGGTGGCCGTGTGGAGTGGTTAGGAAGGGGTTGGAGGAGGGTGGCCAGGCAGGTGGTCAAGTGTGAGGAGGTCATTGGTGATTTGGAGGAGGTGAGGGAAAGGAGGACGGGAGTGGTAGTGGGAGAGCCGTGTGCATGGCAGGGCCAAAAAGGTGGGTCGCCTTGCAGCTCTTTGTGGGGACCTGTGCATGTTAGTCAGGTGTGGGAGGAGGGTGGGTGCTCTGGTGGGAAGGTGTGAGGAGGGGAGGAAAGCGAGCTAGGCCCTTGTTGTGAGTGTGGCCGAAGCATGTGAAGGTGGAATGGGATGAGGCATTGCACCGCGTGGTGGCCGTGTGGAGTGGTTAGGAAGGGGTTGGAGGAGGGTGGCCAGGCAGGTGGTCAAGTGTGAGGAGGTCATTGGTGATTTGGAGGAGGTGAGGGAAAGGAGGCCGGGAGTGGTAGTGGGAGAGCCGTGTGCATGGCAGGGCCAAAAAGGTGGGCGCCTTGCAGCTCTTTGTGGGGACCTGTGCATGTTAGTCAGGTGTGGGAGGAGGGTGGGTGCTCTGGTGGGAAGGTGTGAGGAGGGGAGGAAAGCGAGCTAGGCCCTTGTTGTGAGTGTGGCCGAAGCATGTGAAGGTGGAATGGGATGAGGCATTGCGCCGCGTGGTGGCCGTGTGGAGTGGTTAGGAAGGGGTTGGAGGAGGGTGGCCAGGCAGGTGGTCAAGTGTGAGGAGGTCAGTGGTGATTTGGAGGAGGTGAGGGAAAGGAGGCCGGGAGTGGTAGTGGGAGAGCCGTGTGAATGGCAGGGCCAAAAAGGTGGGCGCCTTGCAGCTCTTTGTGGGGACCTGTGCATGTTAGTCAGGTGTGGGAGGAGGGTGGGTGCTCTGGTGGGAAGGTGTGAGGAGGGGAGGAAAGCGAGCTAGGCCCTTGTTGTGAGTGTGGCCGAAGCATGTGAAGGTGGAATGGGATGAGGCATTGCGCCGCGTGGTGGCCATGTGGAGTGGTTAGGAAGGGGTTGGAGGAGGGTGGCCAGGCAGGTGGTCAAGTGTGAGGAGGTCAGTGGTGATTTGGAGGAGGTGAGGGAAAGGAGGACGGGAGTGGTAGTGGGAGAGCCGTGTGCATGGCAGGGCCAAAAAGGTAGGCGCCCGCCTTGCAGCTCTTTGTGGGTGCCTGTAGATGTTAGTCAGGTGTGGGAGGAAGGTGGGTGCTCTGGTGGGAAGGTGTGAGGAGGGGAGGAAAGCGAGCTAGGCCCTTGTTGTGAGTGTGGCCGAAGCATGTGAAGGTGGAATGGGATGAGGCATTGCACCGCCTGGTGGCCGTGTGGAGTGGTTAGGAAGGGGTTGGAGGAGGGTGGCCAGGCAGGTGGTCAAGTGTGAGGAGGTCATTGGTGATTTGGAGGAGGTGAGGGAAAGGAGGCCGGGAGTGGTAGTGGGAGAGCCGTGTGCATGGCAGGGCCAAAAAGGTGGGCGCCTTGTTGCTGTTTGTGGGGACCTGTGCATGTTAGTCAGGTGTGGGAGGAGGGTGGGTGCTCTGGTGGGAAGGTGTGAGGAGGGGAGGAAAGCGAGCTAGGCCCTTGTTGTGAGTGTGGCCGAAGCATGTGAAGGTGGAATGGGATGAGGCATTGCGCCGCGTGGTGGCCGTGTGGAGTGGTTAGGAAGGGGTTGGAGGAGGGTGGCCAGGCAGGTGGTCAAGTGTGAGGAGGTCATTGGTGATTTGGAGGAGGTGAGGGAAAGGAGGCCGGGAGTGGTAGTGGGAGAGCCGTGTGCATGGCAGGGCCAAAAAGGTGGGCGCCTTGCAGCTCTTTGTGGGGACCTGTGCATGTTAGTCAGGTGTGGGAGGAGGGTGGGTGCTCTGGTGGGAAGGTGTGAGGAGGGGAGGAAAGCGAGCTAGGCCCTTGTTGTGCGTGTGGCCGAAGCATGTGAAGGTGGAATGGGATGAGGCATTGCGCCGCGTGGTGGCCGTGTGGAGTGGTTAGGAAGGGGTTGGAGGAGGGTGGCCAGGCAGGTGGTCAAGTGTGAGGAGGTCATTGGTGATTTGGAGGAGGTGAGGGAAAGGAGGCCGGGAGTGGTAGTGGGAGAGCCGTGTGCATGGCAGGGCCAAAAAGGTGGGCGCCTTGCAGCTCTTTGTGGGGACCTGTGCATGTTAGTCAGGTGTGGGAGGAGGGTGGGTGCTCTGGTGGGAAGGTGTGAGGAGGGGAGGAAAGCGAGCTAGGCCCTTGTTGTGAGTGTGGCCGAAGCATGTGAAGGTGGAATGGGATGAGGCATTGCGCCGCGTGGTGGCCGTGTGGAGTGGTTAGGAAGGGGTTGGAGGAGGGTGGCCAGGCAGGTGGTCAAGTGTGAGGAGGTCATTGGTGATTTGGAGGAGGTGAGGGAAAGGAGGCCGGGAGTGGTAGTGGGAGAGCCGTGTGCATGGCAGGGCCAAAAAGGTGGGCGCCTTGTTGCTGTTTGTGGGGACCTGTGCATGTTAGTCAGGTGTGGGAGGAGGGTGGGTGCTCTGGTGGGAAGGTGTGAGGAGGGGAGGAAAGCGAGCTAGGCCCTTGTTGTGAGTGTGGCCGAAGCATGTGAAGGTGGAATGGGATGAGGCATTGCGCCGCGTGGTGGCCGTGTGGAGTGGTTAGGAAGGGGTTGGAGGAGGGTGGCCAGGCAGGTGGTCAAGTGTGAGGAGGTCATTGGTGATTTGGAGGAGGTGAGGGAAAGGAGGCCGGGAGTGGTAGTGGGAGAGCCGTGTGCATGGCAGGGCCAAAAAGGTGGGCGCCCGCCTTGCAGCTCTTTGTGGGGACCTGTGCATGTTAGTCAGGTGTGGGAGGAGGGTGGGTGCTCTGGTGGGAAGGTGTGAGGAGGGGAGGAAAGCGAGCTAGGCCCTTGTTGTGAGTGTGGCCGAAGCATGTGAAGGTGGAATGGGATGAGGCATTGCACCACCTGGTGGCCGTGTGGAGTGGTTAGGAAGGGGTTGGAGGAGGGTGGCCAGGCAGGTGGTCAAGTGTGAGGAGGTCATTGGTGATTTGGAGGAGGTGAGGGAAAGAAGGACGGGAGTGGTAGTGGGAGAGCCGTGTGCATGGCAGGGCCAAAAAGGTGGGCGCCTTGTTGCTGTTTGTGGGGCCCTGTGCATGTTAGTCAGGTGTGGGAGGAGGGTGGGTGCTCTGGTGGGAAGGTGTGAGGAGGGGAGGAAAGCGAGCTAGGCCCTTGTTGTGCGTGTGGCCGAAGCATGTGAAGGTGGAATGGGATGAGGCATTGCGCCGCGTGGTGGCCGTGTGGAGTGGTTAGGAAGGGGTTGGAGGAGGGTGGCCAGGCAGGTGGTCAAGTGTGAGGAGGTCATTGGTGATTTGGAGGAGGTGAGGGAAAGGAGGCCGGGAGTGGTAGTGGGAGAGCCGTGTGCATGGCAGGGCCAAAAAGGTAGGCGCCTTGCAGCTCTTTGTGGGGACCTGTGCATGTTAGTCAGGTGTGGGAGGAGGGTGGGTGCTCTGGTGGGAAGGTGTGAGGAGGGGAGGAAAGCGAGCTAGGCCCTTGTTGTGAGTGTGGCTGAAGCATGTGAAGGTGGAATGGGATGAGGCATTGCGCCGCGTGGTGGCCGTGTGGAGTGGTTAGGAAGGGGTTGGAGGAGGGTGGCCAGGCAGGTGGTCAAGTGTGAGGAGGTCATTGGTGATTTGGAGGAGGTGAGGGAAAGGAGGCCGGGAGTGGTAGTGGGAGAGCCGTGTGCATGGCAGGGCCAAAAAGGTGGGCGCCTTGCAGCTCTTTGTGGGGACCTGTGCATGTTAGTCAGGTGTGGGAGGAGGGTGGGTGCTCTGGTGGGAAGGTGTGAGGAGGGGAGGAAAGCGAGCTAGGCCCTTGTTGTGAGTGTGGCCGAAGCATGTGAAGGTGGAATGGGATGAGGCATTGCACCGCCTGGTGGCCGTGTGGAGTGGTTAGGAAGGGGTTGGAGGAGGGTGGCCAGGCAGGTGGTCAAGTGTGAGGAGGTCAGTGGTGATTTGGAGGAGGTGAGGGAAAGGAGGACGGGAGTGGTAGTGGGAGAGCCGTGTGCATGGCAGGGCCAAAAAGGTAGGCGCCCGCCTTGCAGCTCTTTGTGGGTGCCTGTAGATGTTAGTCAGGTGTGGGAGGAAGGTGGGTGCTCTGGTGGGAAGGTGTGAGGAGGGGAGGAAAGCGAGCTAGGCCCTTGTTGTGAGTGTGGCCGAAGCATGTGAAGGTGGAATGGGATGAGGCATTGCACCGCCTGGTGGCCGTGTGGAGTGGTTAGGAAGGGGTTGGAGGAGGGTGGCCAGGCAGGTGGTCAAGTGTGAGGAGGTCATTGGTGATTTGGAGGAGGTGAGGGAAAGGAGGCCGGGAGTGGTAGTGGGAGAGCCGTGTGCATGGCAGGGCCAAAAAGGTGGGTGCCTTGTTGCTGTTTGTGGGGACCTGTGCATGTTAGTCAGGTGTGGGAGGAGGGTGGGTGCTCTGGTGGGAAGGTGTGAGGAGGGGAGGAAAGCGAGCTAGGCCCTTGTTGTGAGTGTGGCCGAAGCATGTGAAGGTGGAATGGGATGAGGCATTGCGCCGCGTGGTGGCCGTGTGGAGTGGTTAGGAAGGGTTTGGAGGAGGGTGGCCAGGCAGGTGGTCAAGTGTGAGGAGGTCATTGGTGATTTGGAGGAGGTGAGGGAAAGGAGGCCGGGAGTGGTAGTGGGAGAGCCGTGTGCATGGCAGGGCCAAAAAGGTGGGCGCCTTGCAGCTCTTTGTGGGGACCTGTGCATGTTAGTCAGGTGTGGGAGGAGGGTGGGTGCTCTGGTGGGAAGGTGTGAGGAGGGGAGGAAAGCGAGCTAGGCCCTTGTTGTGCGTGTGGCCGAAGCATGTGAAGGTGGAATGGGATGAGGCATTGCGCCGCGTGGTGGCCGTGTGGAGTGGTTAGGAAGGGGTTGGAGGAGGGTGGCCAGGCAGGTGGTCAAGTGTGAGGAGGTCATTGGTGATTTGGAGGAGGTGAGGGAAAGGAGGCCGGGAGTGGTAGTGGGAGAGCCGTGTGCATGGCAGGGCCAAAAAGGTGGGCGCCTTGCAGCTCTTTGTGGGGACCTGTGCATGTTAGTCAGGTGTGGGAGGAGGGTGGGTGCTCTGGTGGGAAGGTGTGAGGAGGGGAGGAAAGCGAGCTAGGCCCTTGTTGTGAGTGTGGCCGAAGCATGTGAAGGTGGAATGGGATGAGGCATTGCACCACCTGGTGGCCGTGTGGAGTGGTTAGGAAGGGGTTGGAGGAGGGTGGCCAGGCAGGTGGTCAAGTGTGAGGAGGTCATTGGTGATTTGGAGGAGGTGAGGGAAAGGAGGCCGGGAGTGGTAGTGGGAGAGCCGTGTGCATGGCAGGGCCAAAAAGGTGGGCGCCCGCCTTGCAGCTCTTTGTGGGGACCTGTGCATGTTAGTCAGGTGTGGGAGGAGGGTGGGTGCTCTGGTGGGAAGGTGTGAGGAGGGGAGGAAAGCGAGCTAGGCCCTTGTTGTGAGTGTGGCCGAAGCATGTGAAGGTGGAATGGGATGAGGCATTGCACCGCGTGGTGGCCGTGTGGAGTGGTTAGGAAGGGGTTGGAGGAGGGTGGCCAGGCAGGTGGTCAAGTGTGAGGAGGTCATTGGTGATTTGGAGGAGGTGAGGGAAAGGAGGACGGGAGTGGTAGTGGGAGAGCCGTGTGCATGGCAGGGCCAAAAAGGTAGGCGCCCGCCTTGCAGCTCTTTGTGGGGGCCTGTAGATGTTAGTCAGGTGTGGGAGGAGGGTGGGTGCTCTGGTGGGAAGGTGTGAGGGGGGGAGGAAAGCGAGCTAGGCCCTTGTTGTGAGTGTGGCCGAAGCATGTGAAGGTGGAATGGGATGAGGCATTGCACCGCGTGGTGGCCGTGTGGAGTGGTTAGGAAGGGGTTGGAGGAGGGTGGCCAGGCAGGTGGTCAAGTGTGAGGAGGTCATTGGTGATTTGGAGGAGGTGAGGGAAAGGAGGCCGGGAGTGGTAGTGGGAGAGCCATGTGCATGGCAGGGCCAAAAAGGTGGGCGCCTTGCAGCTCTTTGTGGGGACCTGTGCATGTTAGTCAGGTGTGGGAGGAGGGTGGGTGCTCTGGTGGGAAGGTGTGAGGAGGGGAGGAAAGCGAGCTAGGCCCTTGTTGTGAGTGTGGCCGAAGCATGTGAAGGTGGAATGGGATGAGGCATTGCGCCGCGTGGTGGCCGTGTGGAGTGGTTAGGAAGGGGTTGGAGGAGGGTGGCCAGGCAGGTGGTCAAGTGTGAGGAGGTCATTGGTGATTTGGAGGAGGTGAGGGAAAGGAGGCCGGGAGTGGTAGTGGGAGAGCCGTGTGCATGGCAGGGCCAAAAAGGTGGGCGCCCGCCTTGCAGCTCTTTGTGGGGACCTGTGCATGTTAGTCAGGTGTGGGAGGAGGGTGGGTGCTCTGGTGGGAAGGTGTGAGGAGGGGAGGAAAGCGAGCTAGGCCCTTGTTGTGAGTGTGGCCGAAGCATGTGAAGGTGGAATGGGATGAGGCATTGCGCCGCGTGGTGGCCGTGTGGAGTGGTTAGGAAGGGGTTGGAGGAGGGTGGCCAGGCAGGTGGTCAAGTGTGAGGAGGTCATTGGTGATTTGGAGGAGGTGAGGGAAAGGAGGACGGGAGTGGTAGTGGGAGAGCCGTGTGCATGGCAGGGCCAAAAAGGTGGGCGCCTTGTTGCTGTTTGTGGGGACCTGTGCATGTTAGTCAGGTGTGGGAGGAGGGTGGGTGCTCTGGTGGGAAGGTGTGAGGAGGGGAGGAAAGCGAGCTAGGCCCTTGTTGTGAGTGTGGCCGAAGCATGTGAAGGTGGAATGGGATGAGGCATTGCACCGCCTGGTGGCCGTGTGGAGTGGTTAGGAAGGGGTTGGAGGAGGGTGGCCAGGCAGGTGGTCAAGTGTGAGGAGGTCATTGGTGATTTGGAGGAGGTGAGGGAAAGGAGGCCGGGAGTGGTAGTGGGAGAGCCGTGTGCATGGCAGGGCTAAAAAGGTGGGCGCCCGCCTTGCAGCTCTTTGTGGGGACCTGTGCATGTTAGTCAGGTGTGGGAGGAGGGTGGGTGCTCTGGTGGGAAGGTGTGAGGAGGGGAGGAAAGCGAGCTAGGCCCTTGTTGTGAGTGTGGCCGAAGCATGTGAAGGTGGAATGGGATGAGGCATTGCACCACCTGGTGGCCGTGTGGAGTGGTTAGGAAGGGGTTGGAGGAGGGTGGCCAGGCAGGTGGTCAAGTGTGAGGAGGTCATTGGTGATTTGGAGGAGGTGAGGGAAAGGAGGCCGGGAGTGGTAGTGGGAGAGCCGTGTGCATGGCAGGGCCAAAAAGGTGGGCGCCTTGTTGCTGTTTGTGGGGACCTGTGCATGTTAGTCAGGTGTGGGAGGAGGGTGGGTGCTCTGGTGGGAAGGTGTGAGGAGGGGAGGAAAGCGAGCTAGGCCCTTGTTGTGAGTGTGGCCGAAGCATGTGAAGGTGGAATGGGATGAGGCATTGCACCACCTGGTGGCCGTGTGGAGTGGTTAGGAAGGGGTTGGAGGAGGGTGGCCAGGCGGGTGGTCAAGTGTGAGGAGGTCAGTGGTGATTTGGAGGAGGTGAGGGAAAGGAGGACGGGAGTGGTAGTGGGAGAGCCGTGTGCATGGCAGGGCCAAAAAGGTGGGCGCCTTGCAGCTCTTTGTGGGGACCTGTGCATGTTAGTCAGGTGTGGGAGGAGGGTGGGTGCTCTGGTGGGAAGGTGTGAGGAGGGGAGGAAAGCGAGCTAGGCCCTTGTTGTGAGTGTGGCCGAAGCATGTGAAGGTGGAATGGGATGAGGCATTGCGCCGCCTGGTGGCCGTGTGGAGTGGTTAGGAAGGGGTTGGAGGAGGGTGGCCAGGCAGGTGGTCAAGTG
The DNA here is from genome assembly GCF_040807025.1 of Struthio camelus. NCBI lineage: Eukaryota > Metazoa > Chordata > Aves > Struthioniformes > Struthionidae > Struthio > Struthio camelus. The sequence goes on along the minus strand of NC_090961.1, from coordinate 14,682,154 downwards.
TGAGGAGGTCATTGGTGATTTGGAGGAGGTGAGGGAAAGGAGGCCGGGAGTGGTAGTGGGAGAGCCGTGTGCATGGCAGGGCCAAAAAGGTAGGCGCCCGCCTTGCAGCTCTTTGTGGGTGCCTGTAGATGTTAGTCAGGTGTGGGAGGAAGGTGGGTGCTCTGGTGGGAAGGTGTGAGGAGGGGAGGAAAGCGAGCTAGGCCCTTGTTGTGAGTGTGGCCGAAGCATGTGAAGGTGGAATGGGATGAGGCATTGCACCGCGTGGTGGCCGTGTGGAGTGGTTAGGAAGGGGTTGGAGGAGGGTGGCCAGGCAGGTGGTCAAGTGTGAGGAGGTCATTGGTGATTTGGAGGAGGTGAGGGAAAGGAGGACGGGAGTGGTAGTGGGAGAGCCGTGTGCATGGCAGGGCCAAAAAGGTGGGCGCCTTGTTGCTGTTTGTGGGGACCTGTGCATGTTAGTCAGGTGTGGGAGGAGGGTGGGTGCTCTGGTGGGAAGGTGTGAGGAGGGGAGGAAAGCGAGCTAGGCCCTTGTTGTGAGTGTGGCCGAAGCATGTGAAGGTGGAATGGGATGAGGCATTGCACCACCTGGTGGCCGTGTGGAGTGGTTAGGAAGGGGTTGGAGGAGGGTGGCCAGGCGGGTGGTCAAGTGTGAGGAGGTCAGTGGTGATTTGGAGGAGGTGAGGGAAAGGAGGACGGGAGTGGTAGTGGGAGAGCCGTGTGCATGGCAGGGCCAAAAAGGTGGGCGCCTTGCAGCTCTTTGTGGGGACCTGTGCATGTTAGTCAGGTGTGGGAGGAGGATGGGTGCTCTGGTGGGAAGGTGTGAGGAGGGGAGGAAAGCGAGCTAGGCCCTTGTTGTGAGTGTGGCCGAAGCATGTGAAGGTGGAATGGGATGAGGCATTGCGCCGCCTGGTGGCCGTGTGGAGTGGTTAGGAAGGGGTTGGAGGAGGGTGGCCAGGCAGGTGGTCAAGTGTGAGGAGGTCATTGGTGATTTGGAGGAGGTGAGGGAAAGGAGGCCGGGAGTGGTAGTGGGAGAGCCGTGTGCATGGCAGGGCCAAAAAGGTGGGCGCCTTGCAGCTCTTTGTGGGGACCTGTGCATGTTAGTCAGGTGTGGGAGGAGGGTGGGTGCTCTGGTGGGAAGGTGTGAGGAGGGGAGGAAAGCGAGCTAGGCCCTTGTTGTGCGTGTGGCCGAAGCATGTGAAGGTGGAATGGGATGAGGCATTGCGCCGCGTGGTGGCCGTGTGGAGTGGTTAGGAAGGGGTTGGAGGAGGGTGGCCAGGCAGGTGGTCAAGTGTGAGGAGGTCATTGGTGATTTGGAGGAGGTGAGGGAAAGGAGGCCGGGAGTGGTAGTGGGAGAGCCGTGTGCATGGCAGGGCCAAAAAGGTGGGCGCCTTGCAGCTCTTTGTGGGGACCTGTGCATGTTAGTCAGGTGTGGGAGGAGGGTGGGTGCTCTGGTGGGAAGGTGTGAGGAGGGGAGGAAAGCGAGCTAGGCCCTTGTTGTGCGTGTGGCCGAAGCATGTGAAGGTGGAATGGGATGAGGCATTGCGCCGCCTGGTGGCCGTGTGGAGTGGTTAGGAAGGGGTTGGAGGAGGGTGGCCAGGCAGGTGGTCAAGTGTGAGGAGGTCATTGGTGATTTGGAGGAGGTGAGGGAAAGGAGGCCGGGAGTGGTAGTGGGAGAGCCGTGTGCATGGCAGGGCCAAAAAGGTGGGCGCCTTGCAGCTCTTTGTGGGGACCTGTGCATGATAGTCAGGTGTGGGAGGAGGGTGGGTGCTCTGGTGGGAAGGTGTGAGGAGGGGAGGAAAGCGAGCTAGGCCCTTGTTGTGCGTGTGGCCGAAGCATGTGAAGGTGGAATGGGATGAGGCATTGCACCACCTGGTGGCCGTGTGGAGTGGTTAGGAAGGGGTTGGAGGAGGGTGGCCAGGCAGGTGGTCAAGTGTGAGGAGGTCAGTGGTGATTTGGAGGAGGTGAGGGAAAGGAGGACGGGAGTGGTAGTGGGAGAGCCGTGTGCATGGCAGGGCCAAAAAGGTGGGCGCCCGCCTTGCAGCTCTTTGTGGGGACCTGTGCATGTTAGTCAGGTGTGGGAGGAGGGTGGGTGCTCTGGTGGGAAGGTGTGAGGAGGGGAGGAAAGCGAGCTAGGCCCTTGTTGTGAGTGTGGCCGAAGCATGTGAAGGTGGAATGGGATGAGGCATTGCGCCGCGTGGTGGCCGTGTGGAGTGGTTAGGAAGGGGTTGGAGGAGGGTGGCCAGGCAGGTGGTCAAGTGTGAGGAGGTCATTGGTGATTTGGAGGAGGTGAGGGAAAGGAGGCCGGGAGTGGTAGTGGGAGAGCCGTGTGCATGGCAGGGCCAAAAAGGTGGGCGCCTTGCAGCTCTTTGTGGGGGCCTTTAGATGTTAGTCAGGTGTGGGAGGAGGGTGGGTGCTCTGGTGGGAAGGTGTGAGGAGGGGAGGAAAGCGAGCTAGGCCCTTGTTGTGAGTGTGGCCGAAGCATGTGAAGGTGGAATGGGATGAGGCATTGCGCCGCGTGGTGGCCGTGTGGAGTGGTTAGGAAGGGGTTGGAGGAGGGTGGCCAGGCAGGTGGTCAAGTGTGAGGAGGTCATTGGTGATTTGGAGGAGGTGAGGGAAAGGAGGCCGGGAGTGGTAGTGGGAGAGCCGTGTGCATGGCAGGGCCAAAAAGGTGGGCGCCTTGCAGCTCTTTGTGGGGACCTGTGCATGTTAGTCAGGTGTGGGAGGAGGGTGGGTGCTCTGGTGGGAAGGTGTGAGGAGGGGAGGAAAGCGAGCTAGGCCCTTGTTGTGCGTGTGGCCGAAGCATGTGAAGGTGGAATGGGATGAGGCATTGCGCCGCGTGGTGGCCGTGTGGAGTGGTTAGGAAGGGGTTGGAGGAGGGTGGCCAGGCAGGTGGTCAAGTGTGAGGAGGTCAGTGGTGATTTGGAGGAGGTGAGGGAAAGGAGGCCGGGAGTGGTAGTGGGAGAGCCGTGTGCATGGCAGGGCCAAAAAGGTGGGCGCCTTGCAGCTCTTTGTGGGGACCTGTGCATGTTAGTCAGGTGTGGGAGGAGGGTGGGTGCTCTGGTGGGAAGGTGTGAGGAGGGGAGGAAAGCGAGCTAGGCCCTTGTTGTGAGTGTGGCCGAAGCATGTGAAGGTGGAATGGGATGAGGCATTGCGCCGCGTGGTGGCCGTGTGGAGTGGTTAGGAAGGGGTTGGAGGAGGGTGGCCAGGCAGGTGGTCAAGTGTGAGGAGGTCATTGGTGATTTGGAGGAGGTGAGGGAAAGGAGGCCGGGAGTGGTAGTGGGAGAGCCGTGTGCATGGCAGGGCCAAAAAGGTGGGCGCCCGCCTTGCAGCTCTTTGTGGGGACCTGTGCATGTTAGTCAGGTGTGGGAGGAGGGTGGGTGCTCTGGTGGGAAGGTGTGAGGAGGGGAGGAAAGCGAGCTAGGCCCTTGTTGTGAGTGTGGCCGAAGCATGTGAAGGTGGAATGGGATGAGGCATTGCACCACCTGGTGGCCGTGTGGAGTGGTTAGGAAGGGGTTGGAGGAGGGTGGCCAGGCAGGTGGTCAAGTGTGAGGAGGTCATTGGTGATTTGGAGGAGGTGAGGGAAAGGAGGACGGGAGTGGTAGTGGGAGAGCCGTGTGCATGGCAGGGCCAAAAAGGTAGGCGCCCGCCTTGCAGCTCTTTGTGGGGACCTGTGCATGTTAGTCAGGTGTGGGAGGAGGGTGGGTGCTCTGGTGGGAAGGTGTGAGGAGGGGAGGAAAGCGAGCTAGGCCCTTGTTGTGAGTGTGGCCGAAGCATGTGAAGGTGGAATGGGATGAGGCATTGCGCCGCGTGGTGGCCGTGTGGAGTGGTTAGGAAGGGGTTGGAGGAGGGTGGCCAGGCAGGTGGTCAAGTGTGAGGAGGTCATTGGTGATTTGGAGGAGGTGAGGGAAAGGAGGCCGGGAGTGGTAGTGGGAGAGCCGTGTGCATGGCAGGGCCAAAAAGGTGGGCGCCTTGCAGCTCTTTGTGGGGACCTGTGCATGTTAGTCAGGTGTGGGAGGAGGGTGGGTGCTCTGGTGGGAAGGTGTGAGGAGGGGAGGAAAGCGAGCTAGGCCCTTGTTGTGCGTGTGGCCGAAGCATGTGAAGGTGGAATGGGATGAGGCATTGCGCCGCGTGGTGGCCGTGTGGAGTGGTTAGGAAGGGGTTGGAGGAGGGTGGCCAGGCAGGTGGTCAAGTGTGAGGAGGTCATTGGTGATTTGGAGGAGGTGAGGGAAAGGAGGCCGGGAGTGGTAGTGGGAGAGCCGTGTGCATGGCAGGGCCAAAAAGGTGGGCGCCTTGCAGCTCTTTGTGGGGACCTGTGCATGATAGTCAGGTGTGGGAGGAGGGTGGGTGCTCTGGTGGGAAGGTGTGAGGAGGGGAGGAAAGCGAGCTAGGCCCTTGTTGTGAGTGTGGCCGAAGCATGTGAAGGTGGAATGGGATGAGGCATTGCACCACCTGGTGGCCGTGTGGAGTGGTTAGGAAGGGGTTGGAGGAGGGTGGCCAGGCAGGTGGTCAAGTGTGAGGAGGTCATTGGTGATTTGGAGGAGGTGAGGGAAAGGAGGCCGGGAGTGGTAGTGGGAGAGCCGTGTGCATGGCAGGGCCAAAAAGGTGGGCGCCCGCCTTGCAGCTCTTTGTGGGGACCTGTGCATGTTAGTCAGGTGTGGGAGGAGGGTGGGTGCTCTGGTGGGAAGGTGTGAGGAGGGGAGGAAAGCGAGCTAGGCCCTTGTTGTGAGTGTGGCCGAAGCATGTGAAGGTGGAATGGGATGAGGCATTGCGCCGCGTGGTGGCCGTGTGGAGTGGTTAGGAAGGGGTTGGAGGAGGGTGGCCAGGCAGGTGGTCAAGTGTGAGGAGGTCATTGGTGATTTGGAGGAGGTGAGGGAAAGGAGGCCGGGAGTGGTAGTGGGAGAGCCGTGTGCATGGCAGGGCCAAAAAGGTGGGCGCCTTGCAGCTCTTTGTGGGGACCTGTGCATGTTAGTCAGGTGTGGGAGGAGGGTGGGTGCTCTGGTGGGAAGGTGTGAGGAGGGGAGGAAAGCGAGCTAGGCCCTTGTTGTGAGTGTGGCCGAAGCATGTGAAGGTGGAATGGGATGAGGCATTGCGCCGCGTGGTGGCCGTGTGGAGTGGTTAGGAAGGGGTTGGAGGAGGGTGGCCAGGCAGGTGGGCAAGTGTGAGGAGGTCATTGGTGATTTGGAGGAGGTGAGGGAAAGGAGGACGGGAGTGGTAGTGGGAGAGCCGTGTGCATGGCAGGGCCAAAAAGGTGGGCGCCCGCCTTGCAGCTCTTTGTGGGGACCTGTGCATGTTAGTCAGGTGTGGGAGGAGGGTGGGTGCTCTGGTGGGAAGGTGTGAGGAGGGGAGGAAAGCGAGCTAGGCCCTTGTTGTGAGTGTGGCCGAAGCATGTGAAGGTGGAATGGGATGAGGCATTGCGCCGCGTGGTGGCCGTGTGGAGTGGTTAGGAAGGGGTTGGAGGAGGGTGGCCAGGCAGGTGGTCAAGTGTGAGGAGGTCATTGGTGATTTGGAGGAGGTGAGGGAAAGGAGGCCGGGAGTGGTAGTGGGAGAGCCGTGTGCATGGCAGGGCCAAAAAGGTGGGCGCCTTGCAGCTCTTTGTGGGGACCTGTGCATGTTAGTCAGGTGTGGGAGGAGGGTGGGTGCTCTGGTGGGAAGGTGTGAGGAGGGGAGGAAAGCGAGCTAGGCCCTTGTTGTGCGTGTGGCCGAAGCATGTGAAGGTGGAATGGGATGAGGCATTGCACCGCCTGGTGGCCGTGTGGAGTGGTTAGGAAGGGGTTGGAGGAGGGTGGCCAGGCAGGTGGTCAAGTGTGAGGAGGTCAGTGGTGATTTGGAGGAGGTGAGGGAAAGGAGGCCGGGAGTGGTAGTGGGAGAGCCGTGTGCATGGCAGGGCCAAAAAGGTGGGCGCCTTGCAGCTCTTTGTGGGGACCTGTGCATGTTAGTCAGGTGTGGGAGGAGGGTGGGTGCTCTGGTGGGAAGGTGTGAGGAGGGGAGGAAAGCGAGCTAGGCCCTTGTTGTGAGTGTGGCCGAAGCATGTGAAGGTGGAATGGGATGAGGCATTGCGCCGCGTGGTGGCCGTGTGGAGTGGTTAGGAAGGGGTTGGAGGAGGGTGGCCAGGCAGGTGGTCAAGTGTGAGGAGGTCATTGGTGATTTGGAGGAGGTGAGGGAAAGGAGGCCGGGAGTGGTAGTGGGAGAGCCGTGTGCATGGCAGGGCTAAAAAGGTGGGCGCCCGCCTTGCAGCTCTTTGTGGGGACCTGTGCATGTTAGTCAGGTGTGGGAGGAGGGTGGGTGCTCTGGTGGGAAGGTGTGAGGAGGGGAGGAAAGCGAGCTAGGCCCTTGTTGTGAGTGTGGCCGAAGCATGTGAAGGTGGAATGGGATGAGGCATTGCGCCGCGTGGTGGCCGTGTGGAGTGGTTAGGAAGGGGTTGGAGGAGGGTGGCCAGGCAGGTGGTCAAGTGTGAGGAGGTCATTGGTGATTTGGAGGAGGTGAGGGAAAGGAGGCCGGGAGTGGTAGTGGGAGAGCCGTGTGCATGGCAGGGCCAAAAAGGTGGGCGCCCGCCTTGCAGCTCTTTGTGGGGACCTGTGCATGTTAGTCAGGTGTGGGAGGAGGGTGGGTGCTCTGGTGGGAAGGTGTGAGGAGGGGAGGAAAGCGAGCTAGGCCCTTGTTGTGAGTGTGGCCGAAGCATGTGAAGGTGGAATGGGATGAGGCATTGCACCGCGTGGTGGCCGTGTGGAGTGGTTAGGAAGGGGTTGGAGGAGGGTGGCCAGGCAGGTGGTCAAGTGTGAGGAGGTCATTGGTGATTTGGAGGAGGTGAGGGAAAGGAGGCCGGGAGTGGTAGTGGGAGACCCATGTGCATGGCAGGGCCAAAAAGGTGGGCGCCTTGCAGCTCTTTGTGGGGACCTGTGCATGTTAGTCAGGTGTGGGAGGAGGGTGGGTGCTCTGGTGGGAAGGTGTGAGGAGGGGAGGAAAGCGAGCTAGGCCCTTGTTGTGAGTGTGGCCGAAGCATGTGAAGGTGGAATGGGATGAGGCATTGCGCCGCGTGGTGGCCGTGTGGAGTGGTTAGGAAGGGGTTGGAGGAGGGTGGCCAGGCAGGTGGTCAAGTGTGAGGAGGTCATTGGTGATTTGGAGGAGGTGAGGGAAAGGAGGCCGGGAGTGGTAGTGGGAGAGCCGTGTGCATGGCAGGGCCAAAAAGGTGGGCGCCTTGCAGCTCTTTGTGGGGACCTGTGCATGTTAGTCAGGTGTGGGAGGAGGGTGGGTGCTCTGGTGGGAAGGTGTGAGGAGGGGAGGAAAGCGAGCTAGGCCCTTGTTGTGAGTGTGGCCGAAGCATGTGAAGGTGGAATGGGATGAGGCATTGCGCCGCGTGGTGGCCGTGTGGAGTGGTTAGGAAGGGGTTGGAGGAGGGTGGCCAGGCAGGTGGTCAAGTGTGAGGAGGTCATTGGTGATTTGGAGGAGGTGAGGGAAAGGAGGACGGGAGTGGTAGTGGGAGAGCCGTGTGCATGGCAGGGCCAAAAAGGTGGGCGCCTTGTTGCTGTTTGTGGGGACCTGTGCATGTTAGTCAGGTGTGGGAGGAGGGTGGGTGCTCTGGTGGGAAGGTGTGAGGAGGGGAGGAAAGCGAGCTAGGCCCTTGTTGTGAGTGTGGCCGAAGCATGTGAAGGTGGAATGGGATGAGGCATTGCACCGCCTGGTGGCCGTGTGGAGTGGTTAGGAAGGGGTTGGAGGAGGGTGGCCAGGCAGGTGGTCAAGTGTGAGGAGGTCATTGGTGATTTGGAGGAGGTGAGGGAAAGGAGGCCGGGAGTGGTAGTGGGAGAGCCGTGTGCATGGCAGGGCCAAAAAGGTAGGCGCCCGCCTTGCAGCTCTTTGTGGGTGCCTGTAGATGTTAGTCAGGTGTGGGAGGAAGGTGGGTGCTCTGGTGGGAAGGTGTGAGGAGGGGAGGAAAGCGAGCTAGGCCCTTGTTGTGAGTGTGGCCGAAGCATGTGAAGGTGGAATGGGATGAGGCATTGCACCGCCTGGTGGCCGTGTGGAGTGGTTAGGAAGGGGTTGGAGGAGGGTGGCCAGGCAGGTGGTCAAGTGTGAGGAGGTCATTGGTGATTTGGAGGAGGTGAGGGAAAGGAGGCCGGGAGTGGTAGTGGGAGAGCCGTGTGCATGGCAGGGCCAAAAAGGTAGGCGCCCGCCTTGCAGCTCTTTGTGGGGGCCTGTAGATGTTAGTCAGGTGTGGGAGGAGGGTGGGTGCTCTGGTGGGAAGGTGTGAGGAGGGGAGGAAAGCGAGCTAGGCCCTTGTTGTGAGTGTGGCCGAAGCATGTGAAGGTGGAATGGGATGAGGCATTGCACCACCTGGTGGCCGTGTGGAGTGGTTAGGAAGGGGTTGGAGGAGGGTGGCCAGGCGGGTGGTCAAGTGTGAGGAGGTCATTGGTGATTTGGAGGAGGTGAGGGAAAGGAGGCCGGGAGTGGTAGTGGGAGAGCCGTGTGCATGGCAGGGCCAAAAAGGTGGGCGCCCGCCTTGCAGCTCTTTGTGGGGACCTGTGCATGTTAGTCAGGTGTGGGAGGAGGGTGGGTGCTCTGGTGGGAAGGTGTGAGGAGGGGAGGAAAGCGAGCTAGGCCCTTGTTGTGAGTGTGGCCGAAGCATGTGAAGGTGGAATGGGATGAGGCATTGCGCCGCGTGGTGGCCGTGTGGAGTGGTTAGGAAGGGGTTGGAGGAGGGTGGCCAGGCAGGTGGTCAAGTGTGAGGAGGTCATTGGTGATTTGGAGGAGGTGAGGGAAAGGAGGCCGGGAGTGGTAGTGGGAGAGCCGTGTGCATGGCAGGGCCAAAAAGGTGGGCGCCTTGCAGCTCTTTGTGGGGGCCTTTAGATGTTAGTCAGGTGTGGGAGGAGGGTGGGTGCTCTGGTGGGAAGGTGTGAGGAGGGGAGGAAAGCGAGCTAGGCCCTTGTTGTGAGTGTGGCCGAAGCATGTGAAGGTGGAATGGGATGAGGCATTGCGCCGCGTGGTGGCCGTGTGGAGTGGTTAGGAAGGGGTTGGAGGAGGGTGGCCAGGCAGGTGGTCAAGTGTGAGGAGGTCATTGGTGATTTGGAGGAGGTGAGGGAAAGGAGGCCGGGAGTGGTAGTGGGAGAGCCGTGTGCATGGCAGGGCCAAAAAGGTGGGCGCCCGCCTTGCAGCTCTTTGTGGGGACCTGTGCATGTTAGTCAGGTGTGGGAGGAGGGTGGGTGCTCTGGTGGGAAGGTGTGAGGAGGGGAGGAAAGCGAGCTAGGCCCTTGTTGTGAGTGTGGCCGAAGCATGTGAAGGTGGAATGGGATGAGGCATTGCACCACCTGGTGGCCGTGTGGAGTGGTTAGGAAGGGGTTGGAGGAGGGTGGCCAGGCAGGTGGTCAAGTGTGAGGAGGTCATTGGTGATTTGGAGGAGGTGAGGGAAAGGAGGCCGGGAGTGGTAGTGGGAGAGCCGTGTGCATGGCAGGGCCAAAAAGGTAGGCGCCCGCCTTGCAGCTCTTTGTGGGGACCTGTGCATGTTAGTCAGGTGTGGGAGGAGGGTGGGTGCTCTGGTGGGAAGGTGTGAGGAGGGGAGGAAAGCGAGCTAGGCCCTTGTTGTGAGTGTGGCCGAAGCATGTGAAGGTGGAATGGGATGAGGCATTGCGCCGCGTGGTGGCCGTGTGGAGTGGTTAGGAAGGGGTTGGAGGAGGGTGGCCAGGCAGGTGGTCAAGTGTGAGGAGGTCATTGGTGATTTGGAGGAGGTGAGGGAAAGGAGGCCGGGAGTGGTAGTGGGAGAGCCGTGTGCATGGCAGGGCCAAAAAGGTGGGCGCCTTGCAGCTCTTTGTGGGGACCTGTGCATGTTAGTCAGGTGTGGGAGGAGGGTGGGTGCTCTGGTGGGAAGGTGTGAGGAGGGGAGGAAAGCGAGCTAGGCCCTTGTTGTGAGTGTGGCCGAAGCATGTGAAGGTGGAATGGGATGAGGCATTGCGCCGCGTGGTGGCCGTGTGGAGTGGTTAGGAAGGGGTTGGAGGAGGGTGGCCAGGCAGGTGGTCAAGTGTGAGGAGGTCATTGGTGATTTGGAGGAGGTGAGGGAAAGGAGGCCGGGAGTGGTAGTGGGAGAGCCGTGTGCATGGCAGGGCCAAAAAGGTGGGCGCCCGCCTTGCAGCTCTTTGTGGGGACCTGTGCATGTTAGTCAGGTGTGGGAGGAGGGTGGGTGCTCTGGTGGGAAGGTGTGAGGAGGGGAGGAAAGCGAGCTAGGCCCTTGTTGTGAGTGTGGCCGAAGCATGTGAAGGTGGAATGGGATGAGGCATTGCGCCGCGTGGTGGCCGTGTGGAGTGGTTAGGAAGGGGTTGGAGGAGGGTGGCCAGGCAGGTGGTCAAGTGTGAGGAGGTCATTGGTGATTTGGAGGAGGTGAGGGAAAGGAGGCCGGGAGTGGTAGTGGGAGAGCCGTGTGCATGGCAGGGCCAAAAAGGTGGGCGCCTTGCAGCTCTTTGTGGGGACCTGTGCATGTTAGTCAGGTGTGGGAGGAGGGTGGGTGCTCTGGTGGGAAGGTGTGAGGAGGGGAGGAAAGCGAGCTAGGCCCTTGTTGTGAGTGTGGCCGAAGCATGTGAAGGTGGAATGGGATGAGGCATTGCGCCGCGTGGTGGCCGTGTGGAGTGGTTAGGAAGGGGTTGGAGGAGGGTGGCCAGGCAGGTGGGCAAGTGTGAGGAGGTCATTGGTGATTTGGAGGAGGTGAGGGAAAGGAGGACGGGAGTGGTAGTGGGAGAGCCGTGTGCATGGCAGGGCCAAAAAGGTGGGCGCCTTGTTGCTGTTTGCGGGGACCTGTGCATGTTAGTCAGGTGTGGGAGGAGGGTGGGTGCTCTGGTGGGAAGGTGTGAGGAGGGGAGGAAAGCGAGCTAGGCCCTTGTTGTGAGTGTGGCCGAAGCATGTGAAGGTGGAATGGGATGAGGCATTGCGCCGCGTGGTGGCCGTGTGGAGTGGTTAGGAAGGGGTTGGAGGAGGGTGGCCAGGCAGGTGGTCAAGTGTGAGGAGGTCATTGGTGATTTGGAGGAGGTGAGGGAAAGGAGGCCGGGAGTGGTAGTGGGAGAGCCGTGTGCATGGCAGGGCCAAAAAGGTGGGCGCCTTGCAGCTCTTTGTGGGGACCTGTGCATGTTAGTCAGGTGTGGGAGGAGGGTGGGTGCTCTGGTGGGAAGGTGTGAGGAGGGGAGGAAAGCGAGCTAGGCCCTTGTTGTGAGTGTGGCCGAAGCATGTGAAGGTGGAATGGGATGAGGCATTGCGCCGCGTGGTGGCCGTGTGGAGTGGTTAGGAAGGGGTTGGAGGAGGGTGGCCAGGCAGGTGGTCAAGTGTGAGGAGGTCATTGGTGATTTGGAGGAGGTGAGGGAAAGGAGGCCGGGAGTGGTAGTGGGAGAGCCGTGTGCATGGCAGGGCCAAAAAGGTGGGCGCCCGCCTTGCAGCTCTTTGTGGGGACCTGTGCATGTTAGTCAGGTGTGGGAGGAGGGTGGGTGCTCTGGTGGGAAGGTGTGAGGAGGGGAGGAAAGCGAGCTAGGCCCTTGTTGTGAGTGTGGCCGAAGCATGTGAAGGTGGAATGGGATGAGGCATTGCACCACCTGGTGGCCGTGTGGAGTGGTTAGGAAGGGGTTGGAGGAGGGTGGCCAGGCAGGTGGTCAAGTGTGAGGAGGTCATTGGTGATTTGGAGGAGGTGAGGGAAAGGAGGCCGGGAGTGGTAGTGGGAGAGCCGTGTGCATGGCAGGGCCAAAAAGGTAGGCGCCCGCCTTGCAGCTCTTTGTGGGGACCTGTGCATGTTAGTCAGGTGTGGGAGGAGGGTGGGTGCTCTGGTGGGAAGGTGTGAGGAGGGGAGGAAAGCGAGCTAGGCCCTTGTTGTGAGTGTGGCCGAAGCATGTGAAGGTGGAATGGGATGAGGCATTGCGCCGCGTGGTGGCCGTGTGGAGTGGTTAGGAAGGGGTTGGAGGAGGGTGGCCAGGCAGGTGGTCAAGTGTGAGGAGGTCATTGGTGATTTGGAGGAGGTGAGGGAAAGGAGGCCGGGAGTGGTAGTGGGAGAGCCGTGTGCATGGCAGGGCCAAAAAGGTGGGCGCCTTGCAGCTCTTTGTGGGGACCTGTGCATGTTAGTCAGGTGTGGGAGGAGGGTGGGTGCTCTGGTGGGAAGGTGTGAGGAGGGGAGGAAAGCGAGCTAGGCCCTTGTTGTGCGTGTGGCCGAAGCATGTGAAGGTGGAATGGGATGAGGCATTGCGCCGCGTGGTGGCCGTGTGGAGTGGTTAGGAAGGGGTTGGAGGAGGGTGGCCAGGCAGGTGGTCAAGTGTGAGGAGGTCATTGGTGATTTGGAGGAGGTGAGGGAAAGGAGGCCGGGAGTGGTAGTGGGAGAGCCGTGTGCATGGCAGGGCCAAAAAGGTGGGCGCCTTGCAGCTCTTTGTGGGGACCTGTGCATGATAGTCAGGTGTGGGAGGAGGGTGGGTGCTCTGGTGGGAAGGTGTGAGGAGGGGAGGAAAGCGAGCTAGGCCCTTGTTGTGAGTGTGGCCGAAGCATGTGAAGGTGGAATGGGATGAGGCATTGCACCGCGTGGTGGCCGTGTGGAGTGGTTAGGAAGGGGTTGGAGGAGGGTGGCCAGGCAGGTGGTCAAGTGTGAGGAGGTCATTGGTGATTTGGAGGAGGTGAGGGAAAGGAGGCCGGGAGTGGTAGTGGGAGAGCCGTGTGCATGGCAGGGCCAAAAAGGTGGGCGCCCGCCTTGCAGCTCTTTGTGGGGACCTGTGCATGTTAGTCAGGTGTGGGAGGAGGGTGGGTGCTCTGGTGGGAAGGTGTGAGGAGGGGAGGAAAGCGAGCTAGGCCCTTGTTGTGAGTGTGGCCGAAGCATGTGAAGGTGGAATGGGATGAGGCATTGCGCCGCGTGGTGGCCGTGTGGAGTGGTTAGGAAGGGGTTGGAGGAGGGTGGCCAGGCAGGTGGTCAAGTGTGAGGAGGTCATTGGTGATTTGGAGGAGGTGAGGGAAAGGAGGCCGGGAGTGGTAGTGGGAGAGCCGTGTGCATGGCAGGGCCAAAAAGGTGGGCGCCTTGCAGCTCTTTGTGGGGACCTGTGCATGTTAGTCAGGTGTGGGAGGAGGGTGGGTGCTCTGGTGGGAAGGTGTGAGGAGGGGAGGAAAGCGAGCTAGGCCCTTGTTGTGAGTGTGGCCGAAGCATGTGAAGGTGGAATGGGATGAGGCATTGCGCCGCGTGGTGGCCGTGTGGAGTGGTTAGGAAGGGGTTGGAGGAGGGTGGCCAGGCAGGTGGGCAAGTGTGAGGAGGTCATTGGTGATTTGGAGGAGGTGAGGGAAAGGAGGACGGGAGTGGTAGTGGGAGAGCCGTGTGCATGGCAGGGCCAAAAAGGTGGGCGCCTTGTTGCTGTTTGCGGGGACCTGTGCATGTTAGTCAGGTGTGGGAGGAGGGTGGGTGCTCTGGTGGGAAGGTGTGAGGAGGGGAGGAAAGCGAGCTAGGCCCTTGTTGTGAGTGTGGCCGAAGCATGTGAAGGTGGAATGGTATGAGGCATTGCGCCGCGTGGTGGCCGTGTGGAGTGGTTAGGAAGGGGTTGGAGGAGGGTGGCCAGGCAGGTGGTCAAGTGTGAGGAGGTCATTGGTGATTTGGAGGAGGTGAGGGAAAGGAGGCCGGGAGTGGTAGTGGGAGAGCCGTGTGCATGGCAGGGCCAAAAAGGTGGGCGCCTTGCAGCTCTTTGTGGGGACCTGTGCATGTTAGTCAGGTGTGGGAGGAGGGTGGGTGCTCTGGTGGGAAGGTGTGAGGAGGGGAGGAAAGCGAGCTAGGCCCTTGTTGTGCGTGTGGCCGAAGCATGTGAAGGTGGAATGGGATGAGGCATTGCGCCGCGTGGTGGCCGTGTGGAGTGGTTAGGAAGGGGTTGGAGGAGGGTGGCCAGGCAGGTGGGCAAGTGTGAGGAGGTCAGTGGTGATTTGGAGGAGGTGAGGGAAAGGAGGCCGGGAGTGGTAGTGGGAGAGCCGTGTGCATGGCAGGGCCAAAAAGGTGGGCGCCTTGCAGCTCTTTGTGGGGACCTGTGCATGTTAGTCAGGTGTGGGAGGAGGGTGGGTGCTCTGGTGGGAAGGTGTGAGGAGGGGAGGAAAGCGAGCTAGGCCCTTGTTGTGAGTGTGGCCGAAGCATGTGAAGGTGGAATGGGATGAGGCATTGCGCCGCCTGGTGGCCGTGTGGAGTGGTTAGGAAGGGGTTGGAGGAGGGTGGCCAGGCAGGTGGTCAAGTGTGAGGAGGTCATTGGTGATTTGGAGGAGGTGAGGGAAAGGAGGCCGGGAGTGGTAGTGGGAGAGCCGTGTGCATGGCAGGGCTAAAAAGGTGGGCGCCCGCCTTGCAGCTCTTTGTGGGGACCTGTGCATGTTAGTCAGGTGTGGGAGGAGGGTGGGTGCTCTGGTGGGAAGGTGTGAGGAGGGGAGGAAAGCGAGCTAGGCCCTTGTTGTGAGTGTGGCCGAAGCATGTGAAGGTGGAATGGGATGAGGCATTGCACCACCTGGTGGCCGTGTGGAGTGGTTAGGAAGGGGTTGGAGGAGGGTGGCCAGGCAGGTGGTCAAGTGTGAGGAGGTCATTGGTGATTTGGAGGAGGTGAGGGAAAGGAGGACGGGAGTGGTAGTGGGAGAGCCGTGTGCATGGCAGGGCCAAAAAGGTAGGCGCCCGCCTTGCAGCTCTTTGTGGGGGCCTGTAGATGCTAGTCAGGTGTGGGAGGAGGGTGGGTGCTCTGGTGGGAAGGTGTGAGGAGGGGAGGAAAGCGAGCTAGGCCCTTGTTGTGAGTGTGGCCGAAGCATGTGAAGGTGGAATGGGATGAGGCATTGCACCGCGTGGTGGCCGTGTGGAGTGGTTAGGAAGGGGTTGGAGGAGGGTGGCCAGGCAGGTGGTCAAGTGTGAGGAGGTCATTGGTGATTTGGAGGAGGTGAGGGAAAGGAGGCCGGGAGTGGTAGTGGGAGACCCATGTGCATGGCAGGGCCAAAAAGGTGGGCGCCTTGCAGCTCTTTGTGGGGACCTGTGCATGTTAGTCAGGTGTGGGAGGAGGGTGGGTGCTCTGGTGGGAAGGTGTGAGGAGGGGAGGAAAGCGAGCTAGGCCCTTGTTGTGAGTGTGGCCGAAGCATGTGAAGGTGGAATGGGATGAGGCATTGCGCCGCGTGGTGGCCGTGTGGAGTGGTTAGGAAGGGGTTGGAGGAGGGTGGCCAGGCAGGTGGTCAAGTGTGAGGAGGTCATTGGTGATTTGGAGGAGGTGAGGGAAAGGAGGACGGGAGTGGTAGTGGGAGAGCCGTGTGCATGGCAGGGCCAAAAAGGTGGGCGCCTTGCAGCTCTTTGTGGGGACCTGTGCATGTTAGTCAGGTGTGGGAGGAGGGTGGGTGCTCTGGTGGGAAGGTGTGAGGAGGGGAGGAAAGCGAGCTAGGCCCTTGTTGTGAGTGTGGCCGAAGCATGTGAAGGTGGAATGGGATGAGGCATTGCGCCGCGTGGTGGCCGTGTGGAGTGGTTAGGAAGGGGTTGGAGGAGGGTGGCCAGGCAGGTGGTCAAGTGTGAGGAGGTCATTGGTGATTTGGAGGAGGTGAGGGAAAGGAGGACGGGAGTGGTAGTGGGAGAGCCGTGTGCATGGCAGGGCCAAAAAGGTGGGCGCCTTGTTGCTGTTTGTGGGGACCTGTGCATGTTAGTCAGGTGTGGGAGGAGGGTGGGTGCTCTGGTGGGAAGGTGTGAGGAGGGGAGGAAAGCGAGCTAGGCCCTTGTTGTGAGTGTGGCCGAAGCATGTGAAGGTGGAATGGGATGAGGCATTGCACCGCCTGGTGGCCGTGTGGAGTGGTTAGGAAGGGGTTGGAGGAGGGTGGCCAGGCAGGTGGTCAAGTGTGAGGAGGTCATTGGTGATTTGGAGGAGGTGAGGGAAAGGAGGCCGGGAGTGGTAGTGGGAGAGCCGTGTGCATGGCAGGGCCAAAAAGGTAGGCGCCCGCCTTGCAGCTCTTTGTGGGTGCCTGTAGATGTTAGTCAGGTGTGGGAGGAAGGTGGGTGCTCTGGTGGGAAGGTGTGAGGAGGGGAGGAAAGCGAGCTAGGCCCTTGTTGTGCGTGTGGCCGAAGCATGTGAAGGTGGAATGGGATGAGGCATTGCACCGCCTGGTGGCCGTGTGGAGTGGTTAGGAAGGGGTTGGAGGAGGGTGGCCAGGCAGGTGGTCAAGTGTGAGGAGGTCATTGGTGATTTGGAGGAGGTGAGGGAAAGGAGGCCGGGAGTGGTAGTGGGAGAGCCGTGTGCATGGCAGGGCCAAAAAGGTAGGCGCCCGCCTTGCAGATCTTTTTGGGTCCTGTAGATGTTAGTCAGGTGTGGGAGGAGGGTGGGTGCTCTGGTGGGAAGGTGTGAGGAGGGGAGGAAAGCGAGCTAGGCCCTTGTTGTGAGTGTGGCCGAAGCATGTGAAGGTGGAATGGGATGAGGCATTGCACCACCTGGTGGCCGTGTGGAGTGGTTAGGAAGGGGTTGGAGGAGGGTGGCCAGGCGGGTGGTCAAGTGTGAGGAGGTCAGTGGTGATTTGGAGGAGGTGAGGGAAAGGAGGACGGGAGTGGTAGTGGGAGAGCCGTGTGCATGGCAGGGCCAAAAAGGTGGGCGCCTTGCAGCTCTTTGTGGGGACCTGTGCATGTTAGTCAGGTGTGGGAGGAGGATGGGTGCTCTGGTGGGAAGGTGTGAGGAGGGGAGGAAAGCGAGCTAGGCCCTTGTTGTGAGTGTGGCCGAAGCATGTGAAGGTGGAATGGGATGAGGCATTGCGCCGCGTGGTGGCCGTGTGGAGTGGTTAGGAAGGGGTTGGAGGAGGGTGGCCAGGCAGGTGGTCAAGTGTGAGGAGGTCATTGGTGATTTGGAGGAGGTGAGGGAAAGGAGGACGGGAGTGGTAGTGGGAGAGCCGTGTGCATGGCAGGGCCAAAAAGGTGGGCGCCTTGTTGCTGTTTGTGGGGACCTGTGCATGTTAGTCAGGTGTGGGAGGAGGGTGGGTGCTCTGGTGGGAAGGTGTGAGGAGGGGAGGAAAGCGAGCTAGGCCCTTGTTGTGAGTGTTGCCGAAGCATGTGAAGGTGGAATGGGATGAGGCATTGCACCGCCTGGTGGCCGTGTGGAGTGGTTAGGAAGGGGTTGGAGGAGGGTGGCCAGGCAGGTGGTCAAGTGTGAGGAGGTCATTGGTGATTTGGAGGAGGTGAGGGAAAGGAGGCCGGGAGTGGTAGTGGGAGAGCCGTGTGCATGGCAGGGCCAAAAAGGTGGGCGCCTTGTTGCTGTTTGTGGGGACCTGTGCATGTTAGTCAGGTGTGGGAGGAGGGTGGGTGCTCTGGTGGGAAGGTGTGAGGAGGGGAGGAAAGCGAGCTAGGCCCTTGTTGTGAGTGTGGCCGAAGCATGTGAAGGTGGAATGGGATGAGGCATTGCACCACCTGGTGGCCGTGTGGAGTGGTTAGGAAGGGGTTGGAGGAGGGTGGCCAGGCGGGTGGTCAAGTGTGAGGAGGTCAGTGGTGATTTGGAGGAGGTGAGGGAAAGGAGGACGGGAGTGGTAGTGGGAGAGCCGTGTGCATGGCAGGGCCAAAAAGGTGGGCGCCCGCCTTGCAGCTCTTTGTGGGGACCTGTGCATGTTAGTCAGGTGTGGGAGGAGGATGGGTGCTCTGGTGGGAAGGTGTGAGGAGGGGAGGAAAGCGAGCTAGGCCCTTGTTGTGAGTGTGGCCGAAGCATGTGAAGGTGGAATGGGATGAGGCATTGCGCCGCGTGGTGGCCGTGTGGAGTGGTTAGGAAGGGGTTGGAGGAGGGTGGCCAGGCAGGTGGTCAAGTGTGAGGAGGTCATTGGTGATTTGGAGGAGGTGAGGGAAAGGAGGACGGGAGTGGTAGTGGGAGAGCCGTGTGCATGGCAGGGCCAAAAAGGTGGGCGCCTTGCAGCTCTTTGTGGGGACCTGTGCATGTTAGTCAGGTGTGGGAGGAGGGTGGGTGCTCTGGTGGGAAGGTGTGAGGAGGGGAGGAAAGCGAGCTAGGCCCTTGTTGTGAGTGTGGCCGAAGCATGTGAAGGTGGAATGGGATGAGGCATTGCGCCGCGTGGTGGCCGTGTGGAGTGGTTAGGAAGGGGTTGGAGGAGGGTGGCCAGGCAGGTGGTCAAGTGTGAGGAGGTCATTGGTGATTTGGAGGAGGTGAGGGAAAGGAGGACGGGAGTGGTAGTGGGAGAGCCGTGTGCATGGCAGGGCCAAAAAGGTGGGCGCCTTGCAGCTCTTTGTGGGGACCTGTGCATGATAGTCAGGTGTGGGAGGAGGGTGGGTGCTCTGGTGGGAAGGTGTGAGGAGGGGAGGAAAGCGAGCTAGGCCCTTGTTGTGAGTGTGGCCGAAGCATGTGAAGGTGGAATGGGATGAGGCATTGCACCACCTGGTGGCCGTGTGGAGTGGTTAGGAAGGGGTTGGAGGAGGGTGGCCAGGCAGGTGGTCAAGTGTGAGGAGGTCATTGGTGATTTGGAGGAGGTGAGGGAAAGGAGGACGGGAGTGGTAGTGGGAGAGCCGTGTGCATGGCAGGGCCAAAAAGGTAGGCGCCCGCCTTGCAGCTCTTTGTGGGGGCCTGTAGATGTTAGTCAGGTGTGGGAGGAGGGTGGGTGCTCTGGTGGGAAGGTGTGAGGAGGGGAGGAAAGCGAGCTAGGCCCTTGTTGTGAGTGTGGCCGAAGCATGTGAAGGTGGAATGGGATGAGGCATTGCACCGCGTGGTGGCCGTGTGGAGTGGTTAGGAAGGGGTTGGAGGAGGGTGGCCAGGCAGGTGGTCAAGTGTGAGGAGGTCATTGGTGATTTGGAGGAGGTGAGGGAAAGGAGGCCGGGAGTGGTAGTGGGAGAGCCATGTGCATGGCAGGGCCAAAAAGGTGGGCGCCTTGCAGCTCTTTGTGGGGACCTGTGCATGTTAGTCAGGTGTGGGAGGAGGGTGGGTGCTCTGGTGGGAAGGTGTGAGGAGGGGAGGAAAGCGAGCTAGGCCCTTGTTGTGAGTGTGGCCGAAGCATGTGAAGGTGGAATGGGATGAGGCATTGCACCACCTGGTGGCCGTGTGGAGTGGTTAGGAAGGGGTTGGAGGAGGGTGGCCAGGCGGGTGGTCAAGTGTGAGGAGGTCAGTGGTGATTTGGAGGAGGTGAGGGAAAGGAGGCCGGGAGTGGTAGTGGGAGAGCCGTGTGCATGGCAGGGCCAAAAAGGTGGGCGCCTTGCAGCTCTTTGTGGGGACCTGTGCATGTTAGTCAGGTGTGGGAGGAGGGTGGGTGCTCTGGTGGGAAGGTGTGAGGAGGGGAGGAAAGCGAGCTAGGCCCTTGTTGTGAGTGTGGCCGAAGCATGTGAAGGTGGAATGGGATGAGGCATTGCGCCGCGTGGTGGCCGTGTGGAGTGGTTAGGAAGGGGTTGGAGGAGGGTGGCCAGGCAGGTGGTCAAGTGTGAGGAGGTCATTGGTGATTTGGAGGAGGTGAGGGAAAGGAGGCCGGGAGTGGTAGTGGGAGAGCCGTGTGCATGGCAGGGCCAAAAAGGTGGGCGCCTTGCAGCTCTTTGTGGGGACCTGTGCATGTTAGTCAGGTGTGGGAGGAGGGTGGGTGCTCTGGTGGGAAGGTGTGAGGAGGGGAGGAAAGCGAGCTAGGCCCTTGTTGTGAGTGTGGCCGAAGCATGTGAAGGTGGAATGGGATGAGGCATTGCGCCGCGTGGTGGCCGTGTGGAGTGGTTAGGAAGGGGTTGGAGGAGGGTGGCCAGGCAGGTGGGCAAGTGTGAGGAGGTCATTGGTGATTTGGAGGAGGTGAGGGAAAGGAGGACGGGAGTGGTAGTGGGAGAGCCGTGTGCATGGCAGGGCCAAAAAGGTGGGCGCCTTGTTGCTGTTTGCGGGGACCTGTGCATGTTAGTCAGGTGTGGGAGGAGGGTGGGTGCTCTGGTGGGAAGGTGTGAGGAGGGGAGGAAAGCGAGCTAGGCCCTTGTTGTGAGTGTGGCCGAAGCATGTGAAGGTGGAATGGTATGAGGCATTGCGCCGCGTGGTGGCCGTGTGGAGTGGTTAGGAAGGGGTTGGAGGAGGGTGGCCAGGCAGGTGGTCAAGTGTGAGGAGGTCATTGGTGATTTGGAGGAGGTGAGGGAAAGGAGGCCGGGAGTGGTAGTGGGAGAGCCGTGTGCATGGCAGGGCCAAAAAGGTGGGCGCCTTGCAGCTCTTTGTGGGGGCCTGTAGATGTTAGTCAGGTGTGGGAGGAGGGTGGGTGCTCTGGTGGGAAGGTGTGAGGAGGGGAGGAAAGCGAGCTAGGCCCTTGTTGTGAGTGTGGCCGAAGCATGTGAAGGTGGAATGGGATGAGGCATTGCGCCGCGTGGTGGCCGTGTGGAGTGGTTAGGAAGGGGTTGGAGGAGGGTGGCCAGGCAGGTGGGCAAGTGTGAGGAGGTCAGTGGTGATTTGGAGGAGGTGAGGGAAAGGAGGCCGGGAGTGGTAGTGGGAGAGCCGTGTGCATGGCAGGGCCAAAAAGGTGGGCGCCTTGCAGCTCTTTGTGGGGACCTGTGCATGATAGTCAGGTGTGGGAGGAGGGTGGGTGCTCTGGTGGGAAGGTGTGAGGAGGGGAGGAAAGCGAGCTAGGCCCTTGTTGTGAGTGTGGCCGAAGCATGTGAAGGTGGAATGGGATGAGGCATTGCACCACCTGGTGGCCGTGTGGAGTGGTTAGGAAGGGGTTGGAGGAGGGTGGCCAGGCAGGTGGTCAAGTGTGAGGAGGTCATTGGTGATTTGGAGGAGGTGAGGGAAAGGAGGCCGGGAGTGGTAGTGGGAGAGCCGTGTGCATGGCAGGGCTAAAAAGGTGGGCGCCCGCCTTGCAGCTCTTTGTGGGGACCTGTGCATGTTAGTCAGGTGTGGGAGGAGGGTGGGTGCTCTGGTGGGAAGGTGTGAGGAGGGGAGGAAAGCGAGCTAGGCCCTTGTTGTGAGTGTGGCCGAAGCATGTGAAGGTGGAATGGGATGAGGCATTGCACCACCTGGTGGCCGTGTGGAGTGGTTAGGAAGGGGTTGGAGGAGGGTGGCCAGGCAGGTGGTCAAGTGTGAGGAGGTCATTGGTGATTTGGAGGAGGTGAGGGAAAGGAGGACGGGAGTGGTAGTGGGAGAGCCGTGTGCATGGCAGGGCCAAAAAGGTAGGCGCCCGCCTTGCAGCTCTTTGTGGGGGCCTGTAGATGTTAGTCAGGTGTGGGAGGAGGGTGGGTGCTCTGGTGGGAAGGTGTGAGGAGGGGAGGAAAGCGAGCTAGGCCCTTGTTGTGAGTGTGGCCGAAGCATGTGAAGGTGGAATGGGATGAGGCATTGCACCGCGTGGTGGCCGTGTGGAGTGGTTAGGAAGGGGTTGGAGGAGGGTGGCCAGGCAGGTGGTCAAGTGTGAGGAGGTCATTGGTGATTTGGAGGAGGTGAGGGAAAGGAGGCCGGGAGTGGTAGTGGGAGACCCATGTGCATGGCAGGGCCAAAAAGGTGGGCGCCTTGCAGCTCTTTGTGGGGACCTGTGCATGTTAGTCAGGTGTGGGAGGAGGGTGGGTGCTCTGGTGGGAAGGTGTGAGGAGGGGAGGAAAGCGAGCTAGGCCCTTGTTGTGAGTGTGGCCGAAGCATGTGAAGGTGGAATGGGATGAGGCATTGCGCCGCGTGGTGGCCGTGTGGAGTGGTTAGGAAGGGGTTGGAGGAGGGTGGCCAGGCAGGTGGTCAAGTGTGAGGAGGTCATTGGTGATTTGGAGGAGGTGAGGGAAAGGAGGACGGGAGTGGTAGTGGGAGAGCCGTGTGCATGGCAGGGCCAAAAAGGTGGGCGCCTTGCAGCTCTTTGTGGGGACCTGTGCATGTTAGTCAGGTGTGGGAGGAGGGTGGGTGCTCTGGTGGGAAGGTGTGAGGAGGGGAGGAAAGCGAGCTAGGCCCTTGTTGTGAGTGTGGCCGAAGCATGTGAAGGTGGAATGGGATGAGGCATTGCGCCGCGTGGTGGCCGTGTGGAGTGGTTAGGAAGGGGTTGGAGGAGGGTGGCCAGGCAGGTGGTCAAGTGTGAGGAGGTCATTGGTGATTTGGAGGAGGTGAGGGAAAGGAGGACGGGAGTGGTAGTGGGAGAGCCGTGTGCATGGCAGGGCCAAAAAGGTGGGCGCCTTGTTGCTGTTTGTGGGGACCTGTGCATGTTAGTCAGGTGTGGGAGGAGGGTGGGTGCTCTGGTGGGAAGGTGTGAGGAGGGGAGGAAAGCGAGCTAGGCCCTTGTTGTGAGTGTGGCCGAAGCATGTGAAGGTGGAATGGGATGAGGCATTGCACCGCCTGGTGGCCGTGTGGAGTGGTTAGGAAGGGGTTGGAGGAGGGTGGCCAGGCAGGTGGTCAAGTGTGAGGAGGTCATTGGTGATTTGGAGGAGGTGAGGGAAAGGAGGCCGGGAGTGGTAGTGGGAGAGCCGTGTGCATGGCAGGGCCAAAAAGGTAGGCGCCCGCCTTGCAGCTCTTTGTGGGTGCCTGTAGATGTTAGTCAGGTGTGGGAGGAAGGTGGGTGCTCTGGTGGGAAGGTGTGAGGAGGGGAGGAAAGCGAGCTAGGCCCTTGTTGTGAGTGTGGCCGAAGCATGTGAAGGTGGAATGGGATGAGGCATTGCACCGCCTGGTGGCCGTGTGGAGTGGTTAGGAAGGGGTTGGAGGAGGGTGGCCAGGCAGGTGGTCAAGTGTGAGGAGGTCATTGGTGATTTGGAGGAGGTGAGGGAAAGGAGGCCGGGAGTGGTAGTGGGAGAGCCGTGTGCATGGCAGGGCCAAAAAGGTAGGCGCCCGCCTTGCAGCTCTTTTTGGGTCCTGTAGATGTTAGTCAGGTGTGGGAGGAGGGTGGGTGCTCTGGTGGGAAGGTGTGAGGAGGGGAGGAAAGCGAGCTAGGCCCTTGTTGTGAGTGTGGCCGAAGCATGTGAAGGTGGAATGGGATGAGGCATTGCACCACCTGGTGGCCGTGTGGAGTGGTTAGGAAGGGGTTGGAGGAGGGTGGCCAGGCGGGTGGTCAAGTGTGAGGAGGTCAGTGGTGATTTGGAGGAGGTGAGGGAAAGGAGGACGGGAGTGGTAGTGGGAGAGCCGTGTGCATGGCAGGGCCAAAAAGGTGGGCGCCTTGCAGCTCTTTGTGGGGACCTGTGCATGTTAGTCAGGTGTGGGAGGAGGATGGGTGCTCTGGTGGGAAGGTGTGAGGAGGGGAGGAAAGCGAGCTAGGCCCTTGTTGTGAGTGTGGCCGAAGCATGTGAAGGTGGAATGGGATGAGGCATTGCGCCGCGTGGTGGCCGTGTGGAGTGGTTAGGAAGGGGTTGGAGGAGGGTGGCCAGGCAGGTGGTCAAGTGTGAGGAGGTCATTGGTGATTTGGAGGAGGTGAGGGAAAGGAGGACGGGAGTGGTAGTGGGAGAGCCGTGTGCATGGCAGGGCCAAAAAGGTGGGCGCCTTGTTGCTGTTTGTGGGGACCTGTGCATGTTAGTCAGGTGTGGGAGGAGGGTGGGTGCTCTGGTGGGAAGGTGTGAGGAGGGGAGGAAAGCGAGCTAGGCCCTTGTTGTGAGTGTGGCCGAAGCATGTGAAGGTGGAATGGGATGAGGCATTGCACCGCCTGGTGGCCGTGTGGAGTGGTTAGGAAGGGGTTGGAGGAGGGTGGCCAGGCAGGTGGTCAAGTGTGAGGAGGTCATTGGTGATTTGGAGGAGGTGAGGGAAAGGAGGCCGGGAGTGGTAGTGGGAGAGCCGTGTGCATGGCAGGGCCAAAAAGGTGGGCGCCTTGTTGCTGTTTGTGGGGACCTGTGCATGTTAGTCAGGTGTGGGAGGAGGGTGGGTGCTCTGGTGGGAAGGTGTGAGGAGGGGAGGAAAGCGAGCTAGGCCCTTGTTGTGAGTGTGGCCGAAGCATGTGAAGGTGGAATGGGATGAGGCATTGCACCACCTGGTGGCCGTGTGGAGTGGTTAGGAAGGGGTTGGAGGAGGGTGGCCAGGCGGGTGGTCAAGTGTGAGGAGGTCAGTGGTGATTTGGAGGAGGTGAGGGAAAGGAGGACGGGAGTGGTAGTGGGAGAGCCGTGTGCATGGCAGGGCCAAAAAGGTGGGCGCCCGCCTTGCAGCTCTTTGTGGGGACCTGTGCATGTTAGTCAGGTGTGGGAGGAGGATGGGTGCTCTGGTGGGAAGGTGTGAGGAGGGGAGGAAAGCGAGCTAGGCCCTTGTTGTGAGTGTGGCCGAAGCATGTGAAGGTGGAATGGGATGAGGCATTGCGCCGCGTGGTGGCCGTGTGGAGTGGTTAGGAAGGGGTTGGAGGAGGGTGGCCAGGCAGGTGGTCAAGTGTGAGGAGGTCATTGGTGATTTGGAGGAGGTGAGGGAAAGGAGGACGGGAGTGGTAGTGGGAGAGCCGTGTGCATGGCAGGGCCAAAAAGGTGGGCGCCTTGCAGCTCTTTGTGGGGACCTGTGCATGTTAGTCAGGTGTGGGAGGAGGGTGGGTGCTCTGGTGGGAAGGTGTGAGGAGGGGAGGAAAGCGAGCTAGGCCCTTGTTGTGAGTGTGGCCGAAGCATGTGAAGGTGGAATGGGATGAGGCATTGCGCCGCGTGGTGGCCGTGTGGAGTGGTTAGGAAGGGGTTGGAGGAGGGTGGCCAGGCAGGTGGTCAAGTGTGAGGAGGTCATTGGTGATTTGGAGGAGGTGAGGGAAAGGAGGACGGGAGTGGTAGTGGGAGAGCCGTGTGCATGGCAGGGCCAAAAAGGTGGGCGCCTTGCAGCTCTTTGTGGGGACCTGTGCATGATAGTCAGGTGTGGGAGGAGGGTGGGTGCTCTGGTGGGAAGGTGTGAGGAGGGGAGGAAAGCGAGCTAGGCCCTTGTTGTGAGTGTGGCCGAAGCATGTGAAGGTGGAATGGGATGAGGCATTGCACCACCTGGTGGCCGTGTGGAGTGGTTAGGAAGGGGTTGGAGGAGGGTGGCCAGGCAGGTGGTCAAGTGTGAGGAGGTCATTGGTGATTTGGAGGAGGTGAGGGAAAGGAGGACGGGAGTGGTAGTGGGAGAGCCGTGTGCATGGCAGGGCCAAAAAGGTAGGCGCCCGCCTTGCAGCTCTTTGTGGGGGCCTGTAGATGTTAGTCAGGTGTGGGAGGAGGGTGGGTGCTCTGGTGGGAAGGTGTGAGGAGGGGAGGAAAGCGAGCTAGGCCCTTGTTGTGAGTGTGGCCGAAGCATGTGAAGGTGGAATGGGATGAGGCATTGCACCGCGTGGTGGCCGTGTGGAGTGGTTAGGAAGGGGTTGGAGGAGGGTGGCCAGGCAGGTGGTCAAGTGTGAGGAGGTCATTGGTGATTTGGAGGAGGTGAGGGAAAGGAGGCCGGGAGTGGTAGTGGGAGAGCCATGTGCATGGCAGGGCCAAAAAGGTGGGCGCCTTGCAGCTCTTTGTGGGGACCTGTGCATGTTAGTCAGGTGTGGGAGGAGGGTGGGTGCTCTGGTGGGAAGGTGTGAGGAGGGGAGGAAAGCGAGCTAGGCCCTTGTTGTGAGTGTGGCCGAAGCATGTGAAGGTGGAATGGGATGAGGCATTGCACCACCTGGTGGCCGTGTGGAGTGGTTAGGAAGGGGTTGGAGGAGGGTGGCCAGGCGGGTGGTCAAGTGTGAGGAGGTCAGTGGTGATTTGGAGGAGGTGAGGGAAAGGAGGCCGGGAGTGGTAGTGGGAGAGCCGTGTGCATGGCAGGGCCAAAAAGGTGGGCGCCTTGCAGCTCTTTGTGGGGACCTGTGCATGTTAGTCAGGTGTGGGAGGAGGGTGGGTGCTCTGGTGGGAAGGTGTGAGGAGGGGAGGAAAGCGAGCTAGGCCCTTGTTGTGAGTGTGGCCGAAGCATGTGAAGGTGGAATGGGATGAGGCATTGCGCCGCGTGGTGGCCGTGTGGAGTGGTTAGGAAGGGGTTGGAGGAGGGTGGCCAGGCAGGTGGTCAAGTGTGAGGAGGTCATTGGTGATTTGGAGGAGGTGAGGGAAAGGAGGCCGGGAGTGGTAGTGGGAGAGCCGTGTGCATGGCAGGGCCAAAAAGGTGGGCGCCTTGCAGCTCTTTGTGGGGACCTGTGCATGTTAGTCAGGTGTGGGAGGAGGGTGGGTGCTCTGGTGGGAAGGTGTGAGGAGGGGAGGAAAGCGAGCTAGGCCCTTGTTGTGAGTGTGGCCGAAGCATGTGAAGGTGGAATGGGATGAGGCATTGCGCCGCGTGGTGGCCGTGTGGAGTGGTTAGGAAGGGGTTGGAGGAGGGTGGCCAGGCAGGTGGGCAAGTGTGAGGAGGTCATTGGTGATTTGGAGGAGGTGAGGGAAAGGAGGACGGGAGTGGTAGTGGGAGAGCCGTGTGCATGGCAGGGCCAAAAAGGTGGGCGCCTTGTTGCTGTTTGCGGGGACCTGTGCATGTTAGTCAGGTGTGGGAGGAGGGTGGGTGCTCTGGTGGGAAGGTGTGAGGAGGGGAGGAAAGCGAGCTAGGCCCTTGTTGTGAGTGTGGCCGAAGCATGTGAAGGTGGAATGGGATGAGGCATTGCGCCGCGTGGTGGCCGTGTGGAGTGGTTAGGAAGGGGTTGGAGGAGGGTGGCCAGGCAGGTGGTCAAGTGTGAGGAGGTCATTGGTGATTTGGAGGAGGTGAGGGAAAGGAGGCCGGGAGTGGTAGTGGGAGAGCCGTGTGCATGGCAGGGCCAAAAAGGTGGGCGCCTTGCAGCTCTTTGTGGGGACCTGTGCATGTTAGTCAGGTGTGGGAGGAGGGTGGGTGCTCTGGTGGGAAGGTGTGAGGAGGGGAGGAAAGCGAGCTAGGCCCTTGTTGTGAGTGTGGCCGAAGCATGTGAAGGTGGAATGGGATGAGGCATTGCGCCGCCTGGTGGCCGTGTGGAGTGGTTAGGAAGGGGTTGGAGGAGGGTGGCCAGGCAGGTGGGCAAGTGTGAGGAGGTCATTGGTGATTTGGAGGAGGTGAGGGAAAGGAGGCCGGGAGTGGTAGTGGGAGAGCCGTGTGCATGGCAGGGCCAAAAAGGTGGGCGCCCGCCTTGCAGCTCTTTGTGGGGACCTGTGCATGTTAGTCAGGTGTGGGAGGAGGGTGGGTGCTCTGGTGGGAAGGTGTGAGGAGGGGAGGAAAGCGAGCTAGGCCCTTGTTGTGAGTGTGGCCGAAGCATGTGAAGGTGGAATGGGATGAGGCATTGCACCACCTGGTGGCCGTGTGGAGTGGTTAGGAAGGGGTTGGAGGAGGGTGGCCAGGCAGGTGGTCAAGTGTGAGGAGGTCATTGGTGATTTGGAGGAGGTGAGGGAAAGGAGGACGGGAGTGGTAGTGGGAGAGCCGTGTGCATGGCAGGGCCAAAAAGGTAGGCGCCCGCCTTGCAGCTCTTTGTGGGGGCCTGTAGATGTTAGTCAGGTGTGGGAGGAGGGTGGGTGCTCTGGTGGGAAGGTGTGAGGAGGGGAGGAAAGCGAGCTAGGCCCTTGTTGTGAGTGTGGCCGAAGCATGTGAAGGTGGAATGGGATGAGGCATTGCACCGCGTGGTGGCCGTGTGGAGTGGTTAGGAAGGGGTTGGAGGAGGGTGGCCAGGCAGGTGGTCAAGTGTGAGGAGGTCATTGGTGATTTGGAGGAGGTGAGGGAAAGGAGGCCGGGAGTGGTAGTGGGAGACCCATGTGCATGGCAGGGCCAAAAAGGTGGGCGCCTTGCAGCTCTTTGTGGGGACCTGTGCATGTTAGTCAGGTGTGGGAGGAGGGTGGGTGCTCTGGTGGGAAGGTGTGAGGAGGGGAGGAAAGCGAGCTAGGCCCTTGTTGTGAGTGTGGCCGAAGCATGTGAAGGTGGAATGGGATGAGGCATTGCGCCGCGTGGTGGCCGTGTGGAGTGGTTAGGAAGGGGTTGGAGGAGGGTGGCCAGGCAGGTGGTCAAGTGTGAGGAGGTCATTGGTGATTTGGAGGAGGTGAGGGAAAGGAGGACGGGAGTGGTAGTGGGAGAGCCGTGTGCATGGCAGGGCCAAAAAGGTGGGCGCCTTGCAGCTCTTTGTGGGGACCTGTGCATGTTAGTCAGGTGTGGGAGGAGGGTGGGTGCTCTGGTGGGAAGGTGTGAGGAGGGGAGGAAAGCGAGCTAGGCCCTTGTTGTGAGTGTGGCCGAAGCATGTGAAGGTGGAATGGGATGAGGCATTGCGCCGCGTGGTGGCCGTGTGGAGTGGTTAGGAAGGGGTTGGAGGAGGGTGGCCAGGCAGGTGGTCAAGTGTGAGGAGGTCATTGGTGATTTGGAGGAGGTGAGGGAAAGGAGGACGGGAGTGGTAGTGGGAGAGCCGTGTGCATGGCAGGGCCAAAAAGGTGGGCGCCTTGCAGCTCTTTGTGGGGACCTGTGCATGTTAGTCAGGTGTGGGAGGAGGGTGGGTGCTCTGGTGGGAAGGTGTGAGGAGGGGAGGAAAGCGAGCTAGGCCCTTGTTGTGAGTGTGGCCGAAGCATGTGAAGGTGGAATGGGATGAGGCATTGCACCGCCTGGTGGCCGTGTGGAGTGGTTAGGAAGGGGTTGGAGGAGGGTGGCCAGGCAGGTGGTCAAGTGTGAGGAGGTCATTGGTGATTTGGAGGAGGTGAGGGAAAGGAGGCCGGGAGTGGTAGTGGGAGAGCCGTGTGCATGGCAGGGCCAAAAAGGTAGGCGCCCGCCTTGCAGCTCTTTGTGGGTGCCTGTAGATGTTAGTCAGGTGTGGGAGGAAGGTGGGTGCTCTGGTGGGAAGGTGTGAGGAGGGGAGGAAAGCGAGCTAGGCCCTTGTTGTGAGTGTGGCCGAAGCATGTGAAGGTGGAATGGGATGAGGCATTGCACCGCCTGGTGGCCGTGTGGAGTGGTTAGGAAGGGGTTGGAGGAGGGTGGCCAGGCAGGTGGTCAAGTGTGAGGAGGTCATTGGTGATTTGGAGGAGGTGAGGGAAAGGAGGCCGGGAGTGGTAGTGGGAGAGCCGTGTGCATGGCAGGGCCAAAAAGGTAGGCGCCCGCCTTGCAGCTCTTTTTGGGTCCTGTAGATGTTAGTCAGGTGTGGGAGGAGGGTGGGTGCTCTGGTGGGAAGGTGTGAGGAGGGGAGGAAAGCGAGCTAGGCCCTTGTTGTGAGTGTGGCCGAAGCATGTGAAGGTGGAATGGGATGAGGCATTGCACCACCTGGTGGCCGTGTGGAGTGGTTAGGAAGGGGTTGGAGGAGGGTGGCCAGGCGGGTGGTCAAGTGTGAGGAGGTCAGTGGTGATTTGGAGGAGGTGAGGGAAAGGAGGACGGGAGTGGTAGTGGGAGAGCCGTGTGCATGGCAGGGCCAAAAAGGTGGGCGCCTTGCAGCTCTTTGTGGGGACCTGTGCATGTTAGTCAGGTGTGGGAGGAGGATGGGTGCTCTGGTGGGAAGGTGTGAGGAGGGGAGGAAAGCGAGCTAGGCCCTTGTTGTGAGTGTGGCCGAAGCATGTGAAGGTGGAATGGGATGAGGCATTGCGCCGCGTGGTGGCCGTGTGGAGTGGTTAGGAAGGGGTTGGAGGAGGGTGGCCAGGCAGGTGGTCAAGTGTGAGGAGGTCATTGGTGATTTGGAGGAGGTGAGGGAAAGGAGGACGGGAGTGGTAGTGGGAGAGCCGTGTGCATGGCAGGGCCAAAAAGGTGGGCGCCTTGTTGCTGTTTGTGGGGACCTGTGCATGTTAGTCAGGTGTGGGAGGAGGGTGGGTGCTCTGGTGGGAAGGTGTGAGGAGGGGAGGAAAGCGAGCTAGGCCCTTGTTGTGAGTGTGGCCGAAGCATGTGAAGGTGGAATGGGATGAGGCATTGCACCGCCTGGTGGCCGTGTGGAGTGGTTAGGAAGGGGTTGGAGGAGGGTGGCCAGGCAGGTGGTCAAGTGTGAGGAGGTCATTGGTGATTTGGAGGAGGTGAGGGAAAGGAGGCCGGGAGTGGTAGTGGGAGAGCCGTGTGCATGGCAGGGCCAAAAAGGTGGGCGCCTTGTTGCTGTTTGTGGGGACCTGTGCATGTTAGTCAGG
The DNA here is from genome assembly GCF_040807025.1 of Struthio camelus. Taxonomy (NCBI): domain Eukaryota; kingdom Metazoa; phylum Chordata; class Aves; order Struthioniformes; family Struthionidae; genus Struthio; species Struthio camelus. The sequence goes on along the minus strand of NC_090961.1, from coordinate 14,652,357 downwards.
TGTGGGAGGAGGGTGGGTGCTCTGGTGGGAAGGTGTGAGGAGGGGAGGAAAGCGAGCTAGGCCCTTGTTGTGAGTGTGGCCGAAGCATGTGAAGGTGGAATGGGATGAGGCATTGCACCACCTGGTGGCCGTGTGGAGTGGTTAGGAAGGGGTTGGAGGAGGGTGGCCAGGCGGGTGGTCAAGTGTGAGGAGGTCAGTGGTGATTTGGAGGAGGTGAGGGAAAGGAGGACGGGAGTGGTAGTGGGAGAGCCGTGTGCATGGCAGGGCCAAAAAGGTGGGCGCCCGCCTTGCAGCTCTTTGTGGGGACCTGTGCATGTTAGTCAGGTGTGGGAGGAGGATGGGTGCTCTGGTGGGAAGGTGTGAGGAGGGGAGGAAAGCGAGCTAGGCCCTTGTTGTGAGTGTGGCCGAAGCATGTGAAGGTGGAATGGGATGAGGCATTGCGCCGCGTGGTGGCCGTGTGGAGTGGTTAGGAAGGGGTTGGAGGAGGGTGGCCAGGCAGGTGGTCAAGTGTGAGGAGGTCATTGGTGATTTGGAGGAGGTGAGGGAAAGGAGGACGGGAGTGGTAGTGGGAGAGCCGTGTGCATGGCAGGGCCAAAAAGGTGGGCGCCCGCCTTGCAGCTCTTTGTGGGGACCTGTGCATGTTAGTCAGGTGTGGGAGGAGGGTGGGTGCTCTGGTGGGAAGGTGTGAGGAGGGGAGGAAAGCGAGCTAGGCCCTTGTTGTGAGTGTGGCCGAAGCATGTGAAGGTGGAATGGGATGAGGCATTGCGCCGCGTGGTGGCCGTGTGGAGTGGTTAGGAAGGGGTTGGAGGAGGGTGGCCAGGCAGGTGGTCAAGTGTGAGGAGGTCATTGGTGATTTGGAGGAGGTGAGGGAAAGGAGGCCGGGAGTGGTAGTGGGAGAGCCGTGTGCATGGCAGGGCCAAAAAGGTGGGCGCCTTGTTGCTGTTTGTGGGGACCTGTGCATGATAGTCAGGTGTGGGAGGAGGGTGGGTGCTCTGGTGGGAAGGTGTGAGGAGGGGAGGAAAGCGAGCTAGGCCCTTGTTGTGAGTGTGGCCGAAGCATGTGAAGGTGGAATGGGATGAGGCATTGCACCACCTGGTGGCCGTGTGGAGTGGTTAGGAAGGGGTTGGAGGAGGGTGGCCAGGCAGGTGGTCAAGTGTGAGGAGGTCATTGGTGATTTGGAGGAGGTGAGGGAAAGGAGGACGGGAGTGGTAGTGGGAGAGCCGTGTGCATGGCAGGGCCAAAAAGGTAGGCGCCCGCCTTGCAGCTCTTTGTGGGGGCCTGTAGATGTTAGTCAGGTGTGGGAGGAGGGTGGGTGCTCTGGTGGGAAGGTGTGAGGAGGGGAGGAAAGCGAGCTAGGCCCTTGTTGTGAGTGTGGCCGAAGCATGTGAAGGTGGAATGGGATGAGGCATTGCACCGCGTGGTGGCCGTGTGGAGTGGTTAGGAAGGGGTTGGAGGAGGGTGGCCAGGCAGGTGGTCAAGTGTGAGGAGGTCATTGGTGATTTGGAGGAGGTGAGGGAAAGGAGGCCGGGAGTGGTAGTGGGAGAGCCATGTGCATGGCAGGGCCAAAAAGGTGGGCGCCTTGTTGCTGTTTGTGGGGACCTGTGCATGTTAGTCAGGTGTGGGAGGAGGGTGGGTGCTCTGGTGGGAAGGTGTGAGGAGGGGAGGAAAGCGAGCTAGGCCCTTGTTGTGAGTGTGGCCGAAGCATGTGAAGGTGGAATGGGATGAGGCATTGCGCCGCGTGGTGGCCGTGTGGAGTGGTTAGGAAGGGGTTGGAGGAGGGTGGCCAGGCAGGTGGTCAAGTGTGAGGAGGTCATTGGTGATTTGGAGGAGGTGAGGGAAAGGAGGCCGGGAGTGGTAGTGGGAGAGCCGTGTGCATGGCAGGGCCAAAAAGGTGGGCGCCCGCCTTGCAGCTCTTTGTGGGGACCTGTGCATGTTAGTCAGGTGTGGGAGGAGGGTGGGTGCTCTGGTGGGAAGGTGTGAGGAGGGGAGGAAAGCGAGCTAGGCCCTTGTTGTGAGTGTGGCCGAAGCATGTGAAGGTGGAATGGGATGAGGCATTGCGCCGCGTGGTGGCCGTGTGGAGTGGTTAGGAAGGGGTTGGAGGAGGGTGGCCAGGCAGGTGGTCAAGTGTGAGGAGGTCATTGGTGATTTGGAGGAGGTGAGGGAAAGGAGGACGGGAGTGGTAGTGGGAGAGCCGTGTGCATGGCAGGGCCAAAAAGGTGGGCGCCTTGCAGCTCTTTGTGGGGACCTGTGCATGATAGTCAGGTGTGGGAGGAGGGTGGGTGCTCTGGTGGGAAGGTGTGAGGAGGGGAGGAAAGCGAGCTAGGCCCTTGTTGTGAGTGTGGCCGAAGCATGTGAAGGTGGAATGGGATGAGGCATTGCACCACCTGGTGGCCGTGTGGAGTGGTTAGGAAGGGGTTGGAGGAGGGTGGCCAGGCAGGTGGTCAAGTGTGAGGAGGTCATTGGTGATTTGGAGGAGGTGAGGGAAAGGAGGACGGGAGTGGTAGTGGGAGAGCCGTGTGCATGGCAGGGCCAAAAAGGTAGGCGCCCGCCTTGCAGCTCTTTGTGGGGGCCTGTAGATGTTAGTCAGGTGTGGGAGGAGGGTGGGTGCTCTGGTGGGAAGGTGTGAGGAGGGGAGGAAAGCGAGCTAGGCCCTTGTTGTGAGTGTGGCCGAAGCATGTGAAGGTGGAATGGGATGAGGCATTGCACCGCGTGGTGGCCGTGTGGAGTGGTTAGGAAGGGGTTGGAGGAGGGTGGCCAGGCAGGTGGTCAAGTGTGAGGAGGTCATTGGTGATTTGGAGGAGGTGAGGGAAAGGAGGCCGGGAGTGGTAGTGGGAGAGCCATGTGCATGGCAGGGCCAAAAAGGTGGGCGCCTTGCAGCTCTTTGTGGGGACCTGTGCATGTTAGTCAGGTGTGGGAGGAGGGTGGGTGCTCTGGTGGGAAGGTGTGAGGAGGGGAGGAAAGCGAGCTAGGCCCTTGTTGTGAGTGTGGCCGAAGCATGTGAAGGTGGAATGGGATGAGGCATTGCACCACCTGGTGGCCGTGTGGAGTGGTTAGGAAGGGGTTGGAGGAGGGTGGCCAGGCGGGTGGTCAAGTGTGAGGAGGTCAGTGGTGATTTGGAGGAGGTGAGGGAAAGGAGGCCGGGAGTGGTAGTGGGAGAGCCGTGTGCATGGCAGGGCCAAAAAGGTGGGCGCCTTGCAGCTCTTTGTGGGGACCTGTGCATGTTAGTCAGGTGTGGGAGGAGGGTGGGTGCTCTGGTGGGAAGGTGTGAGGAGGGGAGGAAAGCGAGCTAGGCCCTTGTTGTGAGTGTGGCCGAAGCATGTGAAGGTGGAATGGGATGAGGCATTGCGCCGCGTGGTGGCCGTGTGGAGTGGTTAGGAAGGGGTTGGAGGAGGGTGGCCAGGCAGGTGGTCAAGTGTGAGGAGGTCATTGGTGATTTGGAGGAGGTGAGGGAAAGGAGGCCGGGAGTGGTAGTGGGAGAGCCGTGTGCATGGCAGGGCCAAAAAGGTGGGCGCCTTGCAGCTCTTTGTGGGGACCTGTGCATGTTAGTCAGGTGTGGGAGGAGGGTGGGTGCTCTGGTGGGAAGGTGTGAGGAGGGGAGGAAAGCGAGCTAGGCCCTTGTTGTGAGTGTGGCCGAAGCATGTGAAGGTGGAATGGGATGAGGCATTGCGCCGCGTGGTGGCCGTGTGGAGTGGTTAGGAAGGGGTTGGAGGAGGGTGGCCAGGCAGGTGGGCAAGTGTGAGGAGGTCATTGGTGATTTGGAGGAGGTGAGGGAAAGGAGGACGGGAGTGGTAGTGGGAGAGCCGTGTGCATGGCAGGGCCAAAAAGGTGGGCGCCTTGTTGCTGTTTGCGGGGACCTGTGCATGTTAGTCAGGTGTGGGAGGAGGGTGGGTGCTCTGGTGGGAAGGTGTGAGGAGGGGAGGAAAGCGAGCTAGGCCCTTGTTGTGAGTGTGGCCGAAGCATGTGAAGGTGGAATGGTATGAGGCATTGCGCCGCGTGGTGGCCGTGTGGAGTGGTTAGGAAGGGGTTGGAGGAGGGTGGCCAGGCAGGTGGTCAAGTGTGAGGAGGTCATTGGTGATTTGGAGGAGGTGAGGGAAAGGAGGCCGGGAGTGGTAGTGGGAGAGCCGTGTGCATGGCAGGGCCAAAAAGGTGGGCGCCTTGCAGCTCTTTGTGGGGGCCTTTAGATGTTAGTCAGGTGTGGGAGGAGGGTGGGTGCTCTGGTGGGAAGGTGTGAGGAGGGGAGGAAAGCGAGCTAGGCCCTTGTTGTGAGTGTGGCCGAAGCATGTGAAGGTGGAATGGGATGAGGCATTGCGCCGCGTGGTGGCCGTGTGGAGTGGTTAGGAAGGGGTTGGAGGAGGGTGGCCAGGCAGGTGGGCAAGTGTGAGGAGGTCAGTGGTGATTTGGAGGAGGTGAGGGAAAGGAGGCCGGGAGTGGTAGTGGGAGAGCCGTGTGCATGGCAGGGCCAAAAAGGTGGGCGCCTTGCAGCTCTTTGTGGGGACCTGTGCATGTTAGTCAGGTGTGGGAGGAGGGTGGGTGCTCTGGTGGGAAGGTGTGAGGAGGGGAGGAAAGCGAGCTAGGCCCTTGTTGTGCGTGTGGCCGAAGCATGTGAAGGTGGAATGGGATGAGGCATTGCGCCGCGTGGTGGCCGTGTGGAGTGGTTAGGAAGGGGTTGGAGGAGGGTGGCCAGGCAGGTGGTCAAGTGTGAGGAGGTCATTGGTGATTTGGAGGAGGTGAGGGAAAGGAGGCCGGGAGTGGTAGTGGGAGAGCCGTGTGCATGGCAGGGCTAAAAAGGTGGGCGCCCGCCTTGCAGCTCTTTGTGGGGACCTGTGCATGTTAGTCAGGTGTGGGAGGAGGGTGGGTGCTCTGGTGGGAAGGTGTGAGGAGGGGAGGAAAGCGAGCTAGGCCCTTGTTGTGAGTGTGGCCGAAGCATGTGAAGGTGGAATGGGATGAGGCATTGCACCACCTGGTGGCCGTGTGGAGTGGTTAGGAAGGGGTTGGAGGAGGGTGGCCAGGCAGGTGGTCAAGTGTGAGGAGGTCATTGGTGATTTGGAGGAGGTGAGGGAAAGGAGGACGGGAGTGGTAGTGGGAGAGCCGTGTGCATGGCAGGGCCAAAAAGGTAGGCGCCCGCCTTGCAGCTCTTTGTGGGGGCCTGTAGATGTTAGTCAGGTGTGGGAGGAGGGTGGGTGCTCTGGTGGGAAGGTGTGAGGAGGGGAGGAAAGCGAGCTAGGCCCTTGTTGTGAGTGTGGCCGAAGCATGTGAAGGTGGAATGGGATGAGGCATTGCACCGCGTGGTGGCCGTGTGGAGTGGTTAGGAAGGGGTTGGAGGAGGGTGGCCAGGCAGGTGGTCAAGTGTGAGGAGGTCATTGGTGATTTGGAGGAGGTGAGGGAAAGGAGGCCGGGAGTGGTAGTGGGAGACCCATGTGCATGGCAGGGCCAAAAAGGTGGGCGCCTTGCAGCTCTTTGTGGGGACCTGTGCATGTTAGTCAGGTGTGGGAGGAGGGTGGGTGCTCTGGTGGGAAGGTGTGAGGAGGGGAGGAAAGCGAGCTAGGCCCTTGTTGTGAGTGTGGCCGAAGCATGTGAAGGTGGAATGGGATGAGGCATTGCGCCGCGTGGTGGCCGTGTGGAGTGGTTAGGAAGGGGTTGGAGGAGGGTGGCCAGGCAGGTGGTCAAGTGTGAGGAGGTCATTGGTGATTTGGAGGAGGTGAGGGAAAGGAGGACGGGAGTGGTAGTGGGAGAGCCGTGTGCATGGCAGGGCCAAAAAGGTGGGCGCCTTGCAGCTCTTTGTGGGGACCTGTGCATGTTAGTCAGGTGTGGGAGGAGGGTGGGTGCTCTGGTGGGAAGGTGTGAGGAGGGGAGGAAAGCGAGCTAGGCCCTTGTTGTGAGTGTGGCCGAAGCATGTGAAGGTGGAATGGGATGAGGCATTGCGCCGCGTGGTGGCCGTGTGGAGTGGTTAGGAAGGGGTTGGAGGAGGGTGGCCAGGCAGGTGGTCAAGTGTGAGGAGGTCATTGGTGATTTGGAGGAGGTGAGGGAAAGGAGGACGGGAGTGGTAGTGGGAGAGCCGTGTGCATGGCAGGGCCAAAAAGGTGGGCGCCTTGTTGCTGTTTGTGGGGACCTGTGCATGTTAGTCAGGTGTGGGAGGAGGGTGGGTGCTCTGGTGGGAAGGTGTGAGGAGGGGAGGAAAGCGAGCTAGGCCCTTGTTGTGAGTGTGGCCGAAGCATGTGAAGGTGGAATGGGATGAGGCATTGCACCGCCTGGTGGCCGTGTGGAGTGGTTAGGAAGGGGTTGGAGGAGGGTGGCCAGGCAGGTGGTCAAGTGTGAGGAGGTCATTGGTGATTTGGAGGAGGTGAGGGAAAGGAGGCCGGGAGTGGTAGTGGGAGAGCCGTGTGCATGGCAGGGCCAAAAAGGTAGGCGCCCGCCTTGCAGCTCTTTGTGGGTGCCTGTAGATGTTAGTCAGGTGTGGGAGGAAGGTGGGTGCTCTGGTGGGAAGGTGTGAGGAGGGGAGGAAAGCGAGCTAGGCCCTTGTTGTGAGTGTGGCCGAAGCATGTGAAGGTGGAATGGGATGAGGCATTGCACCGCCTGGTGGCCGTGTGGAGTGGTTAGGAAGGGGTTGGAGGAGGGTGGCCAGGCAGGTGGTCAAGTGTGAGGAGGTCATTGGTGATTTGGAGGAGGTGAGGGAAAGGAGGCCGGGAGTGGTAGTGGGAGAGCCGTGTGCATGGCAGGGCCAAAAAGGTAGGCGCCCGCCTTGCAGCTCTTTTTGGGTCCTGTAGATGTTAGTCAGGTGTGGGAGGAGGGTGGGTGCTCTGGTGGGAAGGTGTGAGGAGGGGAGGAAAGCGAGCTAGGCCCTTGTTGTGAGTGTGGCCGAAGCATGTGAAGGTGGAATGGGATGAGGCATTGCACCACCTGGTGGCCGTGTGGAGTGGTTAGGAAGGGGTTGGAGGAGGGTGGCCAGGCGGGTGGTCAAGTGTGAGGAGGTCAGTGGTGATTTGGAGGAGGTGAGGGAAAGGAGGACGGGAGTGGTAGTGGGAGAGCCGTGTGCATGGCAGGGCCAAAAAGGTGGGCGCCTTGCAGCTCTTTGTGGGGACCTGTGCATGTTAGTCAGGTGTGGGAGGAGGATGGGTGCTCTGGTGGGAAGGTGTGAGGAGGGGAGGAAAGCGAGCTAGGCCCTTGTTGTGAGTGTGGCCGAAGCATGTGAAGGTGGAATGGGATGAGGCATTGCGCCGCGTGGTGGCCGTGTGGAGTGGTTAGGAAGGGGTTGGAGGAGGGTGGCCAGGCAGGTGGTCAAGTGTGAGGAGGTCATTGGTGATTTGGAGGAGGTGAGGGAAAGGAGGACGGGAGTGGTAGTGGGAGAGCCGTGTGCATGGCAGGGCCAAAAAGGTGGGCGCCTTGTTGCTGTTTGTGGGGACCTGTGCATGTTAGTCAGGTGTGGGAGGAGGGTGGGTGCTCTGGTGGGAAGGTGTGAGGAGGGGAGGAAAGCGAGCTAGGCCCTTGTTGTGAGTGTGGCCGAAGCATGTGAAGGTGGAATGGGATGAGGCATTGCACCGCCTGGTGGCCGTGTGGAGTGGTTAGGAAGGGGTTGGAGGAGGGTGGCCAGGCAGGTGGTCAAGTGTGAGGAGGTCATTGGTGATTTGGAGGAGGTGAGGGAAAGGAGGCCGGGAGTGGTAGTGGGAGAGCCGTGTGCATGGCAGGGCCAAAAAGGTGGGCGCCTTGTTGCTGTTTGTGGAGACCTGTGCATGTTAGTCAGGTGTGGGAGGAGGGTGGGTGCTCTGGTGGGAAGGTGTGAGGAGGGGAGGAAAGCGAGCTAGGCCCTTGTTGTGAGTGTGGCCGAAGCATGTGAAGGTGGAATGGGATGAGGCATTGCACCGCCTGGTGGCCGTGTGGAGTGGTTAGGAAGGGGTTGGAGGAGGGTGGCCAGGCGGGTGGTCAAGTGTGAGGAGGTCAGTGGTGATTTGGAGGAGGTGAGGGAAAGGAGGACGGGAGTGGTAGTGGGAGAGCCGTGTGCATGGCAGGGCCAAAAAGGTGGGCGCCCGCCTTGCAGCTCTTTGTGGGGACCTGTGCATGTTAGTCAGGTGTGGGAGGAGGATGGGTGCTCTGGTGGGAAGGTGTGAGGAGGGGAGGAAAGCGAGCTAGGCCCTTGTTGTGAGTGTGGCCGAAGCATGTGAAGGTGGAATGGGATGAGGCATTGCGCCGCGTGGTGGCCGTGTGGAGTGGTTAGGAAGGGGTTGGAGGAGGGTGGCCAGGCAGGTGGTCAAGTGTGAGGAGGTCATTGGTGATTTGGAGGAGGTGAGGGAAAGGAGGACGGGAGTGGTAGTGGGAGAGCCGTGTGCATGGCAGGGCCAAAAAGGTGGGCGCCTTGCAGCTCTTTGTGGGGACCTGTGCATGTTAGTCAGGTGTGGGAGGAGGGTGGGTGCTCTGGTGGGAAGGTGTGAGGAGGGGAGGAAAGCGAGCTAGGCCCTTGTTGTGAGTGTGGCCGAAGCATGTGAAGGTGGAATGGGATGAGGCATTGCGCCGCGTGGTGGCCGTGTGGAGTGGTTAGGAAGGGGTTGGAGGAGGGTGGCCAGGCAGGTGGTCAAGTGTGAGGAGGTCATTGGTGATTTGGAGGAGGTGAGGGAAAGGAGGACGGGAGTGGTAGTGGGAGAGCCGTGTGCATGGCAGGGCCAAAAAGGTGGGCGCCTTGCAGCTCTTTGTGGGGACCTGTGCATGATAGTCAGGTGTGGGAGGAGGGTGGGTGCTCTGGTGGGAAGGTGTGAGGAGGGGAGGAAAGCGAGCTAGGCCCTTGTTGTGAGTGTGGCCGAAGCATGTGAAGGTGGAATGGGATGAGGCATTGCACCACCTGGTGGCCGTGTGGAGTGGTTAGGAAGGGGTTGGAGGAGGGTGGCCAGGCAGGTGGTCAAGTGTGAGGAGGTCATTGGTGATTTGGAGGAGGTGAGGGAAAGGAGGACGGGAGTGGTAGTGGGAGAGCCGTGTGCATGGCAGGGCCAAAAAGGTAGGCGCCCGCCTTGCAGCTCTTTGTGGGGGCCTGTAGATGTTAGTCAGGTGTGGGAGGAGGGTGGGTGCTCTGGTGGGAAGGTGTGAGGAGGGGAGGAAAGCGAGCTAGGCCCTTGTTGTGAGTGTGGCCGAAGCATGTGAAGGTGGAATGGGATGAGGCATTGCACCGCGTGGTGGCCGTGTGGAGTGGTTAGGAAGGGGTTGGAGGAGGGTGGCCAGGCAGGTGGTCAAGTGTGAGGAGGTCATTGGTGATTTGGAGGAGGTGAGGGAAAGGAGGCCGGGAGTGGTAGTGGGAGAGCCATGTGCATGGCAGGGCCAAAAAGGTGGGCGCCTTGCAGCTCTTTGTGGGGACCTGTGCATGTTAGTCAGGTGTGGGAGGAGGGTGGGTGCTCTGGTGGGAAGGTGTGAGGAGGGGAGGAAAGCGAGCTAGGCCCTTGTTGTGAGTGTGGCCGAAGCATGTGAAGGTGGAATGGGATGAGGCATTGCACCACCTGGTGGCCGTGTGGAGTGGTTAGGAAGGGGTTGGAGGAGGGTGGCCAGGCGGGTGGTCAAGTGTGAGGAGGTCAGTGGTGATTTGGAGGAGGTGAGGGAAAGGAGGCCGGGAGTGGTAGTGGGAGAGCCGTGTGCATGGCAGGGCCAAAAAGGTGGGCGCCTTGCAGCTCTTTGTGGGGACCTGTGCATGTTAGTCAGGTGTGGGAGGAGGGTGGGTGCTCTGGTGGGAAGGTGTGAGGAGGGGAGGAAAGCGAGCTAGGCCCTTGTTGTGAGTGTGGCCGAAGCATGTGAAGGTGGAATGGGATGAGGCATTGCGCCGCGTGGTGGCCGTGTGGAGTGGTTAGGAAGGGGTTGGAGGAGGGTGGCCAGGCAGGTGGTCAAGTGTGAGGAGGTCATTGGTGATTTGGAGGAGGTGAGGGAAAGGAGGCCGGGAGTGGTAGTGGGAGAGCCGTGTGCATGGCAGGGCCAAAAAGGTGGGCGCCTTGCAGCTCTTTGTGGGGACCTGTGCATGTTAGTCAGGTGTGGGAGGAGGGTGGGTGCTCTGGTGGGAAGGTGTGAGGAGGGGAGGAAAGCGAGCTAGGCCCTTGTTGTGAGTGTGGCCGAAGCATGTGAAGGTGGAATGGGATGAGGCATTGCGCCGCGTGGTGGCCGTGTGGAGTGGTTAGGAAGGGGTTGGAGGAGGGTGGCCAGGCAGGTGGGCAAGTGTGAGGAGGTCATTGGTGATTTGGAGGAGGTGAGGGAAAGGAGGACGGGAGTGGTAGTGGGAGAGCCGTGTGCATGGCAGGGCCAAAAAGGTGGGCGCCTTGTTGCTGTTTGCGGGGACCTGTGCATGTTAGTCAGGTGTGGGAGGAGGGTGGGTGCTCTGGTGGGAAGGTGTGAGGAGGGGAGGAAAGCGAGCTAGGCCCTTGTTGTGAGTGTGGCCGAAGCATGTGAAGGTGGAATGGTATGAGGCATTGCGCCGCGTGGTGGCCGTGTGGAGTGGTTAGGAAGGGGTTGGAGGAGGGTGGCCAGGCAGGTGGTCAAGTGTGAGGAGGTCATTGGTGATTTGGAGGAGGTGAGGGAAAGGAGGCCGGGAGTGGTAGTGGGAGAGCCGTGTGCATGGCAGGGCCAAAAAGGTGGGCGCCTTGCAGCTCTTTGTGGGGACCTGTGCATGTTAGTCAGGTGTGGGAGGAGGGTGGGTGCTCTGGTGGGAAGGTGTGAGGAGGGGAGGAAAGCGAGCTAGGCCCTTGTTGTGAGTGTGGCCGAAGCATGTGAAGGTGGAATGGGATGAGGCATTGCGCCGCCTGGTGGCCGTGTGGAGTGGTTAGGAAGGGGTTGGAGGAGGGTGGCCAGGCAGGTGGGCAAGTGTGAGGAGGTCATTGGTGATTTGGAGGAGGTGAGGGAAAGGAGGCCGGGAGTGGTAGTGGGAGAGCCATGTGCATGGCAGGGCCAAAAAGGTGGGCGCCCGCCTTGCAGCTCTTTGTGGGGACCTGTGCATGTTAGTCAGGTGTGGGAGGAGGGTGGGTGCTCTGGTGGGAAGGTGTGAGGAGGGGAGGAAAGCGAGCTAGGCCCTTGTTGTGAGTGTGGCCGAAGCATGTGAAGGTGGAATGGGATGAGGCATTGCACCACCTGGTGGCCGTGTGGAGTGGTTAGGAAGGGGTTGGAGGAGGGTGGCCAGGCAGGTGGTCAAGTGTGAGGAGGTCATTGGTGATTTGGAGGAGGTGAGGGAAAGGAGGACGGGAGTGGTAGTGGGAGAGCCGTGTGCATGGCAGGGCCAAAAAGGTAGGCGCCCGCCTTGCAGCTCTTTGTGGGGGCCTGTAGATGTTAGTCAGGTGTGGGAGGAGGGTGGGTGCTCTGGTGGGAAGGTGTGAGGAGGGGAGGAAAGCGAGCTAGGCCCTTGTTGTGAGTGTGGCCGAAGCATGTGAAGGTGGAATGGGATGAGGCATTGCACCGCGTGGTGGCCGTGTGGAGTGGTTAGGAAGGGGTTGGAGGAGGGTGGCCAGGCAGGTGGTCAAGTGTGAGGAGGTCATTGGTGATTTGGAGGAGGTGAGGGAAAGGAGGCCGGGAGTGGTAGTGGGAGACCCATGTGCATGGCAGGGCCAAAAAGGTGGGCGCCTTGCAGCTCTTTGTGGAGACCTGTGCATGTTAGTCAGGTGTGGGAGGAGGGTGGGTGCTCTGGTGGGAAGGTGTGAGGAGGGGAGGAAAGCGAGCTAGGCCCTTGTTGTGAGTGTGGCCGAAGCATGTGAAGGTGGAATGGGATGAGGCATTGCGCCGCGTGGTGGCCGTGTGGAGTGGTTAGGAAGGGGTTGGAGGAGGGTGGCCAGGCAGGTGGTCAAGTGTGAGGAGGTCATTGGTGATTTGGAGGAGGTGAGGGAAAGGAGGACGGGAGTGGTAGTGGGAGAGCCGTGTGCATGGCAGGGCCAAAAAGGTGGGCGCCTTGCAGCTCTTTGTGGGGACCTGTGCATGTTAGTCAGGTGTGGGAGGAGGGTGGGTGCTCTGGTGGGAAGGTGTGAGGAGGGGAGGAAAGCGAGCTAGGCCCTTGTTGTGAGTGTGGCCGAAGCATGTGAAGGTGGAATGGGATGAGGCATTGCGCCGCGTGGTGGCCGTGTGGAGTGGTTAGGAAGGGGTTGGAGGAGGGTGGCCAGGCAGGTGGTCAAGTGTGAGGAGGTCATTGGTGATTTGGAGGAGGTGAGGGAAAGGAGGACGGGAGTGGTAGTGGGAGAGCCGTGTGCATGGCAGGGCCAAAAAGGTGGGCGCCTTGCAGCTCTTTGTGGGGACCTGTGCATGTTAGTCAGGTGTGGGAGGAGGGTGGGTGCTCTGGTGGGAAGGTGTGAGGAGGGGAGGAAAGCGAGCTAGGCCCTTGTTGTGAGTGTGGCCGAAGCATGTGAAGGTGGAATGGGATGAGGCATTGCACCGCCTGGTGGCCGTGTGGAGTGGTTAGGAAGGGGTTGGAGGAGGGTGGCCAGGCAGGTGGTCAAGTGTGAGGAGGTCATTGGTGATTTGGAGGAGGTGAGGGAAAGGAGGCCGGGAGTGGTAGTGGGAGAGCCGTGTGCATGGCAGGGCCAAAAAGGTAGGCGCCCGCCTTGCAGCTCTTTGTGGGTGCCTGTAGATGTTAGTCAGGTGTGGGAGGAAGGTGGGTGCTCTGGTGGGAAGGTGTGAGGAGGGGAGGAAAGCGAGCTAGGCCCTTGTTGTGAGTGTGGCCGAAGCATGTGAAGGTGGAATGGGATGAGGCATTGCACCGCCTGGTGGCCGTGTGGAGTGGTTAGGAAGGGGTTGGAGGAGGGTGGCCAGGCAGGTGGTCAAGTGTGAGGAGGTCATTGGTGATTTGGAGGAGGTGAGGGAAAGGAGGCCGGGAGTGGTAGTGGGAGAGCCGTGTGCATGGCAGGGCCAAAAAGGTAGGCGCCCGCCTTGCAGCTCTTTTTGGGTCCTGTAGATGTTAGTCAGGTGTGGGAGGAGGGTGGGTGCTCTGGTGGGAAGGTGTGAGGAGGGGAGGAAAGCGAGCTAGGCCCTTGTTGTGAGTGTGGCCGAAGCATGTGAAGGTGGAATGGGATGAGGCATTGCACCACCTGGTGGCCGTGTGGAGTGGTTAGGAAGGGGTTGGAGGAGGGTGGCCAGGCGGGTGGTCAAGTGTGAGGAGGTCAGTGGTGATTTGGAGGAGGTGAGGGAAAGGAGGACGGGAGTGGTAGTGGGAGAGCCGTGTGCATGGCAGGGCCAAAAAGGTGGGCGCCTTGCAGCTCTTTGTGGGGACCTGTGCATGTTAGTCAGGTGTGGGAGGAGGATGGGTGCTCTGGTGGGAAGGTGTGAGGAGGGGAGGAAAGCGAGCTAGGCCCTTGTTGTGAGTGTGGCCGAAGCATGTGAAGGTGGAATGGGATGAGGCATTGCGCCGCGTGGTGGCCGTGTGGAGTGGTTAGGAAGGGGTTGGAGGAGGGTGGCCAGGCAGGTGGTCAAGTGTGAGGAGGTCATTGGTGATTTGGAGGAGGTGAGGGAAAGGAGGACGGGAGTGGTAGTGGGAGAGCCGTGTGCATGGCAGGGCCAAAAAGGTGGGCGCCTTGTTGCTGTTTGTGGGGACCTGTGCATGTTAGTCAGGTGTGGGAGGAGGGTGGGTGCTCTGGTGGGAAGGTGTGAGGAGGGGAGGAAAGCGAGCTAGGCCCTTGTTGTGAGTGTGGCCGAAGCATGTGAAGGTGGAATGGGATGAGGCATTGCACCACCTGGTGGCCGTGTGGAGTGGTTAGGAAGGGGTTGGAGGAGGGTGGCCAGGCAGGTGGTCAAGTGTGAGGAGGTCATTGGTGATTTGGAGGAGGTGAGGGAAAGGAGGCCGGGAGTGGTAGTGGGAGAGCCGTGTGCATGGCAGGGCCAAAAAGGTGGGCGCCTTGTTGCTGTTTGTGGGGACCTGTGCATGTTAGTCAGGTGTGGGAGGAGGGTGGGTGCTCTGGTGGGAAGGTGTGAGGAGGGGAGGAAAGCGAGCTAGGCCCTTGTTGTGAGTGTGGCCGAAGCATGTGAAGGTGGAATGGGATGAGGCATTGCACCACCTGGTGGCCGTGTGGAGTGGTTAGGAAGGGGTTGGAGGAGGGTGGCCAGGCGGGTGGTCAAGTGTGAGGAGGTCAGTGGTGATTTGGAGGAGGTGAGGGAAAGGAGGACGGGAGTGGTAGTGGGAGAGCCGTGTGCATGGCAGGGCCAAAAAGGTGGGCGCCCGCCTTGCAGCTCTTTGTGGGGACCTGTGCATGTTAGTCAGGTGTGGGAGGAGGATGGGTGCTCTGGTGGGAAGGTGTGAGGAGGGGAGGAAAGCGAGCTAGGCCCTTGTTGTGAGTGTGGCCGAAGCATGTGAAGGTGGAATGGGATGAGGCATTGCGCCGCGTGGTGGCCGTGTGGAGTGGTTAGGAAGGGGTTGGAGGAGGGTGGCCAGGCAGGTGGTCAAGTGTGAGGAGGTCATTGGTGATTTGGAGGAGGTGAGGGAAAGGAGGACGGGAGTGGTAGTGGGAGAGCCGTGTGCATGGCAGGGCCAAAAAGGTGGGCGCCTTGCAGCTCTTTGTGGGGACCTGTGCATGTTAGTCAGGTGTGGGAGGAGGGTGGGTGCTCTGGTGGGAAGGTGTGAGGAGGGGAGGAAAGCGAGCTAGGCCCTTGTTGTGAGTGTGGCCGAAGCATGTGAAGGTGGAATGGGATGAGGCATTGCACCGCGTGGTGGCCGTGTGGAGTGGTTAGGAAGGGGTTGGAGGAGGGTGGCCAGGCAGGTGGTCAAGTGTGAGGAGGTCATTGGTGATTTGGAGGAGGTGAGGGAAAGGAGGCCGGGAGTGGTAGTGGGAGAGCCGTGTGCATGGCAGGGCCAAAAAGGTGGGCGCCTTGTTGCTGTTTGTGGGGACCTGTGCATGATAGTCAGGTGTGGGAGGAGGGTGGGTGCTCTGGTGGGAAGGTGTGAGGAGGGGAGGAAAGCGAGCTAGGCCCTTGTTGTGAGTGTGGCCGAAGCATGTGAAGGTGGAATGGGATGAGGCATTGCACCACCTGGTGGCCGTGTGGAGTGGTTAGGAAGGGGTTGGAGGAGGGTGGCCAGGCAGGTGGTCAAGTGTGAGGAGGTCATTGGTGATTTGGAGGAGGTGAGGGAAAGGAGGACGGGAGTGGTAGTGGGAGAGCCGTGTGCATGGCAGGGCCAAAAAGGTAGGCGCCCGCCTTGCAGCTCTTTGTGGGGGCCTGTAGATGTTAGTCAGGTGTGGGAGGAGGGTGGGTGCTCTGGTGGGAAGGTGTGAGGAGGGGAGGAAAGCGAGCTAGGCCCTTGTTGTGAGTGTGGCCGAAGCATGTGAAGGTGGAATGGGATGAGGCATTGCACCGCGTGGTGGCCGTGTGGAGTGGTTAGGAAGGGGTTGGAGGAGGGTGGCCAGGCAGGTGGTCAAGTGTGAGGAGGTCATTGGTGATTTGGAGGAGGTGAGGGAAAGGAGGCCGGGAGTGGTAGTGGGAGAGCCATGTGCATGGCAGGGCCAAAAAGGTGGGCGCCTTGCAGCTCTTTGTGGGGACCTGTGCATGTTAGTCAGGTGTGGGAGGAGGGTGGGTGCTCTGGTGGGAAGGTGTGAGGAGGGGAGGAAAGCGAGCTAGGCCCTTGTTGTGAGTGTGGCCGAAGCATGTGAAGGTGGAATGGGATGAGGCATTGCACCACCTGGTGGCCGTGTGGAGTGGTTAGGAAGGGGTTGGAGGAGGGTGGCCAGGCAGGTGGTCAAGTGTGAGGAGGTCATTGGTGATTTGGAGGAGGTGAGGGAAAGGAGGCCGGGAGTGGTAGTGGGAGAGCCGTGTGCATGGCAGGGCCAAAAAGGTGGGCGCCTTGTTGCTGTTTGTGGGGACCTGTGCATGTTAGTCAGGTGTGGGAGGAGGGTGGGTGCTCTGGTGGGAAGGTGTGAGGAGGGGAGGAAAGCGAGCTAGGCCCTTGTTGTGAGTGTGGCCGAAGCATGTGAAGGTGGAATGGGATGAGGCATTGCACCACCTGGTGGCCGTGTGGAGTGGTTAGGAAGGGGTTGGAGGAGGGTGGCCAGGCGGGTGGTCAAGTGTGAGGAGGTCAGTGGTGATTTGGAGGAGGTGAGGGAAAGGAGGACGGGAGTGGTAGTGGGAGAGCCGTGTGCATGGCAGGGCCAAAAAGGTGGGCGCCTTGCAGCTCTTTGTGGGGACCTGTGCATGTTAGTCAGGTGTGGGAGGAGGGTGGGTGCTCTGGTGGGAAGGTGTGAGGAGGGGAGGAAAGCGAGCTAGGCCCTTGTTGTGAGTGTGGCCGAAGCATGTGAAGGTGGAATGGGATGAGGCATTGCGCCGCGTGGTGGCCGTGTGGAGTGGTTAGGAAGGGGTTGGAGGAGGGTGGCCAGGCAGGTGGTCAAGTGTGAGGAGGTCATTGGTGATTTGGAGGAGGTGAGGGAAAGGAGGCCGGGAGTGGTAGTGGGAGAGCCGTGTGCATGGCAGGGCCAAAAAGGTGGGCGCCTTGCAGCTCTTTGTGGGGACCTGTGCATGTTAGTCAGGTGTGGGAGGAGGGTGGGTGCTCTGGTGGGAAGGTGTGAGGAGGGGAGGAAAGCGAGCTAGGCCCTTGTTGTGCGTGTGGCCGAAGCATGTGAAGGTGGAATGGGATGAGGCATTGCGCCGCGTGGTGGCCGTGTGGAGTGGTTAGGAAGGGGTTGGAGGAGGGTGGCCAGGCAGGTGGTCAAGTGTGAGGAGGTCATTGGTGATTTGGAGGAGGTGAGGGAAAGGAGGCCGGGAGTGGTAGTGGGAGAGCCGTGTGCATGGCAGGGCCAAAAAGGTGGGCGCCTTGCAGCTCTTTGTGGGGACCTGTGCATGTTAGTCAGGTGTGGGAGGAGGGTGGGTGCTCTGGTGGGAAGGTGTGAGGAGGGGAGGAAAGCGAGCTAGGCCCTTGTTGTGAGTGTGGCCGAAGCATGTGAAGGTGGAATGGGATGAGGCATTGCACCGCCTGGTGGCCGTGTGGAGTGGTTAGGAAGGGGTTGGAGGAGGGTGGCCAGGCAGGTGGTCAAGTGTGAGGAGGTCATTGGTGATTTGGAGGAGGTGAGGGAAAGGAGGACGGGAGTGGTAGTGGGAGAGCCGTGTGCATGGCAGGGCCAAAAAGGTGGGCGCCTTGCAGCTCTTTGTGGGGACCTGTGCATGATAGTCAGGTGTGGGAGGAGGGTGGGTGCTCTGGTGGGAAGGTGTGAGGAGGGGAGGAAAGCGAGCTAGGCCCTTGTTGTGAGTGTGGCCGAAGCATGTGAAGGTGGAATGGGATGAGGCATTGCACCACCTGGTGGCCGTGTGGAGTGGTTAGGAAGGGGTTGGAGGAGGGTGGCCAGGCAGGTGGTCAAGTGTGAGGAGGTCATTGGTGATTTGGAGGAGGTGAGGGAAAGGAGGACGGGAGTGGTAGTGGGAGAGCCGTGTGCATGGCAGGGCCAAAAAGGTAGGCGCCCGCCTTGCAGCTCTTTGTGGGGGCCTGTAGATGTTAGTCAGGTGTGGGAGGAGGGTGGGTGCTCTGGTGGGAAGGTGTGAGGAGGGGAGGAAAGCGAGCTAGGCCCTTGTTGTGAGTGTGGCCGAAGCATGTGAAGGTGGAATGGGATGAGGCATTGCACCGCGTGGTGGCCGTGTGGAGTGGTTAGGAAGGGGTTGGAGGAGGGTGGCCAGGCAGGTGGTCAAGTGTGAGGAGGTCATTGGTGATTTGGAGGAGGTGAGGGAAAGGAGGCCGGGAGTGGTAGTGGGAGAGCCATGTGCATGGCAGGGCCAAAAAGGTGGGCGCCTTGCAGCTCTTTGTGGGGACCTGTGCATGTTAGTCAGGTGTGGGAGGAGGGTGGGTGCTCTGGTGGGAAGGTGTGAGGAGGGGAGGAAAGCGAGCTAGGCCCTTGTTGTGAGTGTGGCCGAAGCATGTGAAGGTGGAATGGGATGAGGCATTGCACCACCTGGTGGCCGTGTGGAGTGGTTAGGAAGGGGTTGGAGGAGGGTGGCCAGGCAGGTGGTCAAGTGTGAGGAGGTCATTGGTGATTTGGAGGAGGTGAGGGAAAGGAGGCCGGGAGTGGTAGTGGGAGAGCCGTGTGCATGGCAGGGCCAAAAAGGTGGGCGCCTTGTTGCTGTTTGTGGGGACCTGTGCATGTTAGTCAGGTGTGGGAGGAGGGTGGGTGCTCTGGTGGGAAGGTGTGAGGAGGGGAGGAAAGCGAGCTAGGCCCTTGTTGTGAGTGTGGCCGAAGCATGTGAAGGTGGAATGGGATGAGGCATTGCACCACCTGGTGGCCGTGTGGAGTGGTTAGGAAGGGGTTGGAGGAGGGTGGCCAGGCGGGTGGTCAAGTGTGAGGAGGTCAGTGGTGATTTGGAGGAGGTGAGGGAAAGGAGGACGGGAGTGGTAGTGGGAGAGCCGTGTGCATGGCAGGGCCAAAAAGGTGGGCGCCTTGCAGCTCTTTGTGGGGACCTGTGCATGTTAGTCAGGTGTGGGAGGAGGATGGGTGCTCTGGTGGGAAGGTGTGAGGAGGGGAGGAAAGCGAGCTAGGCCCTTGTTGTGAGTGTGGCCGAAGCATGTGAAGGTGGAATGGGATGAGGCATTGCGCCGCGTGGTGGCCGTGTGGAGTGGTTAGGAAGGGGTTGGAGGAGGGTGGCCAGGCAGGTGGTCAAGTGTGAGGAGGTCATTGGTGATTTGGAGGAGGTGAGGGAAAGGAGGCCGGGAGTGGTAGTGGGAGAGCCGTGTGCATGGCAGGGCCAAAAAGGTGGGCGCCTTGCAGCTCTTTGTGGGGACCTGTGCATGTTAGTCAGGTGTGGGAGGAGGGTGGGTGCTCTGGTGGGAAGGTGTGAGGAGGGGAGGAAAGCGAGCTAGGCCCTTGTTGTGCGTGTGGCCGAAGCATGTGAAGGTGGAATGGGATGAGGCATTGCGCCGCGTGGTGGCCGTGTGGAGTGGTTAGGAAGGGGTTGGAGGAGGGTGGCCAGGCAGGTGGTCAAGTGTGAGGAGGTCATTGGTGATTTGGAGGAGGTGAGGGAAAGGAGGCCGGGAGTGGTAGTGGGAGAGCCGTGTGCATGGCAGGGCCAAAAAGGTGGGCGCCTTGCAGCTCTTTGTGGGGACCTGTGCATGTTAGTCAGGTGTGGGAGGAGGGTGGGTGCTCTGGTGGGAAGGTGTGAGGAGGGGAGGAAAGCGAGCTAGGCCCTTGTTGTGAGTGTGGCCGAAGCATGTGAAGGTGGAATGGGATGAGGCATTGCGCCGCGTGGTGGCCGTGTGGAGTGGTTAGGAAGGGGTTGGAGGAGGGTGGCCAGGCAGGTGGTCAAGTGTGAGGAGGTCATTGGTGATTTGGAGGAGGTGAGGGAAAGGAGGACGGGAGTGGTAGTGGGAGAGCCGTGTGCATGGCAGGGCCAAAAAGGTGGGCGCCTTGCAGCTCTTTGTGGGGACCTGTGCATGATAGTCAGGTGTGGGAGGAGGGTGGGTGCTCTGGTGGGAAGGTGTGAGGAGGGGAGGAAAGCGAGCTAGGCCCTTGTTGTGAGTGTGGCCGAAGCATGTGAAGGTGGAATGGGATGAGGCATTGCACCACCTGGTGGCCGTGTGGAGTGGTTAGGAAGGGGTTGGAGGAGGGTGGCCAGGCAGGTGGTCAAGTGTGAGGAGGTCATTGGTGATTTGGAGGAGGTGAGGGAAAGGAGGACGGGAGTGGTAGTGGGAGAGCCGTGTGCATGGCAGGGCCAAAAAGGTAGGCGCCCGCCTTGCAGCTCTTTGTGGGGGCCTGTAGATGTTAGTCAGGTGTGGGAGGAGGGTGGGTGCTCTGGTGGGAAGGTGTGAGGAGGGGAGGAAAGCGAGCTAGGCCCTTGTTGTGAGTGTGGCCGAAGCATGTGAAGGTGGAATGGGATGAGGCATTGCACCGCGTGGTGGCCGTGTGGAGTGGTTAGGAAGGGGTTGGAGGAGGGTGGCCAGGCAGGTGGTCAAGTGTGAGGAGGTCATTGGTGATTTGGAGGAGGTGAGGGAAAGGAGGCCGGGAGTGGTAGTGGGAGAGCCATGTGCATGGCAGGGCCAAAAAGGTGGGCGCCTTGCAGCTCTTTGTGGGGACCTGTGCATGTTAGTCAGGTGTGGGAGGAGGGTGGGTGCTCTGGTGGGAAGGTGTGAGGAGGGGAGGAAAGCGAGCTAGGCCCTTGTTGTGAGTGTGGCCGAAGCATGTGAAGGTGGAATGGGATGAGGCATTGCACCACCTGGTGGCCGTGTGGAGTGGTTAGGAAGGGGTTGGAGGAGGGTGGCCAGGCAGGTGGTCAAGTGTGAGGAGGTCATTGGTGATTTGGAGGAGGTGAGGGAAAGGAGGCCGGGAGTGGTAGTGGGAGAGCCGTGTGCATGGCAGGGCCAAAAAGGTAGGCGCCTTGTTGCTGTTTGTGGGGACCTGTG
Source organism: Struthio camelus (assembly GCF_040807025.1). NCBI lineage: Eukaryota > Metazoa > Chordata > Aves > Struthioniformes > Struthionidae > Struthio > Struthio camelus. Next base: position 14,632,073 of record NC_090961.1, on the reverse strand, counting down.
CATGTTAGTCAGGTGTGGGAGGAGGGTGGGTGCTCTGGTGGGAAGGTGTGAGGAGGGGAGGAAAGCGAGCTAGGCCCTTGTTGTGAGTGTGGCCGAAGCATGTGAAGGTGGAATGGGATGAGGCATTGCGCCGCGTGGTGGCCGTGTGGAGTGGTTAGGAAGGGGTTGGAGGAGGGTGGCCAGGCAGGTGGTCAAGTGTGAGGAGGTCATTGGTGATTTGGAGGAGGTGAGGGAAAGGAGGCCGGGAGTGGTAGTGGGAGAGCCGTGTGCATGGCAGGGCCAAAAAGGTGGGCGCCTTGCAGCTCTTTGTGGGGACCTGTGCATGTTAGTCAGGTGTGGGAGGAGGGTGGGTGCTCTGGTGGGAAGGTGTGAGGAGGGGAGGAAAGCGAGCTAGGCCCTTGTTGTGAGTGTGGCCGAAGCATGTGAAGGTGGAATGGGATGAGGCATTGCGCCGCGTGGTGGCCGTGTGGAGTGGTTAGGAAGGGGTTGGAGGAGGGTGGCCAGGCAGGTGGTCAAGTGTGAGGAGGTCATTGGTGATTTGGAGGAGGTGAGGGAAAGGAGGACGGGAGTGGTAGTGGGAGAGCCGTGTGCATGGCAGGGCCAAAAAGGTGGGTGCCTTGCAGCTCTTTGTGGGGACCTGTGCATGTTAGTCAGGTGTGGGAGGAGGGTGGGTGCTCTGGTGGGAAGGTGTGAGGAGGGGAGGAAAGCGAGCTAGGCCCTTGTTGTGAGTGTGGCCGAAGCATGTGAAGGTGGAATGGGATGAGGCATTGCACCACCTGGTGGCCGTGTGGAGTGGTTAGGAAGGGGTTGGAGGAGGGTGGCCAGGCAGGTGGTCAAGTGTGAGGAGGTCATTGGTGATTTGGAGGAGGTGAGGGAAAGGAGGACGGGAGTGGTAGTGGGAGAGCCGTGTGCATGGCAGGGCCAAAAAGGTAGGCGCCCGCCTTGCAGCTCTTTGTGGGGGCCTGTAGATGTTAGTCAGGTGTGGGAGGAGGGTGGGTGCTCTGGTGGGAAGGTGTGAGGAGGGGAGGAAAGCGAGCTAGGCCCTTGTTGTGAGTGTGGCCGAAGCATGTGAAGGTGGAATGGGATGAGGCATTGCGCCGCGTGGTGGCCGTGTGGAGTGGTTAGGAAGGGGTTGGAGGAGGGTGGCCAGGCAGGTGGTCAAGTGTGAGGAGGTCATTGGTGATTTGGAGGAGGTGAGGGAAAGGAGGCCGGGAGTGGTAGTGGGAGAGCCATGTGCATGGCAGGGCCAAAAAGGTGGGCGCCTTGCAGCTCTTTGTGGGGACCTGTGCATGTTAGTCAGGTGTGGGAGGAGGGTGGGTGCTCTGGTGGGAAGGTGTGAGGAGGGGAGGAAAGCGAGCTAGGCCCTTGTTGTGAGTGTGGCCGAAGCATGTGAAGGTGGAATGGGATGAGGCATTGCACCACCTGGTGGCCGTGTGGAGTGGTTAGGAAGGGGTTGGAGGAGGGTGGCCAGGCAGGTGGGCAAGTGTGAGGAGGTCAGTGGTGATTTGGAGGAGGTGAGGGAAAGGAGGCCGGGAGTGGTAGTGGGAGAGCCGTGTGCATGGCAGGGCCAAAAAGGTGGGCGCCTTGTTGCTGTTTGTGGGGACCTGTGCATGTTAGTCAGGTGTGGGAGGAGGGTGGGTGCTCTGGTGGGAAGGTGTGAGGAGGGGAGGAAAGCGAGCTAGGCCCTTGTTGTGAGTGTGGCCGAAGCATGTGAAGGTGGAATGGGATGAGGCATTGCACCACCTGGTGGCCGTGTGGAGTGGTTAGGAAGGGGTTGGAGGAGGGTGGCCAGGCGGGTGGTCAAGTGTGAGGAGGTCATTGGTGATTTGGAGGAGGTGAGGGAAAGGAGGACGGGAGTGGTAGTGGGAGAGCCGTGTGCATGGCAGGGCCAAAAAGGTGGGCGCCTTGCAGCTCTTTGTGGGGACCTGTGCATGTTAGTCAGGTGTGGGAGGAGGATGGGTGCTCTGGTGGGAAGGTGTGAGGAGGGGAGGAAAGCGAGCTAGGCCCTTGTTGTGAGTGTGGCCGAAGCATGTGAAGGTGGAATGGGATGAGGCATTGCGCCGCGTGGTGGCCGTGTGGAGTGGTTAGGAAGGGGTTGGAGGAGGGTGGCCAGGCAGGTGGTCAAGTGTGAGGAGGTCATTGGTGATTTGGAGGAGGTGAGGGAAAGGAGGCCGGGAGTGGTAGTGGGAGAGCCGTGTGCATGGCAGGGCCAAAAAGGTGGGCGCCTTGCAGCTCTTTGTGGGGACCTGTGCATGTTAGTCAGGTGTGGGAGGAGGGTGGGTGCTCTGGTGGGAAGGTGTGAGGAGGGGAGGAAAGCGAGCTAGGCCCTTGTTGTGAGTGTGGCCGAAGCATGTGAAGGTGGAATGGGATGAGGCATTGCACCGCCTGGTGGCCGTGTGGAGTGGTTAGGAAGGGGTTGGAGGAGGGTGGCCAGGCAGGTGGTCAAGTGTGAGGAGGTCAGTGGTGATTTGGAGGAGGTGAGGGAAAGGAGGACGGGAGTGGTAGTGGGAGAGCCGTGTGCATGGCAGGGCCAAAAAGGTAGGCGCCCGCCTTGCAGCTCTTTGTGGGTGCCTGTAGATGTTAGTCAGGTGTGGGAGGAAGGTGGGTGCTCTGGTGGGAAGGTGTGAGGAGGGGAGGAAAGCGAGCTAGGCCCTTGTTGTGAGTGTGGCCGAAGCATGTGAAGGTGGAATGGGATGAGGCATTGCACCGCCTGGTGGCCGTGTGGAGTGGTTAGGAAGGGGTTGGAGGAGGGTGGCCAGGCAGGTGGTCAAGTGTGAGGAGGTCATTGGTGATTTGGAGGAGGTGAGGGAAAGGAGGCCGGGAGTGGTAGTGGGAGAGCCGTGTGCATGGCAGGGCCAAAAAGGTGGGCGCCTTGTTGCTGTTTGTGGGGACCTGTGCATGTTAGTCAGGTGTGGGAGGAGGGTGGGTGCTCTGGTGGGAAGGTGTGAGGAGGGGAGGAAAGCGAGCTAGGCCCTTGTTGTGAGTGTGGCCGAAGCATGTGAAGGTGGAATGGGATGAGGCATTGCACCACCTGGTGGCCGTGTGGAGTGGTTAGGAAGGGGTTGGAGGAGGGTGGCCAGGCGGGTGGTCAAGTGTGAGGAGGTCAGTGGTGATTTGGAGGAGGTGAGGGAAAGGAGGACGGGAGTGGTAGTGGGAGAGCCGTGTGCATGGCAGGGCCAAAAAGGTGGGCGCCCGCCTTGCAGCTCTTTGTGGGGACCTGTGCATGTTAGTCAGGTGTGGGAGGAGGATGGGTGCTCTGGTGGGAAGGTGTGAGGAGGGGAGGAAAGCGAGCTAGGCCCTTGTTGTGAGTGTGGCCGAAGCATGTGAAGGTGGAATGGGATGAGGCATTGCGCCGCGTGGTGGCCGTGTGGAGTGGTTAGGAAGGGGTTGGAGGAGGGTGGCCAGGCAGGTGGTCAAGTGTGAGGAGGTCATTGGTGATTTGGAGGAGGTGAGGGAAAGGAGGCCGGGAGTGGTAGTGGGAGAGCCGTGTGCATGGCAGGGCCAAAAAGGTGGGCGCCTTGCAGCTCTTTGTGGGGACCTGTGCATGTTAGTCAGGTGTGGGAGGAGGGTGGGTGCTCTGGTGGGAAGGTGTGAGGAGGGGAGGAAAGCGAGCTAGGCCCTTGTTGTGAGTGTGGCCGAAGCATGTGAAGGTGGAATGGGATGAGGCATTGCGCCGCGTGGTGGCCGTGTGGAGTGGTTAGGAAGGGGTTGGAGGAGGGTGGCCAGGCAGGTGGTCAAGTGTGAGGAGGTCATTGGTGATTTGGAGGAGGTGAGGGAAAGGAGGCCGGGAGTGGTAGTGGGAGAGCCGTGTGCATGGCAGGGCCAAAAAGGTGGGCGCCTTGCAGCTCTTTGTGGGGACCTGTGCATGATAGTCAGGTGTGGGAGGAGGGTGGGTGCTCTGGTGGGAAGGTGTGAGGAGGGGAGGAAAGCGAGCTAGGCCCTTGTTGTGAGTGTGGCCGAAGCATGTGAAGGTGGAATGGGATGAGGCATTGCACCACCTGGTGGCCGTGTGGAGTGGTTAGGAAGGGGTTGGAGGAGGGTGGCCAGGCAGGTGGTCAAGTGTGAGGAGGTCATTGGTGATTTGGAGGAGGTGAGGGAAAGGAGGACGGGAGTGGTAGTGGGAGAGCCGTGTGCATGGCAGGGCCAAAAAGGTAGGCGCCCGCCTTGCAGCTCTTTGTGGGGGCCTGTAGATGTTAGTCAGGTGTGGGAGGAGGGTGGGTGCTCTGGTGGGAAGGTGTGAGGAGGGGAGGAAAGCGAGCTAGGCCCTTGTTGTGAGTGTGGCCGAAGCATGTGAAGGTGGAATGGGATGAGGCATTGCGCCGCGTGGTGGCCGTGTGGAGTGGTTAGGAAGGGGTTGGAGGAGGGTGGCCAGGCAGGTGGTCAAGTGTGAGGAGGTCATTGGTGATTTGGAGGAGGTGAGGGAAAGGAGGACGGGAGTGGTAGTGGGAGAGCCATGTGCATGGCAGGGCCAAAAAGGTGGGCGCCTTGCAGCTCTTTGTGGGGACCTGTGCATGTTAGTCAGGTGTGGGAGGAGGGTGGGTGCTCTGGTGGGAAGGTGTGAGGAGGGGAGGAAAGCGAGCTAGGCCCTTGTTGTGAGTGTGGCCGAAGCATGTGAAGGTGGAATGGGATGAGGCATTGCACCACCTGGTGGCCGTGTGGAGTGGTTAGGAAGGGGTTGGAGGAGGGTGGCCAGGCAGGTGGTCAAGTGTGAGGAGGTCATTGGTGATTTGGAGGAGGTGAGGGAAAGGAGGCCGGGAGTGGTAGTGGGAGAGCCGTGTGCATGGCAGGGCCAAAAAGGTGGGCGCCCGCCTTGCAGCTCTTTGTGGGGACCTGTGCATGTTAGTCAGGTGTGGGAGGAGGGTGGGTGCTCTGGTGGGAAGGTGTGAGGAGGGGAGGAAAGCGAGCTAGGCCCTTGTTGTGAGTGTGGCCGAAGCATGTGAAGGTGGAATGGGATGAGGCATTGCGCCGCGTGGTGGCCGTGTGGAGTGGTTAGGAAGGGGTTGGAGGAGGGTGGCCAGGCAGGTGGTCAAGTGTGAGGAGGTCATTGGTGATTTGGAGGAGGTGAGGGAAAGGAGGCCGGGAGTGGTAGTGGGAGAGCCGTGTGCATGGCAGGGCCAAAAAGGTGGGCGCCTTGCAGCTCTTTGTGGGGACCTGTGCATGTTAGTCAGGTGTGGGAGGAGGGTGGGTGCTCTGGTGGGAAGGTGTGAGGAGGGGAGGAAAGCGAGCTAGGCCCTTGTTGTGAGTGTGGCCGAAGCATGTGAAGGTGGAATGGGATGAGGCATTGCACCACCTGGTGGCCGTGTGGAGTGGTTAGGAAGGGGTTGGAGGAGGGTGGCCAGGCAGGTGGGCAAGTGTGAGGAGGTCAGTGGTGATTTGGAGGAGGTGAGGGAAAGGAGGACGGGAGTGGTTGTGGGAGAGCCGTGTGCATGGCAGGGCCAAAAAGGTAGGCGCCTTGCAGCTCTTTGTGGGGACCTGTGCATGTTAGTCAGGTGTGGGAGGAGGGTGGGTGCTCTGGTGGGAAGGTGTGAGGAGGGGAGGAAAGCGAGCTAGGCCCTTGTTGTGCGTGTGGCCGAAGCATGTGAAGGTGGAATGGGATGAGGCATTGCGCCGCGTGGTGGCCGTGTGGAGTGGTTAGGAAGGGGTTGGAGGAGGGTGGCCAGGCAGGTGGTCAAGTGTGAGGAGGTCAGTGGTGATTTGGAGGAGGTGAGGGAAAGGAGGCCGGGAGTGGTAGTGGGAGAGCCGTGTGCATGGCAGGGCCAAAAAGGTAGGCGCCTTGTTGCTGTTTGCGGGGGTCTATGCATGTTAGTCAGGTGTGGAAGGAGGGTGGGTGCTCTGGTGGGAAGGTGTGAGGAGGGGAGGAAAGCGAGCTAGGCCCTTGTTGTGAGTGTGGCCTAGACCATGTGAAGGTGGAATGGGATGAGGCATTGCGCCGCGTGGTGGCCGTGTGGAGTGGTTAGGAAGGGTTTGGAGGAGGGTGGCCAGGCAGGTGGTCAAGTGTGAGGAGGTCAGTGGTGATTTGGAGGAGGTGAGGGAAAGGAGGCCGGGAGTGGTTGTGGGAGAGGTGTATGGATGGTAGGGCGAAAAGAGTGGGGGCCTTGTTGCTGTTTGCGGGGACCTGTGCATGTTAGTCAGGTGTGGGAGGAGGGTGGGTGCTCTGGTGGGAAGGTGTGAGGAGGGGAGGAAAGCGAGCTAGGCCCTTGTTGTGAGTGTGGCCGAAGCATATGAAGGTGGAATTGGATGAGGCATTGCACCACCTGGTGGCCGTGTGGAGTGGTTAGGAAGGGGTTGGAGGAGGGTGGCCAGGCAGGTGGGCAAGTGTGAGGAGGTCAGTGGTGATTTGGAGGAGGTGAGGGAAAGGAGGACGGGAGTGGTAGTGGGAGAGCCGTGTGCATGGCAGGGCCAAAAAGGTAGGCGCCTTGTTGCTGTTTGCGGGGGTCTATGCATGTTAGTCAGGTGTGGAAGGAGGGTGGGTGCTCTGGTGGGAAGGTGTGAGGAGGGGAGGAAAGCGAGCTAGGCCCTTGTTGTGAGTGTGGCCGAAGCATGTGAAGGTGGAATGGGATGAGGCATTGCGCCACCTGGTGGCCGTGTGGAGTGGTTAGGAAGGGGTTGGAGGAGGGTGGCCAGGCAGGTGGTCAAGTGTGAGGAGGTCATTGGTGATTTGGAGGAGGTGAGGGAAAGGAGGCCGGGAGTGGTAGTGGGAGAGCCGTGTGCATGGCAGGGCCAAAAAGGTGGGCGCCTTGCAGCTCTTTGTGGGGACCTGTGCATGTTAGTCAGGTGTGGGAGGAGGGTGGGTGCTCTGGTGGGAAGGTGTGAGGAGGGGAGGAAAGCGAGCTAGGCCCTTGTTGTGAGTGTGGCCGAAGCATGTGAAGGTGGAATGGGATGAGGCATTGCGCCGCGTGGTGGCCGTGTGGAGTGGTTAGGAAGGGGTTGGAGGAGGGTGGCCAGGCGGGTGGTCAAGTGTGAGGAGGTCAGTGGTGATTTGGAGGAGGTGAGGGAAAGGAGGACGGGAGTGGTAGTGGGAGAGCCGTGTGCATGGCAGGGCCAAAAAGGTGGGCGCCCGCCTTGCAGCTCTTTGTGGGGACCTGTGCATGTTAGTCAGGTGTGGGAGGAGGGTGGGTGCTCTGGTGGGAAGGTGTGAGGAGGGGAGGAAAGCGAGCTAGGCCCTTGTTGTGAGTGTGGCCGAAGCATGTGAAGGTGGAATGGGATGAGGCATTGCACCGCCTGGTGGCCGTGTGGAGTGGTTAGGAAGGGGTTGGAGGAGGGTGGCCAGGCAGGTGGTCAAGTGTGAGGAGGTCATTGGTGATTTGGAGGAGGTGAGGGAAAGGAGGCCGGGAGTGGTAGTGGGAGAGCCGTGTGCATGGCAGGGCCAAAAAGGTGGGCGCCTTGTTGCTGTTTGTGGGGACCTGTGCATGTTAGTCAGGTGTGGGAGGAGGGTGGGTGCTCTGGTGGGAAGGTGTGAGGAGGGGAGGAAAGCGAGCTAGGCCCTTGTTGTGAGTGTGGCCGAAGCATGTGAAGGTGGAATGGGATGAGGCATTGCGCCGCGTGGTGGCCGTGTGGAGTGGTTAGGAAGGGGTTGGAGGAGGGTGGCCAGGCAGGTGGTCAAGTGTGAGGAGGTCATTGGTGATTTGGAGGAGGTGAGGGAAAGGAGGACGGGAGTGGTAGTGGGAGAGCCGTGTGCATGGCAGGGCCAAAAAGGTGGGCGCCTTGTTGCTGTTTGTGGGGACCTGTGCATGTTAGTCAGGTGTGGGAGGAGGGTGGGTGCTCTGGTGGGAAGGTGTGAGGAGGGGAGGAAAGCGAGCTAGGCCCTTGTTGTGAGTGTGGCCGAAGCATGTGAAGGTGGAATGGGATGAGGCATTGCACCGCCTGGTGGCCGTGTGGAGTGGTTAGGAAGGGGTTGGAGGAGGGTGGCCAGGCAGGTGGTCAAGTGTGAGGAGGTCATTGGTGATTTGGAGGAGGTGAGGGAAAGGAGGCCGGGAGTGGTAGTGGGAGAGCCGTGTGCATGGCAGGGCCAAAAAGGTGGGCGCCTTGTTGCTGTTTGTGGGGACCTGTGCATGTTAGTCAGGTGTGGGAGGAGGGTGGGTGCTCTGGTGGGAAGGTGTGAGGAGGGGAGGAAAGCGAGCTAGGCCCTTGTTGTGAGTGTGGCCGAAGCATGTGAAGGTGGAATGGGATGAGGCTTTGCACCACCTGGTGGCCGTGTGGAGTGGTTAGGAAGGGGTTGGAGGAGGGTGGCCAGGCGGGTGGTCAAGTGTGAGGAGGTCAGTGGTGATTTGGAGGAGGTGAGGGAAAGGAGGACGGGAGTGGTAGTGGGAGAGCCGTGTGCATGGCAGGGCCAAAAAGGTGGGCGCCTTGCAGCTCTTTGTGGGGACCTGTGCATGTTAGTCAGGTGTGGGAGGAGGGTGGGTGCTCTGGTGGGAAGGTGTGAGGAGGGGAGGAAAGCGAGCTAGGCCCTTGTTGTGAGTGTGGCCGAAGCATGTGAAGGTGGAATGGGATGAGGCATTGCGCCGCGTGGTGGCCGTGTGGAGTGGTTAGGAAGGGGTTGGAGGAGGGTGGCCAGGCAGGTGGTCAAGTGTGAGGAGGTCAGTGGTGATTTGGAGGAGGTGAGGGAAAGGAGGACGGGAGTGGTTGTGGGAGAGGTGTATGGATGGTAGGGCGAAAAGAGTGGGGGCCTTGTTGCTGTTTGTGGGGACCTGTGCATGTTAGTCAGGTGTGGGAGGAGGGTGGGTGCTCTGGTGGGAAGGTGTGAGGAGGGGAGGAAAGCGAGCTAGGCCCTTGTTGTGAGTGTGGCCGAAGCATGTGAAGGTGGAATGGGATGAGGCATTGCACCACCTGGTGGCCGTGTGGAGTGGTTAGGAAGGGGTTGGAGGAGGGTGGCCAGGCAGGTGGTCAAGTGTGAGGAGGTCATTGGTGATTTGGAGGAGGTGAGGGAAAGGAGGCCGGGAGTGGTAGTGGGAGAGCCGTGTGCATGGCAGGGCCAAAAAGGTAGGCGCCTTGCAGCTCTTTGTGGGGACCTGTGCATGTTAGTCAGGTGTGGGAGGAGGGTGGGTGCTCTGGTGGGAAGGTGTGAGGAGGGGAGGAAAGCGAGCTAGGCCCTTGTTGTGAGTGTGGCCGAAGCATGTGAAGGTGGAATGGGATGAGGCATTGCACCGCCTGGTGGCCGTGTGGAGTGGTTAGGAAGGGGTTGGAGGAGGGTGGCCAGGCAGGTGGTCAAGTGTGAGGAGGTCATTGGTGATTTGGAGGAGGTGAGGGAAAGGAGGACGGGAGTGGTAGTGGGAGAGCCGTGTGTATGGCAGGGCCAAAAAGGTGGGCGCCTTGCAGCTCTTTGTGGGGACCTGTGCATGTTAGTCAGGTGTGGGAGGAGGGTGGGTGCTCTGGTGGGAAGGTGTGAGGAGGGGAGGAAAGCGAGCTAGGCCCTTGTTGTGAGTGTGGCCGAAGCATGTGAAGGTGGAATGGGATGAGGCATTGCGCCGCGTGGTGGCCGTGTGGAGTGGTTAGGAAGGGTTTGGAGGAGGGTGGCCAGGCAGGTGGTCAAGTGTGAGGAGGTCAGTGGTGATTTGGAGGAGGTGAGGGAAAGGAGGCCGGGAGTGGTTGTGGGAGAGGTGTATGGATGGTAGGGCGAAAAGAGTGGGGGCCTTGTTGCTGTTTGCGGGGGTCTATGCATGTTAGTCAGGTGTGGGAGGAGGGTGGGTGCTCTGGTGGGAAGGTGTGAGGAGGGGAGGAAAGCGAGCTAGGCCCTTGTTGTGAGTGTGGCCGAAGCATGTGAAGGTGGAATGGGATGAGGCATTGCGCCGCGTGGTGGCCGTGTGGAGTGGTTAGGAAGGGGTTGGAGGAGGGTGGCCAGGCAGGTGGGCAAGTGTGAGGAGGTCAGTGGTGATTTGGAGGAGGTGAGGGAAAGGAGGCCGGGAGTGGTAGTGGGAGAGCCGTGTGCATGGCAGGGCCAAAAAGTAGGCGCCCGCCTTGCAGCTCTTTGTGGGGACCTGTGCATGTTAGTCAGGTGTGGGAGGAGGGTGGGTGCTCTGGTGGGAAGGTGTGAGGAGGGGAGGAAAGCGAGCTAGGCCCTTGTTGTGAGTGTGGCCGAAGCATGTGAAGGTGGAATGGGATGAGGCATTGCACCGCCTGGTGGCCGTGTGGAGTGGTTAGGAAGGGGTTGGAGGAGGGTGGCCAGGCAGGTGGGCAAGTGTGAGGAGGTCAGTGGTGATTTGGAGGAGGTGAGGGAAAGGAGGCCGGGAGTGGTAGTGGGAGAGCCGTGTGCATGGCAGGGCCAAAAAGGTGGGCGCCTTGTTGCTCTTTGTGGGGACCTGTGCATGTTAGTCAGGTGTGGGAGGAGGGTGGGTGCTCTGGTGGGAAGGTGTGAGAAGGGGAGGAAAGCGAGCTAGGCCCTTGTTGTGAGTGTGGCCGAAGCATATGAAGGTGGAATTGGATGAGGCATTGCACCACCTGGTGGCCGTGTGGAGTGGTTAGGAAGGGGTTGGAGGAGGGTGGCCAGGCAGGTGGTCAAGTGTGAGGAGGTCATTGGTGATTTGGAGGAGGTGAGGGAAAGGAGGCCGGGAGTGGTAGTGGGAGAGCCGTGTGCATGGCAGGGCCAAAAAGGTGGGCGCCTTGCAGCTCTTTGTGGGGACCTGTGCATGTTAGTCAGGTGTGGGAGGAGGGTGGGTGCTCTGGTGGGAAGGTGTGAGGCGGGGAGGAAAGCGAGCTAGGCCCTTGTTGTGAGTGTGGCCGAAGCATGTGAAGGTGGAATGGGATGAGGCATTGCGCCGCCTGGTGGCCGTGTGGAGTGGTTAGGAAGGGGTTGGAGGAGGGTGGCCAGGCAGGTGGTCAAGTGTGAGGAGGTCATTGGTGATTTGGAGGAGGTGAGGGAAAGGAGGCCGGGAGTGGTAGTGGGAGAGCCGTGTGCATGGCAGGGCCAAAAAGGTGGGCGCCTTGTTGCTGTTTGTGGGGACCTGTGCATGTTAGTCAGGTGTGGGAGGAGGGTGGGTGCTCTGGTGGGAAGGTGTGAGGAGGGGAGGAAAGCGAGCTAGGCCCTTGTTGTGAGTGTGGCCGAAGCATGTGAAGGTGGAATGGGATGAGGCATTGCACCGCGTGGTGGCCGTGTGGAGTGGTTAGGAAGGGGTTGGAGGAGGGTGGCCAGGCGGGTGGTCAAGTGTGAGGAGGTCATTGGTGATTTGGAGGAGGTGAGGGAAAGGAGGACGGGAGTGGTAGTGGGAGAGCCGTGTGCATGGCAGGGCCAAAAAGGTGGGCGCCTTGTTGCTGTTTGTGGGGACCTGTGCATGTTAGTCAGGTGTGGGAGGAGGGTGGGTGCTCTGGTGGGAAGGTGTGAGGAGGGGAGGAAAGCGAGCTAGGCCCTTGTTGTGAGTGTGGCCAAAGCATGTGAAGGTGGAATGGGATGAGGCATTGCACCGCCTGGTGGCCGTGTGGAGTGGTTAGGAAGGGGTTGGAGGAGGGTGGCCAGGCAGGTGGTCAAGTGTGAGGAGGTCAGTGGTGATTTGGAGGAGGTGAGGGAAAGGAGGACGGGAGTGGTTGTGGGAGAGCCGTGTGCATGGCAGGGCCAAAAAGGTAGGCGCCCGCCTTGCAGCTCTTTGTGGGGGCCTGTAGATGTTAGTCAGGTGTGGGAGGAGGGTGGGTGCTCTGGTGGGAAGGTGTGAGGAGGGGAGGAAAGCGAGCTAGGCCCTTGTTGTGAGTGTGGCCGAAGCATGTGAAGGTGGAATGGGATGAGGCATTGCACCACCTGGTGGCCGTGTGGAGTGGTTAGGAAGGGGTTGGAGGAGGGTGGCCAGGCAGGTGGTCAAGTGTGAGGAGGTCATTGGTGATTTGGAGGAGGTGAGGGAAAGGAGGCCGGGAGTGGTAGTGGGAGAGCCGTGTGCATGGCAGGGCCAAAAAGGTGGGCGCCTTGTTGCTGTTTGTGGGGACCTGTGCATGTTAGTCAGGTGTGGGAGGAGGGTGGGTGCTCTGGTGGGAAGGTGTGAGGAGGGGAGGAAAGCGAGCTAGGCCCTTGTTGTGAGTGTGGCCGAAGCATGTGAAGGTGGAATGGGATGAGGCATTGCACCACCTGGTGGCCGTGTGGAGTGGTTAGGAAGGGGTTGGAGGAGGGTGGCCAGGCGGGTGGTCAAGTGTGAGGAGGTCAGTGGTGATTTGGAGGAGGTGAGGGAAAGGAGGCCGGGAGTGGTAGTGGGAGAGCCGTGTGCATGGCAGGGCCAAAAAGGTGGGCGCCCGCCTTGCAGCTCTTTGTGGGGACCTGTGCATGTTAGTCAGGTGTGGGAGGAGGATGGGTGCTCTGGTGGGAAGGTGTGAGGAGGGGAGGAAAGCGAGCTAGGCCCTTGTTGTGAGTGTGGCCGAAGCATGTGAAGGTGGAATGGGATGAGGCATTGCGCCGCGTGGTGGCCGTGTGGAGTGGTTAGGAAGGGGTTGGAGGAGGGTGGCCAGGCAGGTGGTCAAGTGTGAGGAGGTCATTGGTGATTTGGAGGAGGTGAGGGAAAGGAGGCCGGGAGTGGTAGTGGGAGAGCCGTGTGCATGGCAGGGCCAAAAAGGTGGGTGCCTTGCAGCTCTTTGTGGGGACCTGTGCATGTTAGTCAGGTGTGGGAGGAGGGTGGGTGCTCTGGTGGGAAGGTGTGAGGAGGGGAGGAAAGCGAGCTAGGCCCTTGTTGTGAGTGTGGCTGAAGCATGTGAAGGTGGAATGGGATGAGGCATTGCGCCGCGTGGTGGCCGTGTGGAGTGGTTAGGAAGGGGTTGGAGGAGGGTGGCCAGGCAGGTGGTCAAGTGTGAGGAGGTCAGTGGTGATTTGGAGGAGGTGAGGGAAAGGAGGCCGGGAGTGGTTGTGGGAGAGGTGTATGGATGGTAGGGCGAAAAGAGTGGGGGCCTTGTTGCTGTTTGTGGGGACCTGTGCATGTTAGTCAGGTGTGGGAGGAGGGTGGGTGCTCTGGTGGGAAGGTGTGAGGAGGGGAGGAAAGCGAGCTAGGCCCTTGTTGTGAGTGTGGCCGAAGCATGTGAAGGTGGAATGGGATGAGGCATTGCGCCGCGTGGTGGCCGTGTGGAGTGGTTAGGAAGGGGTTGGAGGAGGGTGGCCAGGCAGGTGGTCAAGTGTGAGGAGGTCAGTGGTGATTTGGAGGAGGTGAGGGAAAGGAGGACGGGAGTGGTTGTGGGAGAGGTGTATGGATGGTAGGGCGAAAAGAGTGGGGGCCTTGTTGCTGTTTGTGGGGACCTGTGCATGTTAGTCAGGTGTGGGAGGAGGGTGGGTGCTCTGGTGGGAAGGTGTGAGAAGGGGAGGAAAGCGAGCTAGGCCCTTGTTGTGAGTGTGGCCGAAGCATATGAAGGTGGAATTGGATGAGGCATTGCACCACCTGGTGGCCGTGTGGAGTGGTTAGGAAGGGGTTGGAGGAGGGTGGCCAGGCAGGTGGTCAAGTGTGAGGAGGTCATTGGTGATTTGGAGGAGGTGAGGGAAAGGAGGCCGGGAGTGGTAGTGGGAGAGCCGTGTGCATGGCAGGGCCAAAAAGGTGGGCGCCTTGCAGCTCTTTGTGGGGACCTGTGCATGTTAGTCAGGTGTGGGAGGAGGGTGGGTGCTCTGGTGGGAAGGTGTGAGGCGGGGAGGAAAGCGAGCTAGGCCCTTGTTGTGAGTGTGGCCGAAGCATGTGAAGGTGGAATGGGATGAGGCATTGCGCCGCCTGGTGGCCGTGTGGAGTGGTTAGGAAGGGGTTGGAGGAGGGTGGCCAGGCAGGTGGTCAAGTGTGAGGAGGTCATTGGTGATTTGGAGGAGGTGAGGGAAAGGAGGCCGGGAGTGGTAGTGGGAGAGCCGTGTGCATGGCAGGGCCAAAAAGGTGGGCGCCTTGTTGCTGTTTGTGGGGACCTGTGCATGTTAGTCAGGTGTGGGAGGAGGGTGGGTGCTCTGGTGGGAAGGTGTGAGGAGGGGAGGAAAGCGAGCTAGGCCCTTGTTGTGAGTGTGGCCGAAGCATGTGAAGGTGGAATGGGATGAGGCATTGCACCGCGTGGTGGCCGTGTGGAGTGGTTAGGAAGGGGTTGGAGGAGGGTGGCCAGGCGGGTGGTCAAGTGTGAGGAGGTCATTGGTGATTTGGAGGAGGTGAGGGAAAGGAGGACGGGAGTGGTAGTGGGAGAGCCGTGTGCATGGCAGGGCCAAAAAGGTGGGCGCCTTGTTGCTGTTTGTGGGGACCTGTGCATGTTAGTCAGGTGTGGGAGGAGGGTGGGTGCTCTGGTGGGAAGGTGTGAGGAGGGGAGGAAAGCGAGCTAGGCCCTTGTTGTGAGTGTGGCCAAAGCATGTGAAGGTGGAATGGGATGAGGCATTGCACCGCCTGGTGGCCGTGTGGAGTGGTTAGGAAGGGGTTGGAGGAGGGTGGCCAGGCAGGTGGTCAAGTGTGAGGAGGTCATTGGTGATTTGGAGGAGGTGAGGGAAAGGAGGACGGGAGTGGTTGTGGGAGAGCCGTGTGCATGGCAGGGCCAAAAAGGTAGGCGCCCGCCTTGCAGCTCTTTGTGGGGGCCTGTAGATGTTAGTCAGGTGTGGGAGGAGGGTGGGTGCTCTGGTGGGAAGGTGTGAGGAGGGGAGGAAAGCGAGCTAGGCCCTTGTTGTGAGTGTGGCCGAAGCATGTGAAGGTGGAATGGGATGAGGCATTGCACCACCTGGTGGCCGTGTGGAGTGGTTAGGAAGGGGTTGGAGGAGGGTGGCCAGGCAGGTGGTCAAGTGTGAGGAGGTCATTGGTGATTTGGAGGAGGTGAGGGAAAGGAGGCCGGGAGTGGTAGTGGGAGAGCCGTGTGCATGGCAGGGCCAAAAAGGTGGGCGCCTTGTTGCTGTTTGTGGGGACCTGTGCATGTTAGTCAGGTGTGGGAGGAGGGTGGGTGCTCTGGTGGGAAGGTGTGAGGAGGGGAGGAAAGCGAGCTAGGCCCTTGTTGTGAGTGTGGCCGAAGCATGTGAAGGTGGAATGGGATGAGGCATTGCACCACCTGGTGGCCGTGTGGAGTGGTTAGGAAGGGGTTGGAGGAGGGTGGCCAGGCGGGTGGTCAAGTGTGAGGAGGTCAGTGGTGATTTGGAGGAGGTGAGGGAAAGGAGGACGGGAGTGGTAGTGGGAGAGCCGTGTGCATGGCAGGGCCAAAAAGGTGGGCGCCCGCCTTGCAGCTCTTTGTGGGGACCTGTGCATGTTAGTCAGGTGTGGGAGGAGGATGGGTGCTCTGGTGGGAAGGTGTGAGGAGGGGAGGAAAGCGAGCTAGGCCCTTGTTGTGAGTGTGGCCGAAGCATGTGAAGGTGGAATGGGATGAGGCATTGCGCCGCGTGGTGGCCGTGTGGAGTGGTTAGGAAGGGGTTGGAGGAGGGTGGCCAGGCAGGTGGTCAAGTGTGAGGAGGTCATTGGTGATTTGGAGGAGGTGAGGGAAAGGAGGCCGGGAGTGGTAGTGGGAGAGCCGTGTGCATGGCAGGGCCAAAAAGGTGGGTGCCTTGCAGCTCTTTGTGGGGACCTGTGCATGTTAGTCAGGTGTGGGAGGAGGGTGGGTGCTCTGGTGGGAAGGTGTGAGGAGGGGAGGAAAGCGAGCTAGGCCCTTGTTGTGAGTGTGGCTGAAGCATGTGAAGGTGGAATGGGATGAGGCATTGCGCCGCGTGGTGGCCGTGTGGAGTGGTTAGGAAGGGGTTGGAGGAGGGTGGCCAGGCAGGTGGTCAAGTGTGAGGAGGTCAGTGGTGATTTGGAGGAGGTGAGGGAAAGGAGGCCGGGAGTGGTTGTGGGAGAGGTGTATGGATGGTAGGGCGAAAAGAGTGGGGGCCTTGTTGCTGTTTGTGGGGACCTGTGCATGTTAGTCAGGTGTGGGAGGAGGGTGGGTGCTCTGGTGGGAAGGTGTGAGGAGGGGAGGAAAGCGAGCTAGGCCCTTGTTGTGAGTGTGGCCGAAGCATGTGAAGGTGGAATGGGATGAGGCATTGCGCCGCGTGGTGGCCGTGTGGAGTGGTTAGGAAGGGGTTGGAGGAGGGTGGCCAGGCAGGTGGTCAAGTGTGAGGAGGTCAGTGGTGATTTGGAGGAGGTGAGGGAAAGGAGGCCGGGAGTGGTTGTGGGAGAGGTGTATGGATGGTAGGGCGAAAAGAGTGGGGGCCTTGTTGCTGTTTGTGGGGACCTGTGCATGTTAGTCAGGTGTGGGAGGAGGGTGGGTGCTCTGGTGGGAAGGTGTGAGGAGGGGAGGAAAGCGAGCTAGGCCCTTGTTGTGAGTGTGGCCGAAGCATGTGAAGGTGGAATGGGATGAGGCATTGCGCCGCGTGGTGGCCGTGTGGAGTGGTTAGGAAGGGGTTGGAGGAGGGTGGCCAGGCAGGTGGTCAAGTGTGAGGAGGTCATTGGTGATTTGGAGGAGGTGAGGGAAAGGAGGACGGGAGTGGTAGTGGGAGAGCCGTGTGCATGGCAGGGCCAAAAAGGTGGGCGCCCGCCTTGCAGCTCTTTGTGGGGACCTGTGCATGTTAGTCAGGTGTGGGAGGAGGGTGGGTGCTCTGGTGGGAAGGTGTGAGGAGGGGAGGAAAGCGAGCTAGGCCCTTGTTGTGAGTGTGGCCGAAGCATGTGAAGGTGGAATGGGATGAGGCATTGCGCCGCGTGGTGGCCGTGTGGAGTGGTTAGGAAGGGGTTGGAGGAGGGTGGCCAGGCAGGTGGTCAAGTGTGAGGAGGTCATTGGTGATTTGGAGGAGGTGAGGGAAAGGAGGCCGGGAGTGGTAGTGGGAGAGCCGTGTGCATGGCAGGGCCAAAAAGGTGGGCGCCTTGCAGCTCTTTGTGGGGACCTGTGCATGTTAGTCAGGTGTGGGAGGAGGGTGGGTGCTCTGGTGGGAAGGTGTGAGGAGGGGAGGAAAGCGAGCTAGGCCCTTGTTGTGAGTGTGGCCGAAGCATGTGAAGGTGGAATGGGATGAGGCATTGCGCCGCGTGGTGGCCGTGTGGAGTGGTTAGGAAGGGGTTGGAGGAGGGTGGCCAGGCAGGTGGTCAAGTGTGAGGAGGTCATTGGTGATTTGGAGGAGGTGAGGGAAAGGAGGCCGGGAGTGGTAGTGGGAGAGCCGTGTGCATGGCAGGGCCAAAAAGGTGGGCGCCTTGCAGCTCTTTGTGGGGACCTGTGCATGTTAGTCAGGTGTGGGAGGAGGGTGGGTGCTCTGGTGGGAAGGTGTGAGGAGGGGAGGAAAGCGAGCTAGGCCCTTGTTGTGAGTGTGGCCGAAGCATGTGAAGGTGGAATGGGATGAGGCATTGCGCCGCGTGGTGGCCGTGTGGAGTGGTTAGGAAGGGGTTGGAGGAGGGTGGCCAGGCAGGTGGTCAAGTGTGAGGAGGTCATTGGTGATTTGGAGGAGGTGAGGGAAAGGAGGCCGGGAGTGGTAGTGGGAGAGCCGTGTGCATGGCAGGGCCAAAAAGGTGGGCGCCTTGCAGCTCTTTGTGGGGACCTGTGCATGTTAGTCAGGTGTGGGAGGAGGGTGGGTGCTCTGGTGGGAAGGTGTGAGGAGGGGAGGAAAGCGAGCTAGGCCCTTGTTGTGAGTGTGGCCGAAGCATGTGAAGGTGGAATGGGATGAGGCATTGCGCCGCGTGGTGGCCGTGTGGAGTGGTTAGGAAGGGGTTGGAGGAGGGTGGCCAGGCAGGTGGTCAAGTGTGAGGAGGTCATTGGTGATTTGGAGGAGGTGAGGGAAAGGAGGCCGGGAGTGGTAGTGGGAGAGCCGTGTGCATGGCAGGGCCAAAAAGGTGGGCGCCCGCCTTGCAGCTCTTTGTGGGGACCTGTGCATGTTAGTCAGGTGTGGGAGGAGGGTGGGTGCTCTGGTGGGAAGGTGTGAGGAGGGGAGGAAAGCGAGCTAGGCCCTTGTTGTGAGTGTGGCCGAAGCATGTGAAGGTGGAATGGGATGAGGCATTGCACCGCCTGGTGGCCGTGTGGAGTGGTTAGGAAGGGGTTGGAGGAGGGTGGCCAGGCAGGTGGTCAAGTGTGAGGAGGTCATTGGTGATTTGGAGGAGGTGAGGGAAAGGAGGCCGGGAGTGGTAGTGGGAGAGCCGTGTGCATGGCAGGGCCAAAAAGGTGGGCGCCTTGTTGCTGTTTGTGGGGACCTGTGCATGTTAGTCAGGTGTGGGAGGAGGGTGGGTGCTCTGGTGGGAAGGTGTGAGGAGGGGAGGAAAGCGAGCTAGGCCCTTGTTGTGAGTGTGGCCGAAGCATGTGAAGGTGGAATGGGATGAGGCATTGCGCCGCCTGTTGGCCGTGTGGAGTGGTTAGGAAGGGGTTGGAGGAGGGTGGCCAGGCAGGTGGTCAAGTGTGAGGAGGTCATTGGTGATTTGGAGGAGGTGAGGGAAAGGAGGCCGGGAGTGGTAGTGGGAGAGCCGTGTGCATGGCAGGGCCAAAAAGGTAGGCGCCTTGTTGCTGTTTGCGGGAGTCTATGCATGTTAGTCAGGTGTGGGAGGAGGGTGGGTGCTCTGGTGGGAAGGTGTGAGGAGGGGAGGAAAGCGAGCTAGGCCCTTGTTGTGAGTGTGGCCGAAGCATGTGAAGGTGGAATGGGATGAGGCATTGCGCCGCGTGGTGGCCGTGTGGAGTGGTTAGGAAGGGGTTGGAGGAGGGTGGCCAGGCAGGTGGTCAAGTGTGAGGAGGTCAGTGGTGATTTGGAGGAGGTGAGGGAAAGGAGGCCGGGAGTGGTTGTGGGAGAGGTGTATGGATGGTAGGGCGAAAAGAGTGGGGGCCTTGTTGCTGTTTGCGGGGACCTGTGCATGTTAGTCAGGTGTGGGAGGAGGGTGGGTGCTCTGGTGGGAAGGTGTGAGGAAGGGAGGAAAGCGAGCTAGGCCCTTGTTGTGAGTGTGGCCGAAGCATGTGAAGGTGGAATGGGATGAGGCATTGCGCCGCGTGGTGGCCGTGTGGAGTGGTTAGGAAGGGGTTGGAGGAGGGTGGCCAGGCAGGTGGGCAAGTGTGAGGAGGTCATTGGTGATTTGGAGGAGGTGGGGGAAAGGAGGCCGGGAGTGGTAGTGGGAGAGCCGTGTGCATGGCAGGGCCAAAAAGGTGGGCGCCTTGCAGCTCTTTGTGGGGACCTGTGCATGTTAGTCAGGTGTGGGAGGAGGGTGGGTGCTCTGGTGGGAAGGTGTGAGGAGGGGAGGAAAGCGAGCTAGGCCCTTGTTGTGAGTGTGGCCGAAGCATGTGAAGGTGGAATGGGATGAGGCATTGCACCGCGTGGTGGCCGTGTGGAGTGGTTAGGAAGGGGTTGGAGGAGGGTGGCCAGGCGGGTGGTCAAGTGTGAGGAGGTCAGTGGTGATTTGGAGGAGGTGAGGGAAAGGAGGCCGGGAGTGGTAGTGGGAGAGCCGTGTGCATGGCAGGGCCAAAAAGGTGGGCGCCTTGCAGCTCTTTGTGGGGACCTGTGCATGTTAGTCAGGTGTGGGAGGAGGGTGGGTGCTCTGGTGGGAAGGTGTGAGGAGGGGAGAAAAGCGAGCTAGGCCCTTGTTGTGAGTGTGGCTGAAGCATGTGAAGGTGGAATGGGATGAGGCATTGCGCCGCGTGGTGGCCGTGTGGAGTGGTTAGGAAGGGGTTGGAGGAGGGTGGCCAGGCAGGTGGTCAAGTGTGAGGAGGTCATTGGTGATTTGGAGGAGGTGAGGGAAAGGAGGACGGGAGTGGTAGTGGGAGAGCCGTGTGCATGGCAGGGCCAAAAAGGTGGGCGCCTTGCAGCTCTTTGTGGGGACCTGTGCATGTTAGTCAGGTGTGGGAGGAGGGTGGGTGCTCTGGTGGGAAGGTGTGAGGAGGGGAGGAAAGCGAGCTAGGCCCTTGTTGTGAGTGTGGCCAAAGCATGTGAAGGTGGAATGGGATGAGGCATTGCGCCGCGTGGTGGCCGTGTGGAGTGGTTAGGAAGGGGTTGGAGGAGGGTGGCCAGGCAGGTGGTCAAGTGTGAGGAGGTCATTGGTGATTTGGAGGAGGTGAGGGAAAGGAGGCCGGGAGTGGTAGTGGGAGAGCCGTGTGCATGGCAGGGCCAAAAAGGTGGGCGCCTTGCAGCTCTTTGTGGGGACCTGTGCATGTTAGTCAGGTGTGGGAGGAGGGTGGGTGCTCTGGTGGGAAGGTGTGAGGAGGGGAGGAAAGCGAGCTAGGCCCTTGTTGTGAGTGTGGCCAAAGCATGTGAAGGTGGAATGGGATGAGGCATTGCGCCGCGTGGTGGCCGTGTGGAGTGGTTAGGAAGGGGTTGGAGGAGGGTGGCCAGGCAGGTGGTCAAGTGTGAGGAGGTCATTGGTGATTTGGAGGAGGTGAGGGAAAGGAGGACGGGAGTGGTTGTGGGAGAGCCGTGTGCATGGCAGGGCCAAAAAGGTAGGCGCCCGCCTTGCAGCTCTTTGTGGGGGCCTGTAGATGTTAGTCAGGTGTGGGAGGAGGGTGGGTGCTCTGGTGGGAAGGTGTGAGGAGGGGAGGAAAGCGAGCTAGGCCCTTGTTGTGAGTGTGGCCGAAGCATGTGAAGGTGGAATGGGATGAGGCATTGCGCCGCGTGGTGGCCGTGTGGAGTGGTTAGGAAGGGTTTGGAGGAGGGTGGCCAGGCGGGTGGTCAAGTGTGAGGAGGTCATTGGTGATTTGGAGGAGGTGAGGGAAAGGAGGACGGGAGTGGTAGTGGGAGAGCCGTGTGCATGGCAGGGCCAAAAAGGTGGGCGCCTTGTTGCTGTTTGTGGGGACCTGTGCATGTTAGTCAGGTGTGGGAGGAGGGTGGGTGCTCTGGTGGGAAGGTGTGAGGAGGGGAGGAAAGCGAGCTAGGCCCTTGTTGTGAGTGTGGCCGAAGCATGTGAAGGTGGAATGGGATGAGGCATTGCACCACCTGGTGGCCGTGTGGAGTGGTTAGGAAGGGGTTGGAGGAGGGTGGCCAGGCGGGTGGTCAAGTGTGAGGAGGTCAGTGGTGATTTGGAGGAGGTGAGGGAAAGGAGGACGGGAGTGGTAGTGGGAGAGCCGTGTGCATGGCAGGGCCAAAAAGGTGGGCGCCCGCCTTGCAGCTCTTTGTGGGGACCTGTGCATGTTAGTCAGGTGTGGGAGGAGGATGGGTGCTCTGGTGGGAAGGTGTGAGGAGGGGAGGAAAGCGAGCTAGGCCCTTGTTGTGAGTGTGGCCGAAGCATGTGAAGGTGGAATGGGATGAGGCATTGCGCCGCGTGGTGGCCGTGTGGAGTGGTTAGGAAGGGGTTGGAGGAGGGTGGCCAGGCAGGTGGTCAAGTGTGAGGAGGTCATTGGTGATTTGGAGGAGGTGAGGGAAAGGAGGCCGGGAGTGGTAGTGGGAGAGCCGTGTGCATGGCAGGGCCAAAAAGGTGGGTGCCTTGCAGCTCTTTGTGGGGACCTGTGCATGTTAGTCAGGTGTGGGAGGAGGGTGGGTGCTCTGGTGGGAAGGTGTGAGGAGGGGAGGAAAGCGAGCTAGGCCCTTGTTGTGAGTGTGGCTGAAGCATGTGAAGGTGGAATGGGATGAGGCATTGCGCCGCGTGGTGGCCGTGTGGAGTGGTTAGGAAGGGGTTGGAGGAGGGTGGCCAGGCAGGTGGTCAAGTGTGAGGAGGTCAGTGGTGATTTGGAGGAGGTGAGGGAAAGGAGGCCGGGAGTGGTTGTGGGAGAGGTGTATGGATGGTAGGGCGAAAAGAGTGGGGGCCTTGTTGCTGTTTGTGGGGACCTGTGCATGTTAGTCAGGTGTGGGAGGAGGGTGGGTGCTCTGGTGGGAAGGTGTGAGGAGGGGAGGAAAGCGAGCTAGGCCCTTGTTGTGAGTGTGGCCGAAGCATGTGAAGGTGGAATGGGATGAGGCATTGCGCCGCGTGGTGGCCGTGTGGAGTGGTTAGGAAGGGGTTGGAGGAGGGTGGCCAGGCAGGTGGTCAAGTGTGAGGAGGTCAGTGGTGATTTGGAGGAGGTGAGGGAAAGGAGGACGGGAGTGGTTGTGGGAGAGGTGTATGGATGGTAGGGCGAAAAGAGTGGGGGCCTTGTTGCTGTTTGTGGGGACCTGTGCATGTTAGTCAGGTGTGGGAGGAGGGTGGGTGCTCTGGTGGGAAGGTGTGAGGAGGGGAGGAAAGCGAGCTAGGCCCTTGTTGTGAGTGTGGCCGAAGCATGTGAAGGTGGAATGGGATGAGGCATTGCGCCGCGTGGTGGCCGTGTGGAGTGGTTAGGAAGGGGTTGGAGGAGGGTGGCCAGGCAGGTGGTCAAGTGTGAGGAGGTCATTGGTGATTTGGAGGAGGTGAGGGAAAGGAGGACGGGAGTGGTAGTGGGAGAGCCGTGTGCATGGCAGGGCCAAAAAGGTGGGCGCCCGCCTTGCAGCTCTTTGTGGGGACCTGTGCATGTTAGTCAGGTGTGGGAGGAGGGTGGGTGCTCTGGTGGGAAGGTGTGAGGAGGGGAGGAAAGCGAGCTAGGCCCTTGTTGTGAGTGTGGCCGAAGCATGTGAAGGTGGAATGGGATGAGGCATTGCGCCGCGTGGTGGCCGTGTGGAGTGGTTAGGAAGGGGTTGGAGGAGGGTGGCCAGGCAGGTGGTCAAGTGTGAGGAGGTCATTGGTGATTTGGAGGAGGTGAGGGAAAGGAGGCCGGGAGTGGTTGTGGGAGAGGTGTATGGATGGTAGGGCGAAAAGAGTGGGGGCCTTGTTGCTGTTTGTGGGGACCTGTGCATGTTAGTCAGGTGTGGGAGGAGGGTGGGTGCTCTGGTGGGAAGGTGTGAGGAGGGGAGGAAAGCGAGCTAGGCCCTTGTTGTGAGTGTGGCCGAAGCATGTGAAGGTGGAATGGGATGAGGCATTGCGCCGCGTGGTGGCCGTGTGGAGTGGTTAGGAAGGGGTTGGAGGAGGGTGGCCAGGCAGGTGGTCAAGTGTGAGGAGGTCAGTGGTGATTTGGAGGAGGTGAGGGAAAGGAGGACGGGAGTGGTTGTGGGAGAGGTGTATGGATGGTAGGGCGAAAAGAGTGGGGGCCTTGTTGCTGTTTGTGGGGACCTGTGCATGTTAGTCAGGTGTGGGAGGAGGGTGGGTGCTCTGGTGGGAAGGTGTGAGGAGGGGAGGAAAGCGAGCTAGGCCCTTGTTGTGAGTGTGGCCGAAGCATGTGAAGGTGGAATGGGATGAGGCATTGCGCCGCGTGGTGGCCGTGTGGAGTGGTTAGGAAGGGGTTGGAGGAGGGTGGCCAGGCAGGTGGTCAAGTGTGAGGAGGTCATTGGTGATTTGGAGGAGGTGAGGGAAAGGAGGCCGGGAGTGGTAGTGGGAGAGCCGTGTGCATGGCAGGGCCAAAAAGGTGGGCGCCTTGCAGCTCTTTGTGGGGACCTGTGCATGTTAGTCAGGTGTGGGAGGAGGGTGGGTGCTCTGGTGGGAAGGTGTGAGGAGGGGAGGAAAGCGAGCTAGGCCCTTGTTGTGAGTGTGGCCGAAGCATGTGAAGGTGGAATGGGATGAGGCATTGCGCCGCGTGGTGGCCGTGTGGAGTGGTTAGGAAGGGGTTGGAGGAGGGTGGCCAGGCAGGTGGTCAAGTGTGAGGAGGTCATTGGTGATTTGGAGGAGGTGAGGGAAAGGAGGCCGGGAGTGGTAGTGGGAGAGCCGTGTGCATGGCAGGGCCAAAAAGGTGGGCGCCCGCCTTGCAGCTCTTTGTGGGGACCTGTGCATGTTAGTCAGGTGTGGGAGGAGGGTGGGTGCTCTGGTGGGAAGGTGTGAGGAGGGGAGGAAAGCGAGCTAGGCCCTTGTTGTGAGTGTGGCCGAAGCATGTGAAGGTGGAATGGGATGAGGCATTGCACCGCCTGGTGGCCGTGTGGAGTGGTTAGGAAGGGGTTGGAGGAGGGTGGCCAGGCAGGTGGTCAAGTGTGAGGAGGTCATTGGTGATTTGGAGGAGGTGAGGGAAAGGAGGCCGGGAGTGGTAGTGGGAGAGCCGTGTGCATGGCAGGGCCAAAAAGGTGGGCGCCTTGTTGCTGTTTGTGGGGACCTGTGCATGTTAGTCAGGTGTGGGAGGAGGGTGGGTGCTCTGGTGGGAAGGTGTGAGGAGGGGAGGAAAGCGAGCTAGGCCCTTGTTGTGAGTGTGGCCGAAGCATGTGAAGGTGGAATGGGATGAGGCATTGCGCCGCCTGTTGGCCGTGTGGAGTGGTTAGGAAGGGGTTGGAGGAGGGTGGCCAGGCAGGTGGTCAAGTGTGAGGAGGTCATTGGTGATTTGGAGGAGGTGAGGGAAAGGAGGCCGGGAGTGGTAGTGGGAGAGCCGTGTGCATGGCAGGGCCAAAAAGGTAGGCGCCTTGTTGCTGTTTGCGGGAGTCTATGCATGTTAGTCAGGTGTGGGAGGAGGGTGGGTGCTCTGGTGGGAAGGTGTGAGGAGGGGAGGAAAGCGAGCTAGGCCCTTGTTGTGAGTGTGGCCGAAGCATGTGAAGGTGGAATGGGATGAGGCATTGCGCCGCGTGGTGGCCGTGTGGAGTGGTTAGGAAGGGGTTGGAGGAGGGTGGCCAGGCAGGTGGTCAAGTGTGAGGAGGTCAGTGGTGATTTGGAGGAGGTGAGGGAAAGGAGGCCGGGAGTGGTTGTGGGAGAGGTGTATGGATGGTAGGGCGAAAAGAGTGGGGGCCTTGTTGCTGTTTGCGGGGGTCTATGCATGTTAGTCAGGTGTGGGAGGAGGGTGGGTGCTCTGGTGGGAAGGTGTGAGGAAGGGAGGAAAGCGAGCTAGGCCCTTGTTGTGAGTGTGGCCGAAGCATGTGAAGGTGGAATGGGATGAGGCATTGCGCCGCGTGGTGGCCGTGTGGAGTGGTTAGGAAGGGGTTGGAGGAGGGTGGCCAGGCAGGTGGGCAAGTGTGAGGAGGTCATTGGTGATTTGGAGGAGGTGGGGGAAAGGAGGCCGGGAGTGGTAGTGGGAGAGCCGTGTGCATGGCAGGGCCAAAAAGGTGGGCGCCTTGCAGCTCTTTGTGGGGACCTGTGCATGTTAGTCAGGTGTGGGAGGAGGGTGGGTGCTCTGGTGGGAAGGTGTGAGGAGGGGAGGAAAGCGAGCTAGGCCCTTGTTGTGAGTGTGGCCGAAGCATGTGAAGGTGGAATGGGATGAGGCATTGCACCGCGTGGTGGCCGTGTGGAGTGGTTAGGAAGGGGTTGGAGGAGGGTGGCCAGGCGGGTGGTCAAGTGTGAGGAGGTCAGTGGTGATTTGGAGGAGGTGAGGGAAAGGAGGCCGGGAGTGGTAGTGGGAGAGCCGTGTGCATGGCAGGGCCAAAAAGGTGGGCGCCTTGCAGCTCTTTGTGGGGACCTGTGCATGTTAGTCAGGTGTGGGAGGAGGGTGGGTGCTCTGGTGGGAAGGTGTGAGGAGGGGAGAAAAGCGAGCTAGGCCCTTGTTGTGAGTGTGGCTGAAGCATGTGAAGGTGGAATGGGATGAGGCATTGCGCCGCGTGGTGGCCGTGTGGAGTGGTTAGGAAGGGGTTGGAGGAGGGTGGCCAGGCAGGTGGTCAAGTGTGAGGAGGTCATTGGTGATTTGGAGGAGGTGAGGGAAAGGAGGACGGGAGTGGTAGTGGGAGAGCCGTGTGCATGGCAGGGCCAAAAAGGTGGGCGCCTTGCAGCTCTTTGTGGGGACCTGTGCATGTTAGTCAGGTGTGGGAGGAGGGTGGGTGCTCTGGTGGGAAGGTGTGAGGAGGGGAGGAAAGCGAGCTAGGCCCTTGTTGTGAGTGTGGCCAAAGCATGTGAAGGTGGAATGGGATGAGGCATTGCGCCGCGTGGTGGCCGTGTGGAGTGGTTAGGAAGGGGTTGGAGGAGGGTGGCCAGGCAGGTGGTCAAGTGTGAGGAGGTCATTGGTGATTTGGAGGAGGTGAGGGAAAGGAGGCCGGGAGTGGTAGTGGGAGAGCCGTGTGCATGGCAGGGCCAAAAAGGTGGGCGCCTTGCAGCTCTTTGTGGGGACCTGTGCATGTTAGTCAGGTGTGGGAGGAGGGTGGGTGCTCTGGTGGGAAGGTGTGAGGAGGGGAGGAAAGCGAGCTAGGCCCTTGTTGTGAGTGTGGCCAAAGCATGTGAAGGTGGAATGGGATGAGGCATTGCGCCGCGTGGTGGCCGTGTGGAGTGGTTAGGAAGGGGTTGGAGGAGGGTGGCCAGGCAGGTGGGCAAGTGTGAGGAGGTCATTGGTGATTTGGAGGAGGTGAGGGAAAGGAGGACGGGAGTGGTTGTGGGAGAGCCGTGTGCATGGCAGGGCCAAAAAGGTAGGCGCCCGCCTTGCAGCTCTTTGTGGGGGCCTGTAGATGTTAGTCAGGTGTGGGAGGAGGGTGGGTGCTCTGGTGGGAAGGTGTGAGGAGGGGAGGAAAGCGAGCTAGGCCCTTGTTGTGAGTGTGGCCGAAGCATGTGAAGGTGGAATGGGATGAGGCATTGCGCCGCGTGGTGGCCGTGTGGAGTGGTTAGGAAGGGTTTGGAGGAGGGTGGCCAGGCGGGTGGTCAAGTGTGAGGAGGTCATTGGTGATTTGGAGGAGGTGAGGGAAAGGAGGACGGGAGTGGTAGTGGGAGAGCCGTGTGCATGGCAGGGCCAAAAAGGTGGGCGCCTTGTTGCTGTTTGTGGGGACCTGTGCATGTTAGTCAGGTGTGGGAGGAGGGTGGGTGCTCTGGTGGGAAGGTGTGAGGAGGGGAGGAAAGCGAGCTAGGCCCTTGTTGTGAGTGTGGCCGAAGCATGTGAAGGTGGAATGGGATGAGGCATTGCACCGCCTGGTGGCCGTGTGGAGTGGTTAGGAAGGGGTTGGAGGAGGGTGGCCAGGCAGGTGGTCAAGTGTGAGGAGGTCATTGGTGATTTGGAGGAGGTGAGGGAAAGGAGGCCGGGAGTGGTAGTGGGAGAGCCGTGTGCATGGCAGGGCCAAAAAGGTGGGCGCCTTGTTGCTGTTTGTGGGGACCTGTGCATGTTAGTCAGGTGTGGGAGGAGGGTGGGTGCTCTGGTGGGAAGGTGTGAGGAGGGGAGGAAAGCGAGCTAGGCCCTTGTTGTGAGTGTGGCCGAAGCATGTGAAGGTGGAATGGGATGAGGCTTTGCACCACCTGGTGGCCGTGTGGAGTGGTTAGGAAGGGGTTGGAGGAGGGTGGCCAGGCGGGTGGTCAAGTGTGAGGAGGTCAGTGGTGATTTGGAGGAGGTGAGGGAAAGGAGGACGGGAGTGGTTGTGGGAGAGGTGTATGGATGGTAGGGCGAAAAGAGTGGGGGCCTTGTTGCTGTTTGTGGGGACCTGTGCATGTTAGTCAGGTGTGGGAGGAGGGTGGGTGCTCTGGTGGGAAGGTGTGAGGAGGGGAGGAAAGCGAGCTAGGCCCTTGTTGTGAGTGTGGCCGAAGCATGTGAAGGTGGAATGGGATGAGGCATTGCACCACCTGGTGGCCGTGTGGAGTGGTTAGGAAGGGGTTGGAGGAGGGTGGCCAGGCAGGTGGTCAAGTGTGAGGAGGTCATTGGTGATTTGGAGGAGGTGAGGGAAAGGAGGCCGGGAGTGGTAGTGGGAGAGCCGTGTGCATGGCAGGGCCAAAAAGGTAGGCGCCTTGCAGCTCTTTGTGGGGACCTGTGCATGTTAGTCAGGTGTGGGAGGAGGGTGGGTGCTCTGGTGGGAAGGTGTGAGGAGGGGAGGAAAGCGAGCTAGGCCCTTGTTGTGAGTGTGGCCGAAGCATGTGAAGGTGGAATGGGATGAGGCATTGCGCCGCGTGGTGGCCGTGTGGAGTGGTTAGGAAGGGGTTGGAGGAGGGTGGCCAGGCAGGTGGTCAAGTGTGAGGAGGTCATTGGTGATTTGGAGGAGGTGAGGGAAAGGAGGACGGGAGTGGTAGTGGGAGAGCCGTGTGTATGGCAGGGCCAAAAAGGTGGGCGCCTTGCAGCTCTTTGTGGGGACCTGTGCATGTTAGTCAGGTGTGGGAGGAGGGTGGGTGCTCTGGTGGGAAGGTGTGAGGAGGGGAGGAAAGCGAGCTAGGCCCTTGTTGTGAGTGTGGCCGAAGCATGTGAAGGTGGAATGGGATGAGGCATTGCGCCGCGTGGTGGCCGTGTGGAGTGGTTAGGAAGGGTTTGGAGGAGGGTGGCCAGGCAGGTGGTCAAGTGTGAGGAGGTCATTGGTGATTTGGAGGAGGTGAGGGAAAGGAGGCCGGGAGTGGTTGTGGGAGAGGTGTATGGATGGTAGGGCGAAAAGAGTGGGGGCCTTGTTGCTGTTTGCGGGGGTCTATGCATGTTAGTCAGGTGTGGGAGGAGGGTGGGTGCTCTGGTGGGAAGGTGTGAGGAGGGGAGGAAAGCGAGCTAGGCCCTTGTTGTGAGTGTGGCCGAAGCATGTGAAGGTGGAATGGGATGAGGCATTGCGCCGCGTGGTGGCCGTGTGGAGTGGTTAGGAAGGGGTTGGAGGAGGGTGGCCAGGCAGGTGGGCAAGTGTGAGGAGGTCATTGGTGATTTGGAGGAGGTGAGGGAAAGGAGGCCGGGAGTGGTAGTGGGAGAGCCGTGTGCATGGCAGGGCCAAAAAGTAGGCGCCCGCCTTGCAGCTCTTTGTGGGGACCTGTGCATGTTAGTCAGGTGTGGGAGGAGGGTGGGTGCTCTGGTGGGAAGGTGTGAGGAGGGGAGGAAAGCGAGCTAGGCCCTTGTTGTGAGTGTGGCCGAAGCATGTGAAGGTGGAATGGGATGAGGCATTGCGCCGCGTGGTGGCCGTGTGGAGTGGTTAGGAAGGGGTTGGAGGAGGGTGGCCAGGCAGGTGGTCAAGTGTGAGGAGGTCAGTGGTGATTTGGAGGAGGTGAGGGAAAGGAGGCCGGGAGTGGTAGTGGGAGAGCCGTGTGCATGGCAGGGCCAAAAAGGTGGGCGCCTTGTTGCTGTTTGTGGGGACCTGTGCATGTTAGTCAGGTGTGGGAGGAGGGTGGGTGCTCTGGTGGGAAGGTGTGAGGAGGGGAGGAAAGCGAGCTAGGCCCTTGTTGTGAGTGTGGCCGAAGCATATGAAGGTGGAATTGGATGAGGCATTGCACCACCTGGTGGCCGTGTGGAGTGGTTAGGAAGGGGTTGGAGGAGGGTGGCCAGGCAGGTGGTCAAGTGTGAGGAGGTCATTGGTGATTTGGAGGAGGTGAGGGAAAGGAGGCCGGGAGTGGTAGTGGGAGAGCCGTGTGCATGGCAGGGCCAAAAAGGTGGGCGCCTTGCAGCTCTTTGTGGGGACCTGTGCATGTTAGTCAGGTGTGGGAGGAGGGTGGGTGCTCTGGTGGGAAGGTGTGAGGCGGGGAGGAAAGCGAGCTAGGCCCTTGTTGTGAGTGTGGCCGAAGCATGTGAAGGTGGAATGGGATGAGGCATTGCGCCGCCTGGTGGCCGTGTGGAGTGGTTAGGAAGGGGTTGGAGGAGGGTGGCCAGGCAGGTGGTCAAGTGTGAGGAGGTCATTGGTGATTTGGAGGAGGTGAGGGAAAGGAGGCCGGGAGTGGTAGTGGGAGAGCCGTGTGCATGGCAGGGCCAAAAAGGTGGGCGCCTTGTTGCTGTTTGTGGGGACCTGTGCATGTTAGTCAGGTGTGGGAGGAGGGTGGGTGCTCTGGTGGGAAGGTGTGAGGAGGGGAGGAAAGCGAGCTAGGCCCTTGTTGTGAGTGTGGCCGAAGCATGTGAAGGTGGAATGGGATGAGGCATTGCACCGCGTGGTGGCCGTGTGGAGTGGTTAGGAAGGGGTTGGAGGAGGGTGGCCAGGCGGGTGGTCAAGTGTGAGGAGGTCATTGGTGATTTGGAGGAGGTGAGGGAAAGGAGGACGGGAGTGGTAGTGGGAGAGCCGTGTGCATGGCAGGGCCAAAAAGGTGGGCGCCTTGTTGCTGCTTGTGGGGACCTGTGCATGTTAGTCAGGTGTGGGAGGAGGGTGGGTGCTCTGGTGGGAAGGTGTGAGGAGGGGAGGAAAGCGAGCTAGGCCCTTGTTGTGAGTGTGGCCAAAGCATGTGAAGGTGGAATGGGATGAGGCATTGCACCGCCTGGTGGCCGTGTGGAGTGGTTAGGAAGGGGTTGGAGGAGGGTGGCCAGGCAGGTGGTCAAGTGTGAGGAGGTCAGTGGTGATTTGGAGGAGGTGAGGGAAAGGAGGACGGGAGTGGTTGTGGGAGAGCCGTGTGCATGGCAGGGCCAAAAAGGTAGGCGCCCGCCTTGCAGCTCTTTGTGGGGACCTGTGCATGTTAGTCAGGTGTGGGAGGAGGGTGGGTGCTCTGGTGGGAAGGTGTGAGGAGGGGAGGAAAGCGAGCTAGGCCCTTGTTGTGAGTGTGGCCGAAGCATGTGAAGGTGGAATGGGATGAGGCATTGCGCCGCGTGGTGGCCGTGTGGAGTGGTTAGGAAGGGGTTGGAGGAGGGTGGCCAGGCAGGTGGTCAAGTGTGAGGAGGTCATTGGTGATTTGGAGGAGGTGAGGGAAAGGAGGCCGGGAGTGGTAGTGGGAGAGCCGTGTGCATGGCAGGGCCAAAAAGGTGGGCGCCTTGTTGCTGTTTGTGGGGACCTGTGCATGTTAGTCAGGTGTGGGAGGAGGGTGGGTGCTCTGGTGGGAAGGTGTGAGGAGGGGAGGAAAGCGAGCTAGGCCCTTGTTGTGAGTGTGGCTGAAGCATGTGAAGGTGGAATGGGATGAGGCATTGCGCCGCGTGGTGGCCGTGTGGAGTGGTTAGGAAGGGGTTGGAGGAGGGTGGCCAGGCGGGTGGTCAAGTGTGAGGAGGTCAGTGGTGATTTGGAGGAGGTGAGGGAAAGGAGGACGGGAGTGGTAGTGGGAGAGCCGTGTGCATGGCAGGGCCAAAAAGGTGGGTGCCCGCCTTGCAGCTCTTTGTGGGGACCTGTGCATGTTAGTCAGGTGTGGGAGGAGGATGGGTGCTCTGGTGGGAAGGTGTGAGGAGGGGAGGAAAGCGAGCTAGGCCCTTGTTGTGAGTGTGGCCGAAGCATGTGAAGGTGGAATGGGATGAGGCATTGCACCACCTGGTGGCCGTGTGGAGTGGTTAGGAAGGGGTTGGAGGAGGGTGGCCAGGCAGGTGGTCAAGTGTGAGGAGGTCATTGGTGATTTGGAGGAGGTGAGGGAAAGGAGGCCGGGAGTGGTAGTGGGAGAGCCGTGTGCATGGCAGGGCCAAAAAGGTGGGTGCCTTGCAGCTCTTTGTGGGGACCTGTGCATGTTAGTCAGGTGTGGGAGGAGGGTGGGTGCTCTGGTGGGAAGGTGTGAGGAGGGGAGGAAAGCGAGCTAGGCCCTTGTTGTGAGTGTGGCCGAAGCATGTGAAGGTGGAATGGGATGAGGCATTGCGCCGACTGGTGGCCGTGTGGAGTGGTTAGGAAGGGGTTGGAGGAGGGTGGCCAGGCAGGTGGTCAAGTGTGAGGAGGTCAGTGGTGATTTGGAGGAGGTGAGGGAAAGGAGGCCGGGAGTGGTTGTGGGAGAGGTGTATGGATGGTAGGGCGAAAAGAGTGGGGGCCTTGTTGCTGTTTGTGGGGACCTGTGCATGTTAGTCAGGTGTGGGAGGAGGGTGGGTGCTCTGGTGGGAAGGTGTGAGGAGGGGAGGAAAGCGAGCTAGGCCCTTGTTGTGAGTGTGGCCGAAGCATGTGAAGGTGGAATGGGATGAGGCATTGCGCCGCGTGGTGGCCGTGTGGAGTGGTTAGGAAGGGGTTGGAGGAGGGTGGCCAGGCAGGTGGTCAAGTGTGAGGAGGTCAGTGGTGATTTGGAGGAGGTGAGGGAAAGGAGGCCGGGAGTGGTTGTGGGAGAGGTGTATGGATGGTAGGGCGAAAAGAGTGGGGGCCTTGTTGCTGTTTGTGGGGACCTGTGCATGTTAGTCAGGTGTGGGAGGAGGGTGGGTGCTCTGGTGCGAAGGTGTGAGGAGGGGAGGAAAGCGAGCTAGGCCCTTGTTGTGAGTGTGGCCGAAGCATGTGAAGGTGGAATGGGATGAGGCATTGCGCCGCGTGGTGGCCGTGTGGAGTGGTTAGGAAGGGGTTGGAGGAGGGTGGCCAGGCAGGTGGTCAAGTGTGAGGAGGTCATTGGTGATTTGGAGGAGGTGAGGGAAAGGAGGCCGGGAGTGGTAGTGGGAGAGCCGTGTGCATGGCAGGGCCAAAAAGGTGGGCGCCTTGCAGCTCTTTGTGGGGACCTGTGCATGTTAGTCAGGTGTGGGAGGAGGGTGGGTGCTCTGGTGGGAAGGTGTGAGGAGGGGAGGAAAGCGAGCTAGGCCCTTGTTGTGAGTGTGGCCGAAGCATGTGAAGGTGGAATGGGATGAGGCATTGCGCCGCGTGGTGGCCGTGTGGAGTGGTTAGGAAGGGGTTGGAGGAGGGTGGCCAGGCAGGTGGTCAAGTGTGAGGAGGTCATTGGTGATTTGGAGGAGGTGAGGGAAAGGAGGCCGGGAGTGGTAGTGGGAGAGCCGTGTGCATGGCAGGGCCAAAAAGGTGGGCGCCTTGCAGCTCTTTGTGGGGACCTGTGCATGTTAGTCAGGTGTGGGAGGAGGGTGGGTGCTCTGGTGGGAAGGTGTGAGGAGGGGAGGAAAGCGAGCTAGGCCCTTGTTGTGAGTGTGGCCGAAGCATGTGAAGGTGGAATGGGATGAGGCATTGCACCGCCTGGTGGCCGTGTGGAGTGGTTAGGAAGGGGTTGGAGGAGGGTGGCCAGGCAGGTGGTCAAGTGTGAGGAGGTCATTGGTGATTTGGAGGAGGTGAGGGAAAGGAGGCCGGGAGTGGTAGTGGGAGAGCCGTGTGCATGGCAGGGCCAAAAAGGTGGGCGCCTTGTTGCTGTTTGTGGGGACCTGTGCATGTTAGTCAGGTGTGGGAGGAGGGTGGGTGCTCTGGTGGGAAGGTGTGAGGAGGGGAGGAAAGCGAGCTAGGCCCTTGTTGTGAGTGTGGCCGAAGCATGTGAAGGTGGAATGGGATGAGGCATTGCACCGCCTGTTGGCCGTGTGGAGTGGTTAGGAAGGGGTTGGAGGAGGGTGGCCAGGCAGGTGGTCAAGTGTGAGGAGGTCATTGGTGATTTGGAGGAGGTGAGGGAAAGGAGGACGGGAGTGGTAGTGGGAGAGCCGTGTGCATGGCAGGGCCAAAAGGTAGGCGCCTTGTTGCTGTTTGCGGGAGTCTATGCATGTTAGTCAGGTGTGGGAGGAGGGTGGGTGCTCTGGTGGGAAGGTGTGAGGAGGGGAGGAAAGCGAGCTAGGCCCTTGTTGTGAGTGTGGCCGAAGCATGTGAAGGTGGAATGGGATGAGGCATTGCGCCGCGTGGTGGCCGTGTGGAGTGGTTAGGAAGGGGTTGGAGGAGGGTGGCCAGGCAGGTGGTCAAGTGTGAGGAGGTCAGTGGTGATTTGGAGGAGGTGAGGGAAAGGAGGCCGGGAGTGGTTGTGGGAGAGGTGTATGGATGGTAGGGCGAAAAGAGTGGGGGCCTTGTTGCTGTTTGCGGGGGTCTATGCATGTTAGTCAGGTGTGGGAGGAGGGTGGGTGCTCTGGTGGGAAGGTGTGAGGAAGGGAGGAAAGCGAGCTAGGCCCTTGTTGTGAGTGTGGCCGAAGCATGTGAAGGTGGAATGGGATGAGGCATTGCGCCGCGTGGTGGCCGTGTGGAGTGGTTAGGAAGGGGTTGGAGGAGGGTGGCCAGGCAGGTGGGCAAGTGTGAGGAGGTCATTGGTGATTTGGAGGAGGTGGGGGAAAGGAGGCCGGGAGTGGTAGTGGGAGAGCCGTGTGCATGGCAGGGCCAAAAAGGTGGGCGCCTTGCAGCTCTTTGTGGGGACCTGTGCATGTTAGTCAGGTGTGGGAGGAGGGTGGGTGCTCTGGTGGGAAGGTGTGAGGAGGGGAGGAAAGCGAGCTAGGCCCTTGTTGTGAGTGTGGCCGAAGCATGTGAAGGTGGAATGGGATGAGGCATTGCACCGCGTGGTGGCCGTGTGGAGTGGTTAGGAAGGGGTTGGAGGAGGGTGGCCAGGCGGGTGGTCAAGTGTGAGGAGGTCAGTGGTGATTTGGAGGAGGTGAGGGAAAGGAGGCCGGGAGTGGTAGTGGGAGAGCCGTGTGCATGGCAGGGCCAAAAAGGTGGGCGCCTTGCAGCTCTTTGTGGGGACCTGTGCATGTTAGTCAGGTGTGGGAGGAGGGTGGGTGCTCTGGTGGGAAGGTGTGAGGAGGGGAGAAAAGCGAGCTAGGCCCTTGTTGTGAGTGTGGCTGAAGCATGTGAAGGTGGAATGGGATGAGGCATTGCGCCGCGTGGTGGCCGTGTGGAGTGGTTAGGAAGGGGTTGGAGGAGGGTGGCCAGGCAGGTGGTCAAGTGTGAGGAGGTCATTGGTGATTTGGAGGAGGTGAGGGAAAGGAGGACGGGAGTGGTAGTGGGAGAGCCGTGTGCATGGCAGGGCCAAAAAGGTGGGCGCCTTGCAGCTCTTTGTGGGGACCTGTGCATGTTAGTCAGGTGTGGGAGGAGGGTGGGTGCTCTGGTGGGAAGGTGTGAGGAGGGGAGGAAAGCGAGCTAGGCCCTTGTTGTGAGTGTGGCCAAAGCATGTGAAGGTGGAATGGGATGAGGCATTGCGCCGCGTGGTGGCCGTGTGGAGTGGTTAGGAAGGGGTTGGAGGAGGGTGGCCAGGCAGGTGGTCAAGTGTGAGGAGGTCATTGGTGATTTGGAGGAGGTGAGGGAAAGGAGGCCGGGAGTGGTAGTGGGAGAGCCGTGTGCATGGCAGGGCCAAAAAGGTGGGCGCCTTGCAGCTCTTTGTGGGGACCTGTGCATGTTAGTCAGGTGTGGGAGGAGGGTGGGTGCTCTGGTGGGAAGGTGTGAGGAGGGGAGGAAAGCGAGCTAGGCCCTTGTTGTGAGTGTGGCCAAAGCATGTGAAGGTGGAATGGGATGAGGCATTGCGCCGCGTGGTGGCCGTGTGGAGTGGTTAGGAAGGGGTTGGAGGAGGGTGGCCAGGCAGGTGGGCAAGTGTGAGGAGGTCATTGGTGATTTGGAGGAGGTGAGGGAAAGGAGGCCGGGAGTGGTAGTGGGAGAGCCGTGTGCATGGCAGGGCCAAAAAGGTAGGCGCCTTGCAGCTCTTTGTGGGGACCTGTGCATTTAGTCAGGTGTGGGAGGAGGGTGGGTGCTCTGGTGGGAAGGTGTGAGGAGGGGAGGAAAGCGAGCTAGGCCCTTGTTGTGAGTGTGGCCGAAGCATGTGAAGGTGGAATGGGATGAGGCATTGCGCCGCGTGGTGGCCGTGTGGAGTGGTTAGGAAGGGGTTGGAGGAGGGTGGCCAGGCAGGTGGGCAAGTGTGAGGAGGTCATTGGTGATTTGGAGGAGGTGAGGGAAAGGAGGCCGGGAGTGGTTGTGGGAGAGGTGTATGGATGGTAGGGCGAAAAGAGTGGGGGCCTTGTTGCTGTTTGTGGGGACCTGTGCATGTTAGTCAGGTGTGGGAGGAGGGTGGGTGCTCTGGTGGGAAGGTGTGAGGAGGGGAGGAAAGCGAGCTAGGCCCTTGTTGTGAGTGTGGCCGAAGCATGTGAAGGTGGAATGGGATGAGGCATTGCACCGCCTGGTGGCCGTGTGGAGTGGTTAGGAAGGGGTTGGAGGAGGGTGGCCAGGCAGGTGGTCAAGTGTGAGGAGGTCATTGGTGATTTGGAGGAGGTGAGGGAAAGGAGGCCGGGAGTGGTAGTGGGAGAGCCGTGTGCATGGCAGGGCCAAAAAGGTGGGCGCCTTGCAGCTCTTTGTGGGGACCTGTGCATGTTAGTCAGGTGTGGGAGGAGGGTGGGTGCTCTGGTGGGAAGGTGTGAGGAGGGGAGGAAAGCGAGCTAGGCCCTTGTTGTGAGTGTGGCCGAAGCATGTGAAGGTGGAATGGGATGAGGCATTGCGCCGCGTGGTGGCCGTGTGGAGTGGTTAGGAAGGGGTTGGAGGAGGGTGGCCAGGCAGGTGGTCAAGTGTGAGGAGGTCATTGGTGATTTGGAGGAGGTGAGGGAAAGGAGGACGGGAGTGGTAGTGGGAGAGCCGTGTGCATGGCAGGGCCAAAAAGTAGGCGCCCGCCTTGCAGCTCTTTGTGGGGGCCTGTAGATGTTAGTCAGGTGTGGGAGGAGGGTGGGTGCTCTGGTGGGAAGGTGTGAGGAGGGGAGGAAAGCGAGCTAGGCCCTTGTTGTGAGTGTGGCCGAAGCATGTGAAGGTGGAATGGGATGAGGCATTGCGCCGCGTGGTGGCCGTGTGGAGTGGTTAGGAAGGGGTTGGAGGAGGGTGGCCAGGCAGGTGGGCAAGTGTGAGGAGGTCATTGGTGATTTGGAGGAGGTGAGGGAAAGGAGGCCGGGAGTGGTAGTGGGAGAGCCGTGTGCATGGCAGGGCCAAAAAGGTGGGCGCCTTGTTGCTGTTTGTGGGGACCTGTGCATGTTAGTCAGGTGTGGGAGGAGGGTGGGTGCTCTGGTGGGAAGGTGTGAGGAGGGGAGGAAAGCGAGCTAGGCCCTTGTTGTGAGTGTGGCCGAAGCATGTGAAGGTGGAATGGGATGAGGCATTGCACCACCTGGTGGCCGTGTGGAGTGGTTAGGAAGGGGTTGGAGGAGGGTGGCCAGGCGGGTGGTCAAGTGTGAGGAGGTCATTGGTGATTTGGAGGAGGTGAGGGAAAGGAGGACGGGAGTGGTAGTGGGAGAGCCGTGTGCATGGCAGGGCCAAAAAGGTGGGCGCCCGCCTTGCAGCTCTTTGTGGGGACCTGTGCATGTTAGTCAGGTGTGGGAGGAGGGTGGGTGCTCTGGTGGGAAGGTGTGAGGAGGGGAGGAAAGCGAGCTAGGCCCTTGTTGTGAGTGTGGCCGAAGCATGTGAAGGTGGAATGGGATGAGGCATTGCGCCGCGTGGTGGCCGTGTGGAGTGGTTAGGAAGGGGTTGGAGGAGGGTGGCCAGGCAGGTGGTCAAGTGTGAGGAGGTCATTGGTGATTTGGAGGAGGTGAGGGAAAGGAGGCCGGGAGTGGTAGTGGGAGAGCCGTGTGCATGGCAGGGCCAAAAAGGTAGGCGCCTTGCAGCTCTTTGTGGGGACCTGTGCATGTTAGTCAGGTGTGGGAGGAGGGTGGGTGCTCTGGTGGGAAGGTGTGAGGAGGGGAGGAAAGCGAGCTAGGCCCTTGTTGTGAGTGTGGCTGAAGCATGTGAAGGTGGAATGGGATGAGGCATTGCGCCGCCTGGTGGCCGTGTGGAGTGGTTAGGAAGGGGTTGGAGGAGGGTGGCCAGGCGGGTGGTCAAGTGTGAGGAGGTCATTGGTGATTTGGAGGAGGTGAGGGAAAGGAGGAGGGGAGTGGTAGTGGGAGAGCCGTGTGCATGGCAGGGCCAAAAAGGTGGGCGCCTTGTTGCTGTTTTTGGGGACCTGTGCATGTTAGTCAGGTGTGGGAGGAGGGTGGGTGCTCTGGTGGGAAGGTGTGAGGAGGGGAGGAAAGCGAGCTAGGCCCTTGTTGTGAGTGTGGCCAAAGCATGTGAAGGTGGAATGGGATGAGGCATTGCGCCGCGTGGTGGCCGTGTGGAGTGGTTAGGAAGGGGTTGGAGGAGGGTGGCCAGGCAGGTGGTCAAGTGTGAGGAGGTCAGTGGTGATTTGGAGGAGGTGAGGGAAAGGAGGCCGGGAGTGGTTGTGGGAGAGCCGTGTGCATGGCAGGGCCAAAAAGGTAGGCGCCCGCCTTGTTGCTGTTTGTGGGGACCTGTGCATGTTAGTCAGGTGTGGGAGGAGGGTGGGTGCTCTGGTGGGAAGGTGTGAGGAGGGGAGGAAAGCGAGCTAGGCCCTTGTTGTGAGTGTGGCCGAAGCATGTGAAGGTGGAATGGGATGAGGCATTGCGCCGCGTGGTGGCCGTGTGGAGTGGTTAGGAAGGGGTTGGAGGAGGGTGGCCAGGCGGGTGGTCAAGTGTGAGGAGGTCAGTGGTGATTTGGAGGAGGTGAGGGAAAGGAGGCCGGGAGTGGTAGTGGGAGAGCCGTGTGCATGGCAGGGCCAAAAAGGTGGGCGCCTTGCAGCTCTTTGTGGGGACCTGTGCATGTTAGTCAGGTGTGGGAGGAGGGTGGGTGCTCTGGTGGGAAGGTGTGAGGAGGGGAGGAAAGCGAGCTAGGCCCTTGTTGTGAGTGTGGCCGAAGCATGTGAAGGTGGAATGGGATGAGGCATTGCACCACCTGGTGGCCGTGTGGAGTGGTTAGGAAGGGGTTGGAGGAGGGTGGCCAGGCGGGTGGTCAAGTGTGAGGAGGTCATTGGTGATTTGGAGGAGGTGAGGGAAAGGAGGCCGGGAGTGGTAGTGGGAGAGCCGTGTGCATGGCAGGGCCAAAAAGGTGGGCGCCTTGCAGCTCTTTGTGGGGACCTGTGCATGTTAGTCAGGTGTGGGAGGAGGGTGGGTGCTCTGGTGGGAAGGTGTGAGGAGGGGAGGAAAGCGAGCTAGGCCCTTGTTGTGAGTGTGGCTGAAGCATGTGAAGGTGGAATGGGATGAGGCATTGCGCCGCGTGGTGGCCGTGTGGAGTGGTTAGGAAGGGGTTGGAGGAGGGTGGCCAGGCAGGTGGTCAAGTGTGAGGAGGTCATTGGTGATTTGGAGGAGGTGAGGGAAAGGAGGCCGGGAGTGGTAGTGGGAGAGCCGTGTGCATGGCAGGGCCAAAAAGGTGGGCGCCTTGCAGCTCTTTGTGGGGACCTGTGCATGTTAGTCAGGTGTGGGAGGAGGGTGGGTGCTCTGGTGGGAAGGTGTGAGGAGGGGAGGAAAGCGAGCTAGGCCCTTGTTGTGAGTGTGGCCGAAGCATGTGAAGGTGGAATGGGATGAGGCATTGCACCGCCTGTTGGCCGTGTGGAGTGGTTAGGAAGGGGTTGGAGGAGGGTGGCCAGGTGGGTGGTCAAGTGTGAGGAGGTCATTGGTGATTTGGAGGAGGTGAGGGAAAGGAGGACGGGAGTGGTAGTGGGAGAGCCGTGTGCATGGCAGGGCCAAAAGGTGGGTGCCCGCCTTGCAGCTCTTTGTGGGGACCTGTGCATGTTAATCAGGTGTGGGAGGAGGGTGGGTGCTCTGGTGGGAAGGTGTGAGGAGGGGAGGAAAGCGAGCTAGGCCCTTGTTGTGAGTGTGGCCGAAGCATGTGAAGGTGGAATGGGATGAGGCATTGCGCCGCGTGGTGGCCGTGTGGAGTGGTTAGGAAGGGGTTGGAGGAGGGTGGCCAGGCAGGTGGGCAAGTGTGAGGAGGTCATTGGTGATTTGGAGGAGGTGAGGGAAAGGAGGACGGGAGTGGTAGTGGGAGAGCCGTGTGCATGGCAGGGCCAAAAAGGTGGGCGCCTTGTTGCTGTTTGTGGGGACCTGTGCATGTTAGTCAGGTGTGGGAGGAGGGTGGGTGCTCTGGTGGGAAGGTGTGAGGAGGGGAGGAAAGCGAGCTAGGCCCTTGTTGTGAGTGTGGCCGAAGCATGTGAAGGTGGAATGGGATGAGGCATTGCACCACCTGGTGGCCGTGTGGAGTGGTTAGGAAGGGGTTGGAGGAGGGTGGCCAGGCGGGTGGTCAAGTGTGAGGAGGTCAGTGGTGATTTGGAGGAGGTGAGGGAAAGGAGGCCGGGAGTGGTAGTGGGAGAGCCGTGTGCATGGCAGGGCCAAAAAGGTGGGCGCCCGCCTTGCAGCTCTTTGTGGGGACCTGTGCATGTTAGTCAGGTGTGGGAGGAGGGTGGGTGCTCTGGTGGGAAGGTGTGAGGAGGGGAGGAAAGCGAGCTAGGCCCTTGTTGTGAGTGTGGCCGAAGCATGTGAAGGTGGAATGGGATGAGGCATTGCGCCGCGTGGTGGCCGTGTGGAGTGGTTAGGAAGGGGTTGGAGGAGGGTGGCCAGGCAGGTGGTCAAGTGTGAGGAGGTCATTGGTGATTTGGAGGAGGTGGGGGAAAGGAGGCCGGGAGTGGTAGTGGGAGAGCCGTGTGCATGGCAGGGCCAAAAAGGTAGGCGCCTTGCAGCTCTTTGTGGGGACCTGTGCATGTTAGTCAGGTGTGGGAGGAGGGTGGGTGCTCTGGTGGGAAGGTGTGAGGAGGGGAGGAAAGCGAGCTAGGCCCTTGTTGTGAGTGTGGCTGAAGCATGTGAAGGTGGAATGGGATGAGGCATTGCGCCGCCTGGTGGCCGTGTGGAGTGGTTAGGAAGGGGTTGGAGGAGGGTGGCCAGGCGGGTGGTCAAGTGTGAGGAGGTCATTGGTGATTTGGAGGAGGTGAGGGAAAGGAGGCCGGGAGTGGTAGTGGGAGAGCCGTGTGCATGGCAGGGCCAAAAAGGTGGGCGCCTTGTTGCTGTTTGTGGGGACCTGTGCATGTTAGTCAGGTGTGGGAGGAGGGTGGGTGCTCTGGTGGGAAGGTGTGAGGAGGGGAGGAAAGCGAGCTAGGCCCTTGTTGTGAGTGTGGCCGAAGCATGTGAAGGTGGAATGGGATGAGGCATTGCGCCGCGTGGTGGCCGTGTGGAGTGGTTAGGAAGGGGTTGGAGGAGGGTGGCCAGGCAGGTGGGCAAGTGTGAGGAGGTCATTGGTGATTTGGAGGAGGTGAGGGAAAGGAGGCCGGGAGTGGTTGTGGGAGAGGTGTATGGATGGTAGGGCGAAAAGAGTGGGGGCCTTGTTGCTGTTTGTGGGGACCTGTGCATGTTAGTCAGGTGTGGGAGGAGGGTGGGTGCTCTGGTGGGAAGGTGTGAGGAGGGGAGGAAAGCGAGCTAGGCCCTTGTTGTGAGTGTGGCCGAAGCATGTGAAGGTGGAATGGGATGAGGCATTGCACCGCCTGGTGGCCGTGTGGAGTGGTTAGGAAGGGGTTGGAGGAGGGTGGCCAGGCAGGTGGTCAAGTGTGAGGAGGTCATTGGTGATTTGGAGGAGGTGAGGGAAAGGAGGCCGGGAGTGGTAGTGGGAGAGCCGTGTGCATGGCAGGGCCAAAAAGGTGGGCGCCTTGCAGCTCTTTGTGGGGACCTGTGCATGTTAGTCAGGTGTGGGAGGAGGGTGGGTGCTCTGGTGGGAAGGTGTGAGGAGGGGAGGAAAGCGAGCTAGGCCCTTGTTGTGAGTGTGGCCGAAGCATGTGAAGGTGGAATGGGATGAGGCATTGCGCCGCGTGGTGGCCGTGTGGAGTGGTTAGGAAGGGGTTGGAGGAGGGTGGCCAGGCAGGTGGTCAAGTGTGAGGAGGTCATTGGTGATTTGGAGGAGGTGAGGGAAAGGAGGACGGGAGTGGTAGTGGGAGAGCCGTGTGCATGGCAGGGCCAAAAAGGTAGGCGCCCGCCTTGCAGCTCTTTGTGGGGGCCTGTAGATGTTAGTCAGGTGTGGGAGGAGGGTGGGTGCTCTGGTGGGAAGGTGTGAGGAGGGGAGGAAAGCGAGCTAGGCCCTTGTTGTGAGTGTGGCCGAAGCATGTGAAGGTGGAATGGGATGAGGCATTGCGCCGCGTGGTGGCCGTGTGGAGTGGTTAGGAAGGGGTTGGAGGAGGGTGGCCAGGCAGGTGGTCAAGTGTGAGGAGGTCATTGGTGATTTGGAGGAGGTGAGGGAAAGGAGGCCGGGAGTGGTAGTGGGAGAGCCGTGTGCATGGCAGGGCCAAAAAGGTGGGCGCCTTGTTGCTGTTTGTGGGGACCTGTGCATGTTAGTCAGGTGTGGGAGGAGGGTGGGTGCTCTGGTGGGAAGGTGTGAGGAGGGGAGGAAAGCGAGCTAGGCCCTTGTTGTGAGTGTGGCCGAAGCATGTGAAGGTGGAATGGGATGAGGCATTGCACCACCTGGTGGCCGTGTGGAGTGGTTAGGAAGGGGTTGGAGGAGGGTGGCCAGGCGGGTGGTCAAGTGTGAGGAGGTCATTGGTGATTTGGAGGAGGTGAGGGAAAGGAGGACGGGAGTGGTAGTGGGAGAGCCGTGTGCATGGCAGGGCCAAAAAGGTGGGCGCCCGCCTTGCAGCTCTTTGTGGGGACCTGTGCATGTTAGTCAGGTGTGGGAGGAGGGTGGGTGCTCTGGTGGGAAGGTGTGAGGAGGGGAGGAAAGCGAGCTAGGCCCTTGTTGTGAGTGTGGCCGAAGCATGTGAAGGTGGAATGGGATGAGGCATTGCGCCGCGTGGTGGCCGTGTGGAGTGGTTAGGAAGGGGTTGGAGGAGGGTGGCCAGGCAGGTGGTCAAGTGTGAGGAGGTCATTGGTGATTTGGAGGAGGTGAGGGAAAGGAGGCCGGGAGTGGTAGTGGGAGAGCCGTGTGCATGGCAGGGCCAAAAAGGTAGGCGCCTTGCAGCTCTTTGTGGGGACCTGTGCATGTTAGTCAGGTGTGGGAGGAGGGTGGGTGCTCTGGTGGGAAGGTGTGAGGAGGGGAGGAAAGCGAGCTAGGCCCTTGTTGTGAGTGTGGCTGAAGCATGTGAAGGTGGAATGGGATGAGGCATTGCGCCGCCTGGTGGCCGTGTGGAGTGGTTAGGAAGGGGTTGGAGGAGGGTGGCCAGGCGGGTGGTCAAGTGTGAGGAGGTCATTGGTGATTTGGAGGAGGTGAGGGAAAGGAGGACGGGAGTGGTAGTGGGAGAGCCGTGTGCATGGCAGGGCCAAAAAGGTGGGCGCCTTGTTGCTGTTTTTGGGGACCTGTGCATGTTAGTCAGGTGTGGGAGGAGGGTGGGTGCTCTGGTGGGAAGGTGTGAGGAGGGGAGGAAAGCGAGCTAGGCCCTTGTTGTGAGTGTGGCCAAAGCATGTGAAGGTGGAATGGGATGAGGCATTGCGCCGCGTGGTGGCCGTGTGGAGTGGTTAGGAAGGGGTTGGAGGAGGGTGGCCAGGCAGGTGGTCAAGTGTGAGGAGGTCAGTGGTGATTTGGAGGAGGTGAGGGAAAGGAGGCCGGGAGTGGTTGTGGGAGAGCCGTGTGCATGGCAGGGCCAAAAAGGTAGGCGCCCGCCTTGTTGCTGTTTGTGGGGACCTGTGCATGTTAGTCAGGTGTGGGAGGAGGGTGGGTGCTCTGGTGGGAAGGTGTGAGGAGGGGAGGAAAGCGAGCTAGGCCCTTGTTGTGAGTGTGGCCGAAGCATGTGAAGGTGGAATGGGATGAGGCATTGCGCCGCGTGGTGGCCGTGTGGAGTGGTTAGGAAGGGGTTGGAGGAGGGTGGCCAGGCGGGTGGTCAAGTGTGAGGAGGTCAGTGGTGATTTGGAGGAGGTGAGGGAAAGGAGGCCGGGAGTGGTAGTGGGAGAGCCGTGTGCATGGCAGGGCCAAAAAGGTGGGCGCCTTGCAGCTCTTTGTGGGGACCTGTGCATGTTAGTCAGGTGTGGGAGGAGGGTGGGTGCTCTGGTGGGAAGGTGTGAGGAGGGGAGGAAAGCGAGCTAGGCCCTTGTTGTGAGTGTGGCCGAAGCATGTGAAGGTGGAATGGGATGAGGCATTGCACCACCTGGTGGCCGTGTGGAGTGGTTAGGAAGGGGTTGGAGGAGGGTGGCCAGGCGGGTGGTCAAGTGTGAGGAGGTCATTGGTGATTTGGAGGAGGTGAGGGAAAGGAGGCCGGGAGTGGTAGTGGGAGAGCCGTGTGCATGGCAGGGCCAAAAAGGTGGGCGCCTTGCAGCTCTTTGTGGGGACCTGTGCATGTTAGTCAGGTGTGGGAGGAGGGTGGGTGCTCTGGTGGGAAGGTGTGAGGAGGGGAGGAAAGCGAGCTAGGCCCTTGTTGTGAGTGTGGCTGAAGCATGTGAAGGTGGAATGGGATGAG
The DNA here is from genome assembly GCF_040807025.1 of Struthio camelus. NCBI lineage: Eukaryota > Metazoa > Chordata > Aves > Struthioniformes > Struthionidae > Struthio > Struthio camelus. The sequence continues at coordinate 14,588,826 of NC_090961.1, read as the reverse complement.
GCATTGCGCCGCGTGGTGGCCGTGTGGAGTGGTTAGGAAGGGGTTGGAGGAGGGTGGCCAGGCAGGTGGTCAAGTGTGAGGAGGTCATTGGTGATTTGGAGGAGGTGAGGGAAAGGAGGCCGGGAGTGGTAGTGGGAGAGCCGTGTGCATGGCAGGGCCAAAAAGGTGGGCGCCTTGCAGCTCTTTGTGGGGACCTGTGCATGTTAGTCAGGTGTGGGAGGAGGGTGGGTGCTCTGGTGGGAAGGTGTGAGGAGGGGAGGAAAGCGAGCTAGGCCCTTGTTGTGAGTGTGGCCGAAGCATGTGAAGGTGGAATGGGATGAGGCATTGCACCGCCTGTTGGCCGTGTGGAGTGGTTAGGAAGGGGTTGGAGGAGGGTGGCCAGGCGGGTGGTCAAGTGTGAGGAGGTCATTGGTGATTTGGAGGAGGTGAGGGAAAGGAGGACGGGAGTGGTAGTGGGAGAGCCGTGTGCATGGCAGGGCCAAAAGGTGGGTGCCCGCCTTGCAGCTCTTTGTGGGGACCTGTGCATGTTAATCAGGTGTGGGAGGAGGGTGGGTGCTCTGGTGGGAAGGTGTGAGGAGGGGAGGAAAGCGAGCTAGGCCCTTGTTGTGAGTGTGGCCGAAGCATGTGAAGGTGGAATGGGATGAGGCATTGCGCCGCGTGGTGGCCGTGTGGAGTGGTTAGGAAGGGGTTGGAGGAGGGTGGCCAGGCAGGTGGGCAAGTGTGAGGAGGTCATTGGTGATTTGGAGGAGGTGAGGGAAAGGAGGACGGGAGTGGTAGTGGGAGAGCCGTGTGCATGGCAGGGCCAAAAAGGTGGGCGCCTTGTTGCTGTTTGTGGGGACCTGTGCATGTTAGTCAGGTGTGGGAGGAGGGTGGGTGCTCTGGTGGGAAGGTGTGAGGAGGGGAGGAAAGCGAGCTAGGCCCTTGTTGTGAGTGTGGCCGAAGCATGTGAAGGTGGAATGGGATGAGGCATTGCACCACCTGGTGGCCGTGTGGAGTGGTTAGGAAGGGGTTGGAGGAGGGTGGCCAGGCGGGTGGTCAAGTGTGAGGAGGTCAGTGGTGATTTGGAGGAGGTGAGGGAAAGGAGGACGGGAGTGGTAGTGGGAGAGCCGTGTGCATGGCAGGGCCAAAAAGGTGGGCGCCCGCCTTGCAGCTCTTTGTGGGGACCTGTGCATGTTAGTCAGGTGTGGGAGGAGGGTGGGTGCTCTGGTGGGAAGGTGTGAGGAGGGGAGGAAAGCGAGCTAGGCCCTTGTTGTGAGTGTGGCCGAAGCATGTGAAGGTGGAATGGGATGAGGCATTGCGCCGCGTGGTGGCCGTGTGGAGTGGTTAGGAAGGGGTTGGAGGAGGGTGGCCAGGCAGGTGGTCAAGTGTGAGGAGGTCATTGGTGATTTGGAGGAGGTGAGGGAAAGGAGGCCGGGAGTGGTAGTGGGAGAGCCGTGTGCATGGCAGGGCCAAAAAGGTAGGCGCCTTGCAGCTCTTTGTGGGGACCTGTGCATGTTAGTCAGGTGTGGGAGGAGGGTGGGTGCTCTGGTGGGAAGGTGTGAGGAGGGGAGGAAAGCGAGCTAGGCCCTTGTTGTGAGTGTGGCTGAAGCATGTGAAGGTGGAATGGGATGAGGCATTGCGCCGCGTGGTGGCCGTGTGGAGTGGTTAGGAAGGGGTTGGAGGAGGGTGGCCAGGCGGGTGGTCAAGTGTGAGGAGGTCATTGGTGATTTGGAGGAGGTGAGGGAAAGGAGGACGGGAGTGGTAGTGGGAGAGCCGTGTGCATGGCAGGGCCAAAAAGGTGGGCGCCTTGTTGCTGTTTGTGGGGACCTGTGCATGTTAGTCAGGTGTGGGAGGAGGGTGGGTGCTCTGGTGGGAAGGTGTGAGGAGGGGAGGAAAGCGAGCTAGGCCCTTGTTGTGAGTGTGGCCGAAGCATGTGAAGGTGGAATGGGATGAGGCATTGCGCCGCGTGGTGGCCGTGTGGAGTGGTTAGGAAGGGGTTGGAGGAGGGTGGCCAGGCAGGTGGTCAAGTGTGAGGAGGTCAGTGGTGATTTGGAGGAGGTGAGGGAAAGGAGGCCGGGAGTGGTTGTGGGAGAGCCGTGTGCATGGCAGGGCCAAAAAGGTAGGCGCCCGCCTTGTTGCTGTTTGTGGGGACCTGTGCATGTTAGTCAGGTGTGGGAGGAGGGTGGGTGCTCTGGTGGGAAGGTGTGAGGAGGGGAGGAAAGCGAGCTAGGCCCTTGTTGTGAGTGTGGCCGAAGCATGTGAAGGTGGAATGGGATGAGGCATTGCGCCGCGTGGTGGCCGTGTGGAGTGGTTAGGAAGGGGTTGGAGGAGGGTGGCCAGGCAGGTGGTCAAGTGTGAGGAGGTCAGTGGTGATTTGGAGGAGGTGAGGGAAAGGAGGCCGGGAGTGGTAGTGGGAGAGCCGTGTGCATGGCAGGGCCAAAAAGGTGGGCGCCTTGCAGCTCTTTGTGGGGACCTGTGCATGTTAGTCAGGTGTGGGAGGAGGGTGGGTGCTCTGGTGGGAAGGTGTGAGGAGGGGAGGAAAGCGAGCTAGGCCCTTGTTGTGAGTGTGGCCGAAGCATGTGAAGGTGGAATGGGATGAGGCATTGCACCACCTGGTGGCCGTGTGGAGTGGTTAGGAAGGGGTTGGAGGAGGGTGGCCAGGCAGGTGGGCAAGTGTGAGGAGGTGAGTGGTGATTTGGAGGAGGTGAGGGAAAGGAGGCCGGGAGTGGTAGTGGGAGAGCCGTGTGCATGGCAGGGCCAAAAAGGTGGGCGCCTTGCAGCTCTTTGTGGGGACCTGTGCATGTTAGTCAGGTGTGGGAGGAGGGTGGGTGCTCTGGTGGGAAGGTGTGAGGAGGGGAGGAAAGCGAGCTAGGCCCTTGTTGTGAGTGTGGCTGAAGCATGTGAAGGTGGAATGGGATGAGGCATTGCGCCGCGTGGTGGCCGTGTGGAGTGGTTAGGAAGGGGTTGGAGGAGGGTGGCCAGGCAGGTGGTCAAGTGTGAGGAGGTCATTGGTGATTTGGAGGAGGTGAGGGAAAGGAGGCCGGGAGTGGTAGTGGGAGAGCCGTGTGCATGGCAGGGCCAAAAAGGTGGGCGCCTTGCAGCTCTTTGTGGGGACCTGTGCATGTTAGTCAGGTGTGGGAGGAGGGTGGGTGCTCTGGTGGGAAGGTGTGAGGAGGGGAGGAAAGCGAGCTAGGCCCTTGTTGTGAGTGTGGCCGAAGCATGTGAAGGTGGAATGGGATGAGGCATTGCGCCGCGTGGTGGCCGTGTGGAGTGGTTAGGAAGGGGTTGGAGGAGGGTGGCCAGGCAGGTGGTCAAGTGTGAGGAGGTCAGTGGTGATTTGGAGGAGGTGAGGGAAAGGAGGCCGGGAGTGGTTGTGGGAGAGGTGTATGGATGGTAGGGCGAAAAGAGTGGGGGCCTTGTTGCTGTTTGTGGGGACCTGTGCATGTTAGTCAGGTGTGGGAGGAGGGTGGGTGCTCTGGTGGGAAGGTGTGAGGAGGGGAGGAAAGCGAGCTAGGCCCTTGTTGTGAGTGTGGCCGAAGCATGTGAAGGTGGAATGGGATGAGGCATTGCGCCGCGTGGTGGCCGTGTGGAGTGGTTAGGAAGGGGTTGGAGGAGGGTGGCCAGGCAGGTGGGCAAGTGTGAGGAGGTCATTGGTGATTTGGAGGAGGTGAGGGAAAGGAGGCCGGGAGTGGTAGTGGGAGAGCCGTGTGCATGGCAGGGCCAAAAAGGTGGGCGCCTTGCAGCTCTTTGTGGGGACCTGTGCATGTTAGTCAGGTGTGGGAGGAGGGTGGGTGCTCTGGTGGGAAGGTGTGAGGAGGGGAGGAAAGCGAGCTAGGCCCTTGTTGTGAGTGTGGCCGAAGCATGTGAAGGTGGAATGGGATGAGGCATTGCACCGCCTGTTGGCCGTGTGGAGTGGTTAGGAAGGGGTTGGAGGAGGGTGGCCAGGCAGGTGGTCAAGTGTGAGGAGGTCATTGGTGATTTGGAGGAGGTGAGGGAAAGGAGGACGGGAGTGGTAGTGGGAGAGCCGTGTGTATGGCAGGGCCAAAAAGGTGGGCGCCTTGCAGCTCTTTGTGGGGACCTGTGCATGTTAGTCAGGTGTGGGAGGAGGGTGGGTGCTCTGGTGGGAAGGTGTGAGGAGGGGAGGAAAGCGAGCTAGGCCCTTGTTGTGAGTGTGGCCAAAGCATGTGAAGGTGGAATGGGATGAGGCATTGCGCCGCGTGGTGGCCGTGTGGAGTGGTTAAGAAGGGGTTGGAGGAGGGTGGCCAGGCAGGTGGTCAAGTGTGAGGAGGTCATTGGTGATTTGGAGGAGGTGAGGGAAAGGAGGCCGGGAGTGGTAGTGGGAGAGCCGTGTGCATGGCAGGGCCAAAAAGGTGGGCGCCCGCCTTGCAGCTCTTTGTGGGGACCTGTGCATGTTAGTCAGGTGTGGGAGGAGGGTGGGTGCTCTGGTGGGAAGGTGTGAGGAGGGGAGGAAAGCGAGCTAGGCCCTTGTTGTGAGTGTGGCCGAAGCATGTGAAGGTGGAATGGGATGAGGCATTGCGCCGCGTGGTGGCCGTGTGGAGTGGTTAGGAAGGGGTTGGAGGAGGGTGGCCAGGCAGGTGGGCAAGTGTGAGGAGGTGAGTGGTGATTTGGAGGAGGTGAGGGAAAGGAGGACGGGAGTGGTAGTGGGAGAGCCGTGTGCATGGCAGGGCCAAAAAGGTGGGCGCCCGCCTTGCAGCTCTTTGTGGGGACCTGTGCATGTTAGTCAGGTGTGGGAGGAGGGTGGGTGCTCTGGTGGGAAGGTGTGAGGAGGGGAGGAAAGCGAGCTAGGCCCTTGTTGTGAGTGTGGCCGAAGCATGTGAAGGTGGAATGGGATGAGGCATTGCGCCGCGTGGTGGCCGTGTGGAGTGGTTAGGAAGGGGTTGGAGGAGGGTGGCCAGGCAGGTGGTCAAGTGTGAGGAGGTCATTGGTGATTTGGAGGAGGTGAGGGAAAGGAGGCCGGGAGTGGTTGTGGGAGAGGTGTATGGATGGTAGGGCGAAAAGAGTGGGGGCCTTGTTGCTGTTTGTGGGGACCTGTGCATGTTAGTGAGGTGTGGGAGGAGGGTGGGTGCTCTGGTGGGAAGGTGTGAGGAGGGGAGGAAAGCGAGCTAGGCCCTTGTTGTGAGTGTGGCCGAAGCATGTGAAGGTGGAATGGGATGAGGCATTGCGCCGCGTGGTGGCCGTGTGGAGTGGTTAGGAAGGGGTTGGAGGAGGGTGGCCAGGCAGGTGGTCAAGTGTGAGGAGGTCATTGGTGATTTGGAGGAGGTGAGGGAAAGGAGGCCGGGAGTGGTAGTGGGAGAGCCGTGTGCATGGCAGGGCCAAAAAGGTGGGCGCCTTGCAGCTCTTTGTGGGGACCTGTGCATGTTAGTCAGGTGTGGGAGGAGGGTGGGTGCTCTGGTGGGAAGGTGTGAGGAGGGGAGGAAAGCGAGCTAGGCCCTTGTTGTGAGTGTGGCCGAAGCATGTGAAGGTGGAATGGGATGAGGCATTGCGCCGCCTGGTGGCCGTGTGGAGTGGTTAGGAAGGGGTTGGAGGAGGGTGGCCAGGCAGGTGGTCAAGTGTGAGGAGGTCAGTGGTGATTTGGAGGAGGTGAGGGAAAGGAGGACGGGAGTGGTAGTGGGAGAGCCGTGTGTATGGCAGGGCCAAAAAGGTGGGCGCCTTGCAGCTCTTTGTGGGGACCTGTGCATGTTAGTCAGGTGTGGGAGGAGGGTGGGTGCTCTGGTGGGAAGGTGTGAGGAGGGGAGGAAAGCGAGCTAGGCCCTTGTTGTGAGTGTGGCCAAAGCATGTGAAGGTGGAATGGGATGAGGCATTGCGCCGCGTGGTGGCCGTGTGGAGTGGTTAGGAAGGGGTTGGAGGAGGGTGGCCAGGCAGGTGGTCAAGTGTGAGGAGGTCATTGGTGATTTGGAGGAGGTGAGGGAAAGGAGGCCGGGAGTGGTAGTGGGAGAGCCGTGTGCATGGCAGGGCCAAAAAGGTGGGCGCCCGCCTTGCAGCTCTTTGTGGGGACCTGTGCATGTTAGTCAGGTGTGGGAGGAGGGTGGGTGCTCTGGTGGGAAGGTGTGAGGAGGGGAGGAAAGCGAGCTAGGCCCTTGTTGTGAGTGTGGCCGAAGCATGTGAAGGTGGAATGGGATGAGGCATTGCGCCGCGTGGTGGCCGTGTGGAGTGGTTAGGAAGGGGTTGGAGGAGGGTGGCCAGGCAGGTGGGCAAGTGTGAGGAGGTCATTGGTGATTTGGAGGAGGTGAGGGAAAGGAGGCCGGGAGTGGTAGTGGGAGAGCCGTGTGCATGGCAGGGCCAAAAAGGTGGGCGCCCGCCTTGCAGCTCTTTGTGGGGCCCTGTGCATGTTAGTCAGGTGTGGGAGGAGGGTGGGTGCTCTGGTGGGAAGGTGTGAGGAGGGGAGGAAAGCGAGCTAGGCCCTTGTTGTGAGTGTGGCCGAAGCATGTGAAGGTGGAATGGGATGAGGCATTGCGCCGCGTGGTGGCCGTGTGGAGTGGTTAGGAAGGGGTTGGAGGAGGGTGGCCATGCAGGTGGTCAAGTGTGAGGAGGTCATTGGTGATTTGGAGGAGGTGAGGGAAAGGAGGACGGGAGTGGTTGTGGGAGAGCCGTGTGCATGGCAGGGCCAAAAAGGTGGGCGCCTTGTTGCTGTTTGTGGGGACCTGTGCATGTTAGTCAGGTGTGGGAGGAGGGTGGGTGCTCTGGTGGGAAGGTGTGAGGAGGGGAGGAAAGCGAGCTAGGCCCTTGTTGTGAGTGTGGCCGAAGCATGTGAAGGTGGAATGGGATGAGGCATTGCACCGCCTGTTGGCCGTGTGGAGTGGTTAGGAAGGGGTTGGAGGAGGGTGGCCAGGCAGGTGGTCAAGTGTGAGGAGGTCATTGGTGATTTGGAGGAGGTGAGGGAAAGGAGGCCGGGAGTGGTAGTGGGAGAGCCGTGTGCATGGCAGGGCCAAAAAGGTGGGCGCCTTGCAGCTCTTTGTGGGGACCTGTGCATGTTAGTCAGGTGTGGGAGGAGGGTGGGTGCTCTGGTGGGAAGGTGTGAGGAGGGGAGGAAAGCGAGCTAGGCCCTTGTTGTGAGTGTGGCCTAGACCATGTGAAGGTGGAATGGGATGAGGCATTGCGCCGCGTGGTGGCCGTGTGGAGTGGTTAGGAAGGGGTTGGAGGAGGGTGGCCAGGCAGGTGGTCAAGTGTGAGGAGGTCATTGGTGATTTGGAGGAGGTGAGGGAAAGGAGGCCGGGAGTGGTTGTGGGAGAGGTGTATGGATGGTAGGGCGAAAAGAGTGGGGGCCTTGTTGCTGTTTGTGGGGACCTGTGCATGTTAGTGAGGTGTGGGAGGAGGGTGGGTGCTCTGGTGGGAAGGTGTGAGGAGGGGAGGAAAGCGAGCTAGGCCCTTGTTGTGAGTGTGGCCGAAGCATGTGAAGGTGGAATGGGATGAGGCATTGCGCCGCGTGGTGGCCGTGTGGAGTGGTTAGGAAGGGGTTGGAGGAGGGTGGCCAGGCAGGTGGGCAAGTGTGAGGAGGTCATTGGTGATTTGGAGGAGGTGAGGGAAAGGAGGCCGGGAGTGGTAGTGGGAGAGCCGTGTGCATGGCAGGGCCAAAAAGGTGGGCGCCTTGCAGCTCTTTGTGGGGACCTGTGCATGTTAGTCAGGTGTGGGAGGAGGGTGGGTGCTCTGGTGGGAAGGTGTGAGGAGGGGAGGAAAGCGAGCTAGGCCCTTGTTGTGAGTGTGGCCGAAGCATGTGAAGGTGGAATGGGATGAGGCATTGCGCCGCCTGGTGGCCGTGTGGAGTGGTTAGGAAGGGGTTGGAGGAGGGTGGCCAGGCAGGTGGTCAAGTGTGAGGAGGTCAGTGGTGATTTGGAGGAGGTGAGGGAAAGGAGGACGGGAGTGGTAGTGGGAGAGCCGTGTGTATGGCAGGGCCAAAAAGGTGGGCGCCTTGCAGCTCTTTGTGGGGACCTGTGCATGTTAGTCAGGTGTGGGAGGAGGGTGGGTGCTCTGGTGGGAAGGTGTGAGGAGGGGAGGAAAGCGAGCTAGGCCCTTGTTGTGAGTGTGGCCAAAGCATGTGAAGGTGGAATGGGATGAGGCATTGCGCCGCGTGGTGGCCGTGTGGAGTGGTTAGGAAGGGGTTGGAGGAGGGTGGCCAGGCAGGTGGTCAAGTGTGAGGAGGTCATTGGTGATTTGGAGGAGGTGAGGGAAAGGAGGCCGGGAGTGGTAGTGGGAGAGCCGTGTGCATGGCAGGGCCAAAAAGGTGGGCGCCCGCCTTGCAGCTCTTTGTGGGGACCTGTGCATGTTAGTCAGGTGTGGGAGGAGGGTGGGTGCTCTGGTGGGAAGGTGTGAGGAGGGGAGGAAAGCGAGCTAGGCCCTTGTTGTGAGTGTGGCCGAAGCATGTGAAGGTGGAATGGGATGAGGCATTGCGCCGCGTGGTGGCCGTGTGGAGTGGTTAGGAAGGGGTTGGAGGAGGGTGGCCAGGCAGGTGGGCAAGTGTGAGGAGGTCATTGGTGATTTGGAGGAGGTGAGGGAAAGGAGGCCGGGAGTGGTAGTGGGAGAGCCGTGTGCATGGCAGGGCCAAAAAGGTGGGCGCCCGCCTTGCAGCTCTTTGTGGGGCCCTGTGCATGTTAGTCAGGTGTGGGAGGAGGGTGGGTGCTCTGGTGGGAAGGTGTGAGGAGGGGAGGAAAGCGAGCTAGGCCCTTGTTGTGAGTGTGGCCGAAGCATGTGAAGGTGGAATGGGATGAGGCATTGCGCCGCGTGGTGGCCGTGTGGAGTGGTTAGGAAGGGGTTGGAGGAGGGTGGCCATGCAGGTGGTCAAGTGTGAGGAGGTCATTGGTGATTTGGAGGAGGTGAGGGAAAGGAGGACGGGAGTGGTTGTGGGAGAGCCGTGTGCATGGCAGGGCCAAAAAGGTGGGCGCCTTGTTGCTGTTTGTGGGGACCTGTGCATGTTAGTCAGGTGTGGGAGGAGGGTGGGTGCTCTGGTGGGAAGGTGTGAGGAGGGGAGGAAAGCGAGCTAGGCCCTTGTTGTGAGTGTGGCCGAAGCATGTGAAGGTGGAATGGGATGAGGCATTGCACCGCCTGTTGGCCGTGTGGAGTGGTTAGGAAGGGGTTGGAGGAGGGTGGCCAGGCAGGTGGTCAAGTGTGAGGAGGTCATTGGTGATTTGGAGGAGGTGAGGGAAAGGAGGCCGGGAGTGGTAGTGGGAGAGCCGTGTGCATGGCAGGGCCAAAAAGGTGGGCGCCTTGCAGCTCTTTGTGGGGACCTGTGCATGTTAGTCAGGTGTGGGAGGAGGGTGGGTGCTCTGGTGGGAAGGTGTGAGGAGGGGAGGAAAGCGAGCTAGGCCCTTGTTGTGAGTGTGGCCTAGACCATGTGAAGGTGGAATGGGATGAGGCATTGCGCCGCGTGGTGGCCGTGTGGAGTGGTTAGGAAGGGGTTGGAGGAGGGTGGCCAGGCAGGTGGTCAAGTGTGAGGAGGTCATTGGTGATTTGGAGGAGGTGAGGGAAAGGAGGCCGGGAGTGGTAGTGGGAGAGCCGTGTGCATGGCAGGGCCAAAAAGGTAGGCGCCTTGTTGCTGTTTGCGGGAGTCTATGCATGTTAGTCAGGTGTGGGAGGAGGGTGGGTGCTCTGGTGGGAAGGTGTGAGGAGGGGAGGAAAGAGAGCTAGGCCCTTGTTGTGAGTGTGGCCGAAGCATGTGAAGGTGGAATGGGATGAGGCATTGCGCCGCGTGGTGGCCGTGTGGAGTGGTTAGGAAGGGGTTGGAGGAGGGTGGCCAGGCAGGTGGTCAAGTGTGAGGAGGTCATTGGTGATTTGGAGGAGGTGAGGGAAAGGAGGCCGGGAGTGGTAGTGGGAGAGCCGTGTGCATGGCAGGGCCAAAAAGGTAGGCGCCTAGTTGCTGTTTGCGGGGGTCTATGCATGTTAGTCAGGTGTGGGAGGAGGGTGGGTGCTCTGGTGGGAAGGTGTGAGGAGGGGAGGAAAGCGAGCTAGGCCCTTGTTGTGAGTGTGGCCGAAGCATGTGAAGGTGGAATGGGATGAGGCATTGCACCGCCTGGTGGCCGTGTGGAGTGGTTAGGAAGGGGTTGGAGGAGGGTGGCCAGGCAGGTGGTCAAGTGTGAGGAGGTCATTGGTGATTTGGAGGAGGTGAGGGAAAGGAGGCCGGGAGTGGTAGTGGGAGAGCCGTGTGCATGGCAGGGCCAAAAAGGTGGGCGCCTTGTTGCTGTTTGTGGGGACCTGTGCATGTTAGTCAGGTGTGGGAGGAGGGTGGGTGCTCTGGTGGGAAGGTGTGAGGAGGGGAGGAAAGCGAGCTAGGCCCTTGTTGTGAGTGTGGCCGAAGCATGTGAAGGTGGAATGGGATGAGGCATTGCGCCGCGTGGTGGCCGTGTGGAGTGGTTAGGAAGGGGTTGGAGGAGGGTGGCCAGGCAGGTGGTCAAGTGTGAGGAGGTCAGTGGTGATTTGGAGGAGGTGAGGGAAAGGAGGCCGGGAGTGGTTGTGGGAGAGGTGTATGGATGGTAGGGCGAAAAGAGTGGGGGCCTTGTTGCTGTTTGCGGGGGTCTATGCATGTTAGTCAGGTGTGGGAGGAGGGTGGGTGCTCTGGTGGGAAGGTGTGAGGAGGGGAGGAAAGCGAGCTAGGCCCTTGTTGTGAGTGTGGCCGAAGCATGTGAAGGTGGAATGGGATGAGGCATTGCGCCGCGTGGTGGCCGTGTGGAGTGGTTAGGAAGGGGTTGGAGGAGGGTGGCCAGGCAGGTGGTCAAGTGTGAGGAGGTCATTGGTGATTTGGAGGAGGTGAGGGAAAGGAGGACGGGAGTGGTAGTGGGAGAGCCGTGTGCATGGCAGGGCCAAAAAGGTGGGCGCCCGCCTTGCAGCTCTTTGTGGGGACCTGTGCATGTTAGTCAGGTGTGGGAGGAGGGTGGGTGCTCTGGTGGGAAGGTGTGAGGAGGGGAGGAAAGCGAGCTAGGCCCTTGTTGTGAGTGTGGCCGAAGCATGTGAAGGTGGAATGGGATGAGGCATTGCGCCGCGTGGTGGCCGTGTGGAGTGGTTAGGAAGGGGTTGGAGGAGGGTGGCCAGGCAGGTGGTCAAGTGTGAGGAGGTCATTGGTGATTTGGAGGAGGTGAGGGAAAGGAGGCCGGGAGTGGTAGTGGGAGAGCCGTGTGCATGGCAGGGCCAAAAAGGTGGGCGCCTTGCAGCTCTTTGTGGGGACCTGTGCATGTTAGTCAGGTGTGGGAGGAGGGTGGGTGCTCTGGTGGGAAGGTGTGAGGAGGGGAGGAAAGCGAGCTAGGCCCTTGTTGTGAGTGTGGCCGAAGCATGTGAAGGTGGAATGGGATGAGGCATTGCGCCGCGTGGTGGCCGTGTGGAGTGGTTAGGAAGGGGTTGGAGGAGGGTGGCCATGCAGGTGGTCAAGTGTGAGGAGGTCATTGGTGATTTGGAGGAGGTGAGGGAAAGGAGGACGGGAGTGGTTGTGGGAGAGCCGTGTGCATGGCAGGGCCAAAAAGGTGGGCGCCTTGTTGCTGTTTGTGGGGACCTGTGCATGTTAGTCAGGTGTGGGAGGAGGGTGGGTGCTCTGGTGGGAAGGTGTGAGGAGGGGAGGAAAGCGAGCTAGGCCCTTGTTGTGAGTGTGGCCGAAGCATGTGAAGGTGGAATGGGATGAGGCATTGCACCGCCTGTTGGCCGTGTGGAGTGGTTAGGAAGGGGTTGGAGGAGGGTGGCCAGGCAGGTGGTCAAGTGTGAGGAGGTCATTGGTGATTTGGAGGAGGTGAGGGAAAGGAGGCCGGGAGTGGTAGTGGGAGAGCCGTGTGCATGGCAGGGCCAAAAAGGTGGGCGCCTTGCAGCTCTTTGTGGGGACCTGTGCATGTTAGTCAGGTGTGGGAGGAGGGTGGGTGCTCTGGTGGGAAGGTGTGAGGAGGGGAGGAAAGCGAGCTAGGCCCTTGTTGTGAGTGTGGCCGAAGCATGTGAAGGTGGAATGGGATGAGGCATTGCACCACCTGGTGGCCGTGTGGAGTGGTTAGGAAGGGGTTGGAGGAGGGTGGCCAGGCAGGTGGTCAAGTGTGAGGAGGTCATTGGTGATTTGGAGGAGGTGAGGGAAAGGAGGCCGGGAGTGGTAGTGGGAGAGCCGTGTGCATGGCAGGGCCAAAAAGGTGGGCGCCTTGCAGCTCTTTGTGGGGACCTGTGCATGTTAGTCAGGTGTGGGAGGAGGGTGGGTGCTCTGGTGGGAAGGTGTGAGGAGGGGAGGAAAGCGAGCTAGGCCCTTGTTGTGAGTGTGGCCGAAGCATGTGAAGGTGGAATGGGATGAGGCATTGCACCGCCTGGTGGCCGTGTGGAGTGGTTAGGAAGGGGTTGGAGGAGGGTGGCCAGGCAGGTGGTCAAGTGTGAGGAGGTCATTGGTGATTTGGAGGAGGTGAGGGAAAGGAGGCCGGGAGTGGTAGTGGGAGAGCCGTGTGCATGGCAGGGCCAAAAAGGTAGGCGCCTTGTTGCTGTTTGCGGGGGTCTATGCATGTTAGTCAGGTGTGGGAGGAGGGTGGGTGCTCTGGTGGGAAGGTGTGAGGAGGGGAGGAAAGCGAGCTAGGCCCTTGTTGTGAGTGTGGCCGAAGCATGTGAAGGTGGAATGGGATGAGGCATTGCGCCGCCTGGTGGCCGTGTGGAGTGGTTAGGAAGGGGTTGGAGGAGGGTGGCCAGGCAGGTGGTCAAGTGTGAGGAGGTCATTGGTGATTTGGAGGAGGTGAGGGAAAGGAGGCCGGGAGTGGTAGTGGGAGAGCCGTGTGCATGGCAGGGCCAAAAAGGTGGGCGCCTTGCAGCTCTTTGTGGGGACCTGTGCATGTTAGTCAGGTGTGGGAGGAGGGTGGGTGCTCTGGTGGGAAGGTGTGAGGAGGGGAGGAAAGCGAGCTAGGCCCTTGTTGTGAGTGTGGCCGAAGCATGTGAAGGTGGAATGGGATGAGGCATTGCGCCGCGTGGTGGCCGTGTGGAGTGGTTAGGAAGGGGTTGGAGGAGGGTGGCCAGGCAGGTGGTCAAGTGTGAGGAGGTCAGTGGTGATTTGGAGGAGGTGAGGGAAAGGAGGCCGGGAGTGGTTGTGGGAGAGGTGTATGGATGGTAGGGCGAAAAGAGTGGGGGCCTTGTTGCTGTTTGCGGGGGTCTATGCATGTTAGTCAGGTGTGGGAGGAGGGTGGGTGCTCTGGTGGGAAGGTGTGAGGAGGGGAGGAAAGCGAGCTAGGCCCTTGTTGTGAGTGTGGCCGAAGCATGTGAAGGTGGAATGGGATGAGGCATTGCGCCGCGTGGTGGCCGTGTGGAGTGGTTAGGAAGGGGTTGGAGGAGGGTGGCCAGGCAGGTGGTCAAGTGTGAGGAGGTCATTGGTGATTTGGAGGAGGTGGGGGAAAGGAGGCCGGGAGTGGTAGTGGGAGAGCCGTGTGCATGGCAGGGCCAAAAAGGTGGGCGCCTTGCAGCTCTTTGTGGGGACCTGTGCATGTTAGTCAGGTGTGGGAGGAGGGTGGGTGCTCTGGTGGGAAGGTGTGAGGAGGGGAGGAAAGCGAGCTAGGCCCTTGTTGTGAGTGTGGCCGAAGCATGTGAAGGTGGAATGGGATGAGGCATTGCGCCGCGTGGTGGCCGTGTGGAGTGGTTAGGAAGGGGTTGGAGGAGGGTGGCCAGGCAGGTGGTCAAGTGTGAGGAGGTCATTGGTGATTTGGAGGAGGTGAGGGAAAGGAGGACGGGAGTGGTAGTGGGAGAGCCGTGTGCATGGCAGGGCCAAAAAGGTGGGCGCCCGCCTTGCAGCTCTTTGTGGGGACCTGTGCATGTTAGTCAGGTGTGGGAGGAGGGTGGGTGCTCTGGTGGGAAGGTGTGAGGAGGGGAGGAAAGCGAGCTAGGCCCTTGTTGTGAGTGTGGCCGAAGCATGTGAAGGTGGAATGGGATGAGGCATTGCGCCGCGTGGTGGCCGTGTGGAGTGGTTAGGAAGGGGTTGGAGGAGGGTGGCCAGGCGGGTGGTCAAGTGTGAGGAGGTCATTGGTGATTTGGAGGAGGTGAGGGAAAGGAGGCCGGGAGTGGTAGTGGGAGAGCCGTGTGCATGGCAGGGCCAAAAAGGTAGGCGCCTAGTTGCTGTTTGCGGGGGTCTATGCATGTTAGTCAGGTGTGGGAGGAGGGTGGGTGCTCTGGTGGGAAGGTGTGAGGAGGGGAGGAAAGCGAGCTAGGCCCTTGTTGTGAGTGTGGCCGAAGCATGTGAAGGTGGAATGGGATGAGGCATTGCACCGCCTGGTGGCCGTGTGGAGTGGTTAGGAAGGGGTTGGAGGAGGGTGGCCAGGCAGGTGGTCAAGTGTGAGGAGGTCATTGGTGATTTGGAGGAGGTGAGGGAAAGGAGGCCGGGAGTGGTAGTGGGAGAGCCGTGTGCATGGCAGGGCCAAAAAGGTGGGCGCCTTGTTGCTGTTTGTGGGGACCTGTGCATGTTAGTCAGGTGTGGGAGGAGGGTGGGTGCTCTGGTGGGAAGGTGTGAGGAGGGGAGGAAAGCGAGCTAGGCCCTTGTTGTGAGTGTGGCCGAAGCATGTGAAGGTGGAATGGGATGAGGCATTGCGCCGCGTGGTGGCCGTGTGGAGTGGTTAGGAAGGGGTTGGAGGAGGGTGGCCAGGCAGGTGGTCAAGTGTGAGGAGGTCAGTGGTGATTTGGAGGAGGTGAGGGAAAGGAGGCCGGGAGTGGTTGTGGGAGAGGTGTATGGATGGTAGGGCGAAAAGAGTGGGGGCCTTGTTGCTGTTTGCGGGGGTCTATGCATGTTAGTCAGGTGTGGGAGGAGGGTGGGTGCTCTGGTGGGAAGGTGTGAGGAGGGGAGGAAAGCGAGCTAGGCCCTTGTTGTGAGTGTGGCCGAAGCATGTGAAGGTGGAATGGGATGAGGCATTGCGCCGCGTGGTGGCCGTGTGGAGTGGTTAGGAAGGGGTTGGAGGAGGGTGGCCAGGCAGGTGGTCAAGTGTGAGGAGGTCATTGGTGATTTGGAGGAGGTGAGGGAAAGGAGGACGGGAGTGGTAGTGGGAGAGCCGTGTGCATGGCAGGGCCAAAAAGGTGGGCGCCCGCCTTGCAGCTCTTTGTGGGGACCTGTGCATGTTAGTCAGGTGTGGGAGGAGGGTGGGTGCTCTGGTGGGAAGGTGTGAGGAGGGGAGGAAAGCGAGCTAGGCCCTTGTTGTGAGTGTGGCCGAAGCATGTGAAGGTGGAATGGGATGAGGCATTGCGCCGCGTGGTGGCCGTGTGGAGTGGTTAGGAAGGGGTTGGAGGAGGGTGGCCAGGCAGGTGGTCAAGTGTGAGGAGGTCATTGGTGATTTGGAGGAGGTGAGGGAAAGGAGGCCGGGAGTGGTAGTGGGAGAGCCGTGTGCATGGCAGGGCCAAAAAGGTGGGCGCCTTGCAGCTCTTTGTGGGGACCTGTGCATGTTAGTCAGGTGTGGGAGGAGGGTGGGTGCTCTGGTGGGAAGGTGTGAGGAGGGGAGGAAAGCGAGCTAGGCCCTTGTTGTGAGTGTGGCCGAAGCATGTGAAGGTGGAATGGGATGAGGCATTGCGCCGCGTGGTGGCCGTGTGGAGTGGTTAGGAAGGGGTTGGAGGAGGGTGGCCATGCAGGTGGTCAAGTGTGAGGAGGTCATTGGTGATTTGGAGGAGGTGAGGGAAAGGAGGACGGGAGTGGTTGTGGGAGAGCCGTGTGCATGGCAGGGCCAAAAAGGTGGGCGCCTTGTTGCTGTTTGTGGGGACCTGTGCATGTTAGTCAGGTGTGGGAGGAGGGTGGGTGCTCTGGTGGGAAGGTGTGAGGAGGGGAGGAAAGCGAGCTAGGCCCTTGTTGTGAGTGTGGCCGAAGCATGTGAAGGTGGAATGGGATGAGGCATTGCACCGCCTGTTGGCCGTGTGGAGTGGTTAGGAAGGGGTTGGAGGAGGGTGGCCAGGCAGGTGGTCAAGTGTGAGGAGGTCATTGGTGATTTGGAGGAGGTGAGGGAAAGGAGGCCGGGAGTGGTAGTGGGAGAGCCGTGTGCATGGCAGGGCCAAAAAGGTGGGCGCCTTGCAGCTCTTTGTGGGGACCTGTGCATGTTAGTCAGGTGTGGGAGGAGGGTGGGTGCTCTGGTGGGAAGGTGTGAGGAGGGGAGGAAAGCGAGCTAGGCCCTTGTTGTGAGTGTGGCCGAAGCATGTGAAGGTGGAATGGGATGAGGCATTGCACCACCTGGTGGCCGTGTGGAGTGGTTAGGAAGGGGTTGGAGGAGGGTGGCCAGGCAGGTGGTCAAGTGTGAGGAGGTCATTGGTGATTTGGAGGAGGTGAGGGAAAGGAGGCCGGGAGTGGTAGTGGGAGAGCCGTGTGCATGGCAGGGCCAAAAAGGTGGGCGCCTTGCAGCTCTTTGTGGGGACCTGTGCATGTTAGTCAGGTGTGGGAGGAGGGTGGGTGCTCTGGTGGGAAGGTGTGAGGAGGGGAGGAAAGCGAGCTAGGCCCTTGTTGTGAGTGTGGCCGAAGCATGTGAAGGTGGAATGGGATGAGGCATTGCACCGCCTGGTGGCCGTGTGGAGTGGTTAGGAAGGGGTTGGAGGAGGGTGGCCAGGCAGGTGGTCAAGTGTGAGGAGGTCATTGGTGATTTGGAGGAGGTGAGGGAAAGGAGGCCGGGAGTGGTAGTGGGAGAGCCGTGTGCATGGCAGGGCCAAAAAGGTAGGCGCCTTGTTGCTGTTTGCGGGGGTCTATGCATGTTAGTCAGGTGTGGGAGGAGGGTGGGTGCTCTGGTGGGAAGGTGTGAGGAGGGGAGGAAAGCGAGCTAGGCCCTTGTTGTGAGTGTGGCCGAAGCATGTGAAGGTGGAATGGGATGAGGCATTGCGCCGCCTGGTGGCCGTGTGGAGTGGTTAGGAAGGGGTTGGAGGAGGGTGGCCAGGCAGGTGGTCAAGTGTGAGGAGGTCATTGGTGATTTGGAGGAGGTGAGGGAAAGGAGGCCGGGAGTGGTAGTGGGAGAGCCGTGTGCATGGCAGGGCCAAAAAGGTGGGCGCCTTGCAGCTCTTTGTGGGGACCTGTGCATGTTAGTCAGGTGTGGGAGGAGGGTGGGTGCTCTGGTGGGAAGGTGTGAGGAGGGGAGGAAAGCGAGCTAGGCCCTTGTTGTGAGTGTGGCCGAAGCATGTGAAGGTGGAATGGGATGAGGCATTGCGCCGCGTGGTGGCCGTGTGGAGTGGTTAGGAAGGGGTTGGAGGAGGGTGGCCAGGCAGGTGGTCAAGTGTGAGGAGGTCAGTGGTGATTTGGAGGAGGTGAGGGAAAGGAGGCCGGGAGTGGTTGTGGGAGAGGTGTATGGATGGTAGGGCGAAAAGAGTGGGGGCCTTGTTGCTGTTTGCGGGGGTCTATGCATGTTAGTCAGGTGTGGGAGGAGGGTGGGTGCTCTGGTGGGAAGGTGTGAGGAGGGGAGGAAAGCGAGCTAGGCCCTTGTTGTGAGTGTGGCCGAAGCATGTGAAGGTGGAATGGGATGAGGCATTGCGCCGCGTGGTGGCCGTGTGGAGTGGTTAGGAAGGGGTTGGAGGAGGGTGGCCAGGCAGGTGGTCAAGTGTGAGGAGGTCATTGGTGATTTGGAGGAGGTGGGGGAAAGGAGGCCGGGAGTGGTAGTGGGAGAGCCGTGTGCATGGCAGGGCCAAAAAGGTGGGCGCCTTGCAGCTCTTTGTGGGGACCTGTGCATGTTAGTCAGGTGTGGGAGGAGGGTGGGTGCTCTGGTGGGAAGGTGTGAGGAGGGGAGGAAAGCGAGCTAGGCCCTTGTTGTGAGTGTGGCCGAAGCATGTGAAGGTGGAATGGGATGAGGCATTGCGCCGCGTGGTGGCCGTGTGGAGTGGTTAGGAAGGGGTTGGAGGAGGGTGGCCAGGCAGGTGGTCAAGTGTGAGGAGGTCATTGGTGATTTGGAGGAGGTGAGGGAAAGGAGGACGGGAGTGGTAGTGGGAGAGCCGTGTGCATGGCAGGGCCAAAAAGGTGGGCGCCCGCCTTGCAGCTCTTTGTGGGGACCTGTGCATGTTAGTCAGGTGTGGGAGGAGGGTGGGTGCTCTGGTGGGAAGGTGTGAGGAGGGGAGGAAAGCGAGCTAGGCCCTTGTTGTGAGTGTGGCCGAAGCATGTGAAGGTGGAATGGGATGAGGCATTGCGCCGCGTGGTGGCCGTGTGGAGTGGTTAGGAAGGGGTTGGAGGAGGGTGGCCAGGCGGGTGGTCAAGTGTGAGGAGGTCAGTGGTGATTTGGAGGAGGTGAGGGAAAGGAGGACGGGAGTGGTAGTGGGAGAGCCGTGTGCATGGCAGGGCCAAAAAGGTGGGCGCCCGCCTTGCAGCTCTTTGTGGGGACCTGTGCATGTTAGTCAGGTGTGGGAGGAGGGTGGGTGCTCTGGTGGGAAGGTGTGAGGAGGGGAGGAAAGCGAGCTAGGCCCTTGTTGTGAGTGTGGCCGAAGCATGTGAAGGTGGAATGGGATGAGGCATTGCGCCGCGTGGTGGCCGTGTGGAGTGGTTAGGAAGGGGTTGGAGGAGGGTGGCCAGGCAGGTGGTCAAGTGTGAGGAGGTCATTGGTGATTTGGAGGAGGTGAGGGAAAGGAGGCCGGGAGTGGTAGTGGGAGAGCCGTGTGCATGGCAGGGCCAAAAAGGTAGGCGCCTTGCAGCTCTTTGTGGGGACCTGTGCATGTTAGTCAGGTGTGGGAGGAGGGTGGGTGCTCTGGTGGGAAGGTGTGAGGAGGGGAGGAAAGCGAGCTAGGCCCTTGTTGTGAGTGTGGCCGAAGCATGTGAAGGTGGAATGGGATGAGGCATTGCACCGCCTGGTGGCCGTGTGGAGTGGTTAGGAAGGGGTTGGAGGAGGGTGGCCAGGCGGGTGGTCAAGTGTGAGGAGGTCATTGGTGATTTGGAGGAGGTGAGGGAAAGGAGGCCGGGAGTGGTAGTGGGAGAGCCGTGTGCATGGCAGGGCCAAAAAGGTGGGCGCCTTGCAGCTCTTTGTGGGGACCTGTGCATGTTAGTCAGGTGTGGGAGGAGGGTGGGTGCTCTGGTGGGAAGGTGTGAGGAGGGGAGGAAAGCGAGCTAGGCCCTTGTTGTGAGTGTGGCTGAAGCATGTGAAGGTGGAATGGGATGAGGCATTGCGCCGCGTGGTGGCCGTGTGGAGTGGTTAGGAAGGGGTTGGAGGAGGGTGGCCAGGCAGGTGGTCAAGTGTGAGGAGGTCATTGGTGATTTGGAGGAGGTGAGGGAAAGGAGGCCGGGAGTGGTAGTGGGAGAGCCGTGTGCATGGCAGGGCCAAAAAGGTGGGCGCCTTGCAGCTCTTTGTGGGGACCTGTGCATGTTAGTCAGGTGTGGGAGGAGGGTGGGTGCTCTGGTGGGAAGGTGTGAGGAGGGGAGGAAAGCGAGCTAGGCCCTTGTTGTGAGTGTGGCCAAAGCATGTGAAGGTGGAATGGGATGAGGCATTGCGCCGCGTGGTGGCCGTGTGGAGTGGTTAGGAAGGGGTTGGAGGAGGGTGGCCAGGCAGGTGGTCAAGTGTGAGGAGGTCATTGGTGATTTGGAGGAGGTGAGGGAAAGGAGGCCGGGAGTGGTAGTGGGAGAGCCGTGTGCATGGCAGGGCCAAAAAGGTGGGCGCCCGCCTTGCAGCTCTTTGTGGGGACCTGTGCATTTAGTCAGGTGTGGGAGGAGGGTGGGTGCTCTGGTGGGAAGGTGTGAGGAGGGGAGGAAAGCGAGCTAGGCCCTTGTTGTGAGTGTGGCCGAAGCATGTGAAGGTGGAATGGGATGAGGCATTGCGCCGCGTGGTGGCCGTGTGGAGTGGTTAGGAAGGGGTTGGAGGAGGGTGGCCAGGCAGGTGGGCAAGTGTGAGGAGGTCATTGGTGATTTGGAGGAGGTGAGGGAAAGGAGGCCGGGAGTGGTTGTGGGAGAGGTGTATGGATGGTAGGGCGAAAAGAGTGGGGGCCTTGTTGCTGTTTGTGGGGACCTGTGCATGTTAGTCAGGTGTGGGAGGAGGGTGGGTGCTCTGGTGGGAAGGTGTGAGGAGGGGAGGAAAGCGAGCTAGGCCCTTGTTGTGAGTGTGGCCGAAGCATGTGAAGGTGGAATGGGATGAGGCATTGCACCGCGTGGTGGCCGTGTGGAGTGGTTAGGAAGGGGTTGGAGGAGGGTGGCCAGGCAGGTGGTCAAGTGTGAGGAGGTCATTGGTGATTTGGAGGAGGTGAGGGAAAGGAGGCCGGGAGTGGTAGTGGGAGAGCCGTGTGCATGGCAGGGCCAAAAAGGTAGGCGCCTTGCAGCTCTTTGTGGGGACCTGTGCATGTTAGTCAGGTGTGGGAGGAGGGTGGGTGCTCTGGTGGGAAGGTGTGAGGAGGGGAGGAAAGCGAGCTAGGCCCTTGTTGTGAGTGTGGCCGAAGCATGTGAAGGTGGAATGGGATGAGGCTTTGCACCACCTGGTGGCCGTGTGGAGTGGTTAGGAAGGGGTTGGAGGAGGGTGGCCAGGCAGGTGGTCAAGTGTGAGGAGGTCATTGGTGATTTGGAGGAGGTGAGGGAAAGGAGGCCGGGAGTGGTAGTGGGAGAGCCGTGTGCATGGCAGGGCCAAAAAGGTAGGCGCCTTGCAGCTCTTTGTGGGGACCTGTGCATGTTAGTCAAGTGTGGGAGGAGGGTGGGTGCTCTGGTGGGAAGGTGTGAGGAGGGGAGGAAAGCGAGCTAGGCCCTTGTTGTGAGTGTGGCCGAAGCATGTGAAGGTGGAATGGGATGAGGCATTGCGCCGCGTGGTGGCCGTGTGGAGTGGTTAGGAAGGGGTTGGAGGAGGGTGGCCAGGCAGGTGGTCAAGTGTGAGGAGGTCATTGGTGATTTGGAGGAGGTGAGGGAAAGGAGGACGGGAGTGGTAGTGGGAGAGCCGTGTGCATGGCAGGGCCAAAAAGGTGGGCGCCTTGCAGCTCTTTGTGGGGACCTGTGCATGTTAGTCAGGTGTGGGAGGAGGGTGGGTGCTCTGGTGGGAAGGTGTGAGGAGGGGAGGAAAGCGAGCTAGGCCCTTGTTGTGAGTGTGGCCGAAGCATGTGAAGGTGGAATGGGATGAGGCATTGCACCGCCTGGTGGCCGTGTGGAGTGGTTAGGAAGGGGTTGGAGGAGAGTGGCCATGCAGGCGGGCAAGTGTGAGGAGGTCATTGGTGATTTGGAGGAGGTGAGGGAAAGGAGGACGGGAGTGGTAGTGGGAGAGCCATGTGCATGGCAGGGCCAAAAAGGTAGGCGCCTTGCAGCTCTTTGTGGGGACCTGTGCATGTTAGTCAGGTGTGGGAGGAGGGTGGGTGCTCTGGTGGGAAGGTGTGAGGAGGGGAGGAAAGCGAGCTAGGCCCTTGTTGTGAGTGTGGCCGAAGCATGTGAAGGTGGAATGGGATGAGGCATTGCGCCGCGTGGTGGCCGTGTGGAGTGGTTAGGAAGGGGTTGGAGGAGGGTGGCCAGGCAGGTGGTCAAGTGTGAGGAGGTCAGTGGTGATTTGGAGGAGGTGAGGGAAAGGAGGCCGGGAGTGGTAGTGGGAGAGCCGTGTGCATGGCAGGGCCAAAAAGGTGGGCGCCCGCCTTGCAGCTCTTTGTGGGGACCTGTGCATGTTAGTCAGGTGTGGGAGGAGGGTGGGTGCTCTGGTGGGAAGGTGTGAGGAGGGGAGGAAAGCGAGCTAGGCCCTTGTTGTGAGTGTGGCCGAAGCATGTGAAGGTGGAATGGGATGAGGCATTGCGCCGCGTGGTGGCCGTGTGGAGTGGTTAGGAAGGGGTTGGAGGAGGGTGGCCAGGCAGGTGGTCAAGTGTGAGGAGGTCATTGGTGATTTGGAGGAGGTGAGGGAAAGGAGGCCGGGAGTGGTAGTGGGAGAGCCGTGTGCATGGCAGGGCCAAAAAGGTGGGCGCCTTGCAGCTCTTTGTGGGGACCTGTGCATGTTAGTCAGGTGTGGGAGGAGGGTGGGTGCTCTGGTGGGAAGGTGTGAGGAGGGGAGGAAAGCGAGCTAGGCCCTTGTTGTGAGTGTGGCCGAAGCATGTGAAGGTGGAATGGGATGAGGCATTGCGCCGCGTGGTGGCCGTGTGGAGTGGTTAGGAAGGGGTTGGAGGAGGGTGGCCAGGCAGGTGGTCAAGTGTGAGGAGGTCATTGGTGATTTGGAGGAGGTGAGGGAAAGGAGGACGGGAGTGGTAGTGGGAGAGCCGTGTGCATGGCAGGGCCAAAAAGGTGGGCGCCTTGCAGCTCTTTGTGGGGACCTGTGCATGTTAGTCAGGTGTGGGAGGAGGGTGGGTGCTCTGGTGGGAAGGTGTGAGGAGGGGAGGAAAGCGAGCTAGGCCCTTGTTGTGAGTGTGGCCGAAGCATGTGAAGGTGGAATGGGATGAGGCATTGCCCCGCCTGTTGGCCGTGTGGAGTGGTTAGGAAGGGGTTGGAGGAGGGTGGCCAGGCAGGTGGTCACGTGTGAGGAGGTCATTGGTGATTTGGAGGAGGTGAGGGAAAGGAGGCCGGGAGTGGTTGTGGGAGAGCCGTGTGCATGGCAGGGCCAAAAAGGTAGGCGCCCGCCTTGCAGCTCCTTGTGGGTGCCTGTAGATGTTAGTCAGGTGTGGGAGGAGGGTGGGTGCTCTGGTGGGAAGGTGTGAGGAGGGGAGGAAAGCGAGCTAGGCCCTTGTTGTGAGTGTGGCCGAAGCATGTGAAGGTGGAATGGGATGAGGCATTGCGCCGCGTGGTGGCCGTGTGGAGTGGTTAGGAAGGGGTTGGAGGAGGGTGGCCAGGCAGGTGGTCAAGTGTGAGGAGGTCATTGGTGATTTGGAGGAGGTGAGGGAAAGGAGGACGGGAGTGGTAGTGGGAGAGCCGTGTGCATGGCAGGGCCAAAAAGGTGGGCGCCCGCCTTGCAGCTCTTTGTGGGGACCTGTGCATGTTAGTCAGGTGTGGGAGGAGGGTGGGTGCTCTGGTGGGAAGGTGTGAGGAGGGGAGGAAAGCGAGCTAGGCCCTTGTTGTGAGTGTGGCCGAAGCATGTGAAGGTGCCATGGGATGAGGCATTGCACCGCCTGGTGGCCGTGTGGAGTGGTTAGGAAGGGGTTGGAGGAGGGTGGCCAGGCAGGTGGGCAAGTGTGAGGAGGTCATTGGTGATTTGGAGGAGGTGAGGGAAAGGAGGACGGGAGTGGTAGTGGGAGAGCCGTGTGCATGGCAGGGCCAAAAAGGTGGGCGCCCGCCTTGCAGCTCTTTGTGGGGACCTGTGCATGTTAGTCAGGTGTGGGAGGAGGGTGGGTGCTCTGGTGGGAAGGTGTGAGGAGGGGAGGAAAGCGAGCTAGGCCCTTGTTGTGAGTGTGGCCGAAGCATGTGAAGGTGGAATGGGATGAGGCATTGCGCCGCGTGGTGGCCGTGTGGAGTGGTTAGGAAGGGGTTGGAGGAGGGTGGCCAGGCAGGTGGTCAAGTGTGAGGAGGTCAGTGGTGATTTGGAGGAGGTGAGGGAAAGGAGGCCGGGAGTGGTAGTGGGAGAGCCGTGTGCATGGCAGGGCCAAAAAGGTAGGCGCCTTGCAGCTCTTTGTGGGGACCTGTGCATGTTAGTCAGGTGTGGGAGGAGGGTGGGTGCTCTGGTGGGAAGGTGTGAGGAGGGGAGGAAAGCGAGCTAGGCCCTTGTTGTGAGTGTGGCTGAAGCATGTGAAGGTGGAATGGGATGAGGCATTGCACCGCCTGGTGGCCGTGTGGAGTGGTTAGGAAGGGGTTGGAGGAGGGTGGCCAGGCAGGTTGTCAAGTGTGAGGAGGTCATTGGTGATTTGGAGGAGGTGAGGGAAAGGAGGACGGGAGTGGTTGTGGGAGAGCCGTGTGCATGGCAGGGCCAAAAAGGTAGGCGCCCGCCTTGCAGCTCTTTGTGGGGGCCTTTAGATGTTAGTCAGGTGTGGGAGGAGGGTGGGTGCTCTGGTGGGAAGGTGTGAGGAGGGGAGGAAAGCGAGCTAGGCCCTTGTTGTGAGTGTGGCCGAAGCATGTGAAGGTGGAATGGGATGAGGCATTGCACCGCCTGGTGGCCGTGTGGAGTGGTTAGGAAGGGGTTGGAGGAGGGTGGCCAGGCAGGTGGTCAAGTGTGAGGAGGTCATTGGTGATTTGGAGGAGGTGAGGGAAAGGAGGACGGGAGTGGTAGTGGGAGAGCCGTGTGCATGGCAGGGCCAAAAAGGTGGGCGCCTTGCAGCTCTTTGTGGGGACCTGTGCATGTTAGTCAGGTGTGGGAGGAGGGTGGGTGCTCTGGTGGGAAGGTGTGAGGAGGGGAGGAAAGCGAGCTAGGCCCTTGTTGTGAGTGTGGCCGAAGCATGTGAAGGTGGAATGGGATGAGGCATTGCACCGCCTGGTGGCCGTGTGGAGTGGTTAGGAAGGGGTTGGAGGAGGGTGGCCAGGCAGGTGGTCAAGTGTGAGGAGGTCATTGGTGATTTGGAGGAGGTGAGGGAAAGGAGGACGGGAGTGGTAGTGGGAGAGCCGTGTGCATGGCAGGGCCAAAAAGGTGGGCGCCCGCCTTGCAGCTCTTTGTGGGGACCTGTGCATGTTAGTCAGGTGTGGGAGGAGGGTGGGTGCTCTGGTGGGAAGGTGTGAGGAGGGGAGGAAAGCGAGCTAGGCCCTTGTTGTGAGTGTGGCCGAAGCATGTGAAGGTGGAATGGGATGAGGCATTGCGCCGCGTGGTGGCCGTGTGGAGTGGTTAGGAAGGGGTTGGAGGAGGGTGGCCAGGCAGGTGGTCAAGTGTGAGGAGGTCATTGGTGATTTGGAGGAGGTGAGGGAAAGGAGGACGGGAGTGGTAGTGGGAGAGCCGTGTGCATGGCAGGGCCAAAAAGGTGGGCGCCTTGTTGCTGTTTGTGGGGACCTGTGCATGTTAGTCAGGTGTGGGAGGAGGGTGGGTGCTCTGGTGGGAAGGTGTGAGGAGGGGAGGAAAGCGAGCTAGGCCCTTGTTGTGAGTGTGGCCGAAGCATGTGAAGGTGGAATGGGATGAGGCATTGCACCGCCTGGTGGCCATGTGGAGTGGTTAGGAAGGGGTTGGAGGAGAGTGGCCATGCAGGCGGGCAAGTGTGAGGAGGTCATTGGTGATTTGGAGGAGGTGAGGGAAAGGAGGACGGGAGTGGTAGTGGGAGAGCCATGTGCATGGCAGGGCCAAAAAGGTAGGCGCCTTGCAGCTCTTTGTGGGGACCTGTGCATGTTAGTCAGGTGTGGGAGGAGGGTGGGTGCTCTGGTGGGAAGGTGTGAGGAGGGGAGGAAAGCGAGCTAGGCCCTTGTTGTGAGTGTGGCCGAAGCATGTGAAGGTGGAATGGGATGAGGCATTGCGCCGCGTGGTGGCCGTGTGGAGTGGTTAGGAAGGGGTTGGAGGAGGGTGGCCAGGCAGGTGGTCAAGTGTGAGGAGGTCATTGGTGATTTGGAGGAGGTGAGGGAAAGGAGGACGGGAGTGGTAGTGGGAGAGCCGTGTGCATGGCAGGGCCAAAAAGGTGGGCGCCCGCCTTGCAGCTCTTTGTGGGGACCTGTGCATGTTAGTCAGGTGTGGGAGGAGGGTGGGTGCTCTGGTGGGAAGGTGTGAGGAGGGGAGGAAAGCGAGCTAGGCCCTTGTTGTGAGTGTGGCCGAAGCATGTGAAGGTGGAATGGGATGAGGCATTGCGCCGCGTGGTGGCCATGTGGAGTGGTTAGGAAGGGGTTGGAGGAGGGTGGCCAGGCAGGTTGTCAAGTGTGAGGAGGTCATTGGTGATTTGGAGGAGGTGAGGGAAAGGAGGCCGGGAGTGGTTGTGGGAGAGCCGTGTGCATGGCAGGGCCAAAAAGGTAGGCGCCCGCCTTGCAGCTCTTTGTGGGGGCCTTTAGATGTTAGTCAGGTGTGGGAGGAGGGTGGGTGCTCTGGTGGGAAGGTGTGAGGAGGGGAGGAAAGCGAGCTAGGCCCTTGTTGTGAGTGTGGCCGAAGCATGTGAAGGTGGAATGGGATGAGGCATTGCACCGCCTGGTGGCCGTGTGGAGTGGTTAGGAAGGGGTTGGAGGAGGGTGGCCAGGCAGGTGGTCAAGTGTGAGGAGGTCATTGGTGATTTGGAGGAGGTGAGGGAAAGGAGGCCGGGAGTGGTAGTGGGAGAGCCGTGTGCATGGCAGGGCCAAAAAGGTGGGCGCCTTGTTGCTGTTTGTGGGGACCTGTGCATGTTAGTCAGGTGTGGGAGGAGGGTGGGTGCTCTGGTGGGAAGGTGTGAGGAGGGGAGGAAAGCGAGCTAGGCCCTTGTTGTGAGTGTGGCCGAAGCATGTGAAGGTGGAATGGGATGAGGCATTGCACCGCCTGGTGGCCGTGTGGAGTGGTTAGGAAGGGGTTGGAGGAGGGTGGCCAGGCAGGTGGGCAAGTGTGAGGAGGTCATTGGTGATTTGGAGGAGGTGAGGGAAAGGAGGCCGGGAGTGGTAGTGGGAGAGCCGTGTGCATGGCAGGGCCAAAAAGGTAGGCGCCTTGCAGCTCTTTGTGGGGACCTGTGCATGTTAGTCAGGTGTGGGAGGAGGGTGGGTGCTCTGGTGGGAAGGTGTGAGGAGGGGAGGAAAGCGAGCTAGGCCCTTGTTGTGAGTGTGGCTGAAGCATGTGAAGGTGGAATGGGATGAGGCATTGCGCCGCGTGGTGGCCGTGTGGAGTGGTTAGGAAGGGGTTGGAGGAGGGTGGCCAGGCAGGTGGTCAAGTGTGAGGAGGTCATTGGTGATTTGGAGGAGGTGAGGGAAAGGAGGCCGGGAGTGGTAGTGGGAGAGCCGTGTGCATGGCAGGGCCAAAAAGGTGGGCGCCTTGCAGCTCTTTGTGGGGACCTGTGCATGTTAGTCAGGTGTGGGAGGAGGGTGGGTGCTCTGGTGGGAAGGTGTGAGGAGGGGAGGAAAGCGAGCTAGGCCCTTGTTGTGAGTGTGGCCGAAGCATGTGAAGGTGGAATGGGATGAGGCATTGCACCGCCTGGTGGCCGTGTGGAGTGGTTAGGAAGGGGTTGGAGGAGGGTGGCCAGGCAGGTGGTCAAGTGTGAGGAGGTCAGTGGTGATTTGGAGGAGGTGAGGGAAAGGAGGACGGGAGTGGTAGTGGGAGAGCCGTGTGCATGGCAGGGCCAAAAAGGTGGGCGCCTTGTTGCTGTTTGTGGGGACCTGTGCATGTTAGTCAGGTGTGGGAGGAGGGTGGGTGCTCTGGTGGGAAGGTGTGAGGAGGGGAGGAAAGCGAGCTAGGCCCTTGTTGTGAGTGTGGCCGAAGCATGTGAAGGTGGAATGGGATGAGGCATTGCACCGCCTGTTGGCCGTGTGGAGTGGTTAGGAAGGGGTTGGAGGAGGGTGGCCAGGCAGGTGGTCAAGTGTGAGGAGGTCATTGGTGATTTGGAGGAGGTGAGGGAAAGGAGGCCGGGAGTGGTTGTGGGAGAGCCGTGTGCATGGCAGGGCCAAAAAGGTGGACGCCCGCCTTGCAGCTCTTTGTGGGGACCTGTGCATGTTAGTCAGGTGTGGGAGGAGGGTGGGTGCTCTGGTGGGAAGGTGTGAGGAGGGGAGGAAAGCGAGCTAGGCCCTTGTTGTGAGTGTGGCCGAAGCATGTGAAGGTGGAATGGGATGAGGCATTGCGCCGCGTGGTGGCCGTGTGGAGTGGTTAGGAAGGGGTTGGAGGAGGGTGGCCAGGCAGGTGGTCAAGTGTGAGGAGGTCAGTGGTGATTTGGAGGAGGTGAGGGAAAGGAGGCTGGGAGTGGTTGTGGGAGAGGTGTATGGATGGTAGGGCGAAAAGAGTGGGGGGCCTTGTTGCTGTTTGCGGGGGTCTATGCATGTTAGTCAGGTGTGGGAGGAGGGTGGGTGCTCTGGTGGGAAGGTGTGAGGAGGGGAGGAAAGCGAGCTAGGCCCTTGTTGTGAGTGTGGCCGAAGCATGTGAAGGTGGAATGGGATGAGGCATTGCGCCGCGTGGTGGCCGTGTGGAGTGGTTAGGAAGGGGTTGGAGGAGGGTGGCCAGGCAGGTGGTCAAGTGTGAGGAGGTCATTGGTGATTTGGAGGAGGTGGGGGAAAGGAGGCCGGGAGTGGTAGTGGGAGAGCCGTGTGCATGGCAGGGCCAAAAAGGTGGGCGCCTTGTTGCTGTTTGTGGGGACCTGTGCATGTTAGTCAGGTGTGGGAGGAGGGTGGGTGCTCTGGTGGGAAGGTGTGAGGAGGGGAGGAAAGCGAGCTAGGCCCTTGTTGTGAGTGTGGCCGAAGCATGTGAAGGTGGAATGGGATGAGGCATTGCACCGCCTGGTGGCCGTGTGGAGTGGTTAGGAAGGAGTTGGAGGAGGGTGGCCAGGCAGGTGGTCAAGTGTGAGGAGGTCATTGGTGATTTGGAGGAGGTGAGGGAAAGGAGGACGGGAGTGGTAGTGGGAGAGCCGTGTGCATGGCAGGGCCAAAAAGGTGGGCGCCTTGTTGCTGTTTGTGGGGACCTGTGCATGTTAGTCAGGTGTGGGAGGAGGGTGGGTGCTCTGGTGGGAAGGTGTGAGGAGGGGAGGAAAGCGAGCTAGGCCCTTGTTGTGAGTGTGGCCGAAGCATGTGAAGGTGGAATGGGATGAGGCATTGCACCGCCTGGTGGCCGTGTGGAGTGGTTAGGAAGGGGTTGGAGGAGGGTGGCCAGGCAGGTGGTCAAGTGTGAGGAGGTCATTGGTGATTTGGAGGAGGTGAGGGAAAGGAGGCCGGGAGTGGTAGTGGGAGAGCCGTGTGCATGGCAGGGCCAAAAAGGTGGGCGCCCGCCTTGCAGCTCTTTGTGGGGACCTGTGCATGTTAGTCAGGTGTGGGAGGAGGGTGGGTGCTCTGGTGGGAAGGTGTGAGGAGGGGAGGAAAGCGAGCTAGGCCCTTGTTGTGAGTGTGGCCGAAGCATGTGAAGGTGGAATGGGATGAGGCATTGCGCCGCGTGGTGGCCGTGTGGAGTGGTTAGGAAGGGGTTGGAGGAGGGTGGCCAGGCAGGTGGTCAAGTGTGAGGAGGTCATTGGTGATTTGGAGGAGGTGAGGGAAAGGAGGCCGGGAGTGGTAGTGGGAGAGCCGTGTGCATGGCAGGGCCAAAAAGGTGGGCGCCTTGCAGCTCTTTGTGGGGACCTGTGCATGTTAGTCAGGTGTGGGAGGAGGGTGGGTGCTCTGGTGGGAAGGTGTGAGGAGGGGAGGAAAGCGAGCTAGGCCCTTGTTGTGAGTGTGGCCGAAGCATGTGAAGGTGGAATGGGATGAGGCATTGCACCGCCTGGTGGCCATGTGGAGTGGTTAGGAAGGGGTTGGAGGAGAGTGGCCATGCAGGCGGGCAAGTGTGAGGAGGTCATTGGTGATTTGGAGGAGGTGAGGGAAAGGAGGACGGGAGTGGTAGTGGGAGAGCCATGTGCATGGCAGGGCCAAAAAGGTAGGCGCCTTGCAGCTCTTTGTGGGGACCTGTGCATGTTAGTCAGGTGTGGGAGGAGGGTGGGTGCTCTGGTGGGAAGGTGTGAGGAGGGGAGGAAAGCGAGCTAGGCCCTTGTTGTGAGTGTGGCCGAAGCATGTGAAGGTGGAATGGGATGAGGCATTGCGCCGCGTGGTGGCCGTGTGGAGTGGTTAGGAAGGGGTTGGAGGAGGGTGGCCAGGCAGGTGGTCAAGTGTGAGGAGGTCATTGGTGATTTGGAGGAGGTGAGGGAAAGGAGGCCGGGAGTGGTAGTGGGAGAGCCGTGTGCATGGCAGGGCCAAAAAGGTGGGCGCCCGCCTTGCAGCTCTTTGTGGGGACCTGTGCATGTTAGTCAGGTGTGGGAGGAGGGTGGGTGCTCTGGTGGGAAGGTGTGAGGAGGGGAGGAAAGCGAGCTAGGCCCTTGTTGTGAGTGTGGCCGAAGCATGTGAAGGTGGAATGGGATGAGGCATTGCGCCGCGTGGTGGCCATGTGGAGTGGTTAGGAAGGGGTTGGAGGAGGGTGGCCAGGCAGGTTGTCAAGTGTGAGGAGGTCATTGGTGATTTGGAGGAGGTGAGGGAAAGGAGGCCGGGAGTGGTTGTGGGAGAGCCGTGTGCATGGCAGGGCCAAAAAGGTAGGCGCCCGCCTTGCAGCTCTTTGTGGGGGCCTTTAGATGTTAGTCAGGTGTGGGAGGAGGGTGGGTGCTCTGGTGGGAAGGTGTGAGGAGGGGAGGAAAGCGAGCTAGGCCCTTGTTGTGAGTGTGGCCGAAGCATGTGAAGGTGGAATGGGATGAGGCATTGCGCTGCCTGGTGGCCGTGTGGAGTGGTTAGGAAGGGGTTGGAGGAGGGTGGCCAGGCAGGTGGTCAAGTGTGAGGAGGTCATTGGTGATTTGGAGGAGGTGAGGGAAAGGAGGCCGGGAGTGGTAGTGGGAGAGCCGTGTGCATGGCAGGGCCAAAAAGGTGGGCGCCTTGTTGCTGTTTGTGGGGACCTGTGCATGTTAGTCAGGTGTGGGAGGAGGGTGGGTGCTCTGGTGGGAAGGTGTGAGGAGGGGAGGAAAGCGAGCTAGGCCCTTGTTGTGAGTGTGGCCGAAGCATGTGAAGGTGGAATGGGATGAGGCATTGCACCGCCTGGTGGCCGTGTGGAGTGGTTAGGAAGGGGTTGGAGGAGGGTGGCCAGGCAGGTGGGCAAGTGTGAGGAGGTCATTGGTGATTTGGAGGAGGTGAGGGAAAGGAGGCCGGGAGTGGTAGTGGGAGAGCCGTGTGCATGGCAGGGCCAAAAAGGTAGGCGCCTTGCAGCTCTTTGTGGGGACCTGTGCATGTTAGTCAGGTGTGGGAGGAGGGTGGGTGCTCTGGTGGGAAGGTGTGAGGAGGGGAGGAAAGCGAGCTAGGCCCTTGTTGTGAGTGTGGCTGAAGCATGTGAAGGTGGAATGGGATGAGGCATTGCGCCGCGTGGTGGCCGTGTGGAGTGGTTAGGAAGGGGTTGGAGGAGGGTGGCCAGGCAGGTGGTCAAGTGTGAGGAGGTCATTGGTGATTTGGAGGAGGTGAGGGAAAGGAGGCCGGGAGTGGTAGTGGGAGAGCCGTGTGCATGGCAGGGCCAAAAAGGTGGGCGCCTTGCAGCTCTTTGTGGGGACCTGTGCATGTTAGTCAGGTGTGGGAGGAGGGTGGGTGCTCTGGTGGGAAGGTGTGAGGAGGGGAGGAAAGCGAGCTAGGCCCTTGTTGTGAGTGTGGCCGAAGCATGTGAAGGTGGAATGGGATGAGGCATTGCACCGCCTGGTGGCCGTGTGGAGTGGTTAGGAAGGGGTTGGAGGAGGGTGGCCAGGCAGGTGGTCAAGTGTGAGGAGGTCAGTGGTGATTTGGAGGAGGTGAGGGAAAGGAGGACGGGAGTGGTAGTGGGAGAGCCGTGTGCATGGCAGGGCCAAAAAGGTGGGCGCCTTGTTGCTGTTTGTGGGGACCTGTGCATGTTAGTCAGGTGTGGGAGGAGGGTGGGTGCTCTGGTGGGAAGGTGTGAGGAGGGGAGGAAAGCGAGCTAGGCCCTTGTTGTGAGTGTGGCCGAAGCATGTGAAGGTGGAATGGGATGAGGCATTGCGCCGCGTGGTGGCCGTGTGGAGTGGTTAGGAAGGGGTTGGAGGAGGGTGGCCAGGCAGGTGGTCAAGTGTGAGGAGGTCATTGGTGATTTGGAGGAGGTGAGGGAAAGGAGGCCGGGAGTGGTTGTGGGAGAGCCGTGTGCATGGCAGGGCCAAAAAGGTGGGCGCCCGCCTTGCAGCTCTTTGTGGGGACCTGTGCATGTTAGTCAGGTGTGGGAGGAGGGTGGGTGCTCTGGTGGGAAGGTGTGAGGAGGGGAGGAAAGCGAGCTAGGCCCTTGTTGTGAGTGTGGCCGAAGCATGTGAAGGTGGAATGGGATGAGGCATTGCGCCGCGTGGTGGCCGTGTGGAGTGGTTAGGAAGGGGTTGGAGGAGGGTGGCCAGGCAGGTGGGCAAGTGTGAGGAGGTCATTGGTGATTTGGAGGAGGTGAGGGAAAGGAGGCTGGGAGTGGTTGTGGGA
Organism: Struthio camelus; assembly: GCF_040807025.1. NCBI lineage: Eukaryota > Metazoa > Chordata > Aves > Struthioniformes > Struthionidae > Struthio > Struthio camelus. The sequence goes on along the minus strand of NC_090961.1, from coordinate 14,557,118 downwards.
GAGGTGTATGGATGGTAGGGCGAAAAGAGTGGGGGGCCTTGTTGCTGTTTGCGGGGGTCTATGCATGTTAGTCAGGTGTGGGAGGAGGGTGGGTGCTCTGGTGGGAAGGTGTGAGGAGGGGAGGAAAGCGAGCTAGGCCCTTGTTGTGAGTGTGGCCGAAGCATGTGAAGGTGGAATGGGATGAGGCATTGCACCGCGTGGTGGCCGTGTGGAGTGGTTAGGAAGGGGTTGGAGGAGGGTGGCCAGGCAGGTGGTCAAGTGTGAGGAGGTCATTGGTGATTTGGAGGAGGTGGGGGAAAGGAGGCCGGGAGTGGTAGTGGGAGAGCCGTGTGCATGGCAGGGCCAAAAAGGTGGGCGCCTTGTTGCTGTTTGTGGGGACCTGTGCATGTTAGTCAGGTGTGGGAGGAGGGTGGGTGCTCTGGTGGGAAGGTGTGAGGAGGGGAGGAAAGCGAGCTAGGCCCTTGTTGTGAGTGTGGCCGAAGCATGTGAAGGTGGAATGGGATGAGGCATTGCACCGCCTGGTGGCCGTGTGGAGTGGTTAGGAAGGGGTTGGAGGAGGGTGGCCAGGCAGGTGGTCAAGTGTGAGGAGGTCATTGGTGATTTGGAGGAGGTGAGGGAAAGGAGGCCGGGAGTGGTAGTGGGAGAGCCGTGTGCATGGCAGGGCCAAAAAGGTGGGCGCCTTGTTGCTGTTTGTGGGGACCTGTGCATGTTAGTCAGGTGTGGGAGGAGGGTGGGTGCTCTGGTGGGAAGGTGTGAGGAGGGGAGGAAAGCGAGCTAGGCCCTTGTTGTGAGTGTGGCCGAAGCATGTGAAGGTGGAATGGGATGAGGCATTGCACCGCCTGGTGGCCGTGTGGAGTGGTTAGGAAGGGGTTGGAGGAGGGTGGCCAGGCAGGTGGTCAAGTGTGAGGAGGTCATTGGTGATTTGGAGGAGGTGAGGGAAAGGAGGCCGGGAGTGGTAGTGGGAGAGCCGTGTGCATGGCAGGGCCAAAAAGGTGGGCGCCCGCCTTGCAGCTCTTTGTGGGGACCTGTGCATGTTAGTCAGGTGTGGGAGGAGGGTGGGTGCTCTGGTGGGAAGGTGTGAGGAGGGGAGGAAAGCGAGCTAGGCCCTTGTTGTGAGTGTGGCCGAAGCATGTGAAGGTGGAATGGGATGAGGCATTGCGCCGCGTGGTGGCCGTGTGGAGTGGTTAGGAAGGGGTTGGAGGAGGGTGGCCAGGCAGGTGGTCAAGTGTGAGGAGGTCATTGGTGATTTGGAGGAGGTGAGGGAAAGGAGGCCGGGAGTGGTAGTGGGAGAGCCGTGTGCATGGCAGGGCCAAAAAGGTAGGCGCCTTGTTGCTGTTTGTGGGGACCTGTGCATGTTAGTCAGGTGTGGGAGGAGGGTGGGTGCTCTGGTGGGAAGGTGTGAGGAGGGGAGGAAAGCGAGCTAGGCCCTTGTTGTGAGTGTGGCCGAAGCATGTGAAGGTGGAATGGGATGAGGCATTGCACCACCTGGTGGCCGTGTGGAGTGGTTAGGAAGGGGTTGGAGGAGGGTGGCCAGGCGGGTGGGCAAGTGTGAGGAGGTCAGTGGTGATTTGGAGGAGGTGAGGGAAAGGAGGCCGGGAGTGGTAGTGGGAGAGCCGTGTGCATGGCAGGGCCAAAAAGGTGGGCGCCTTGCAGCTCTTTGTGGGGACCTGTGCATGTTAGTCAGGTGTGGGAGGAGGGTGGGTGCTCTGGTGGGAAGGTGTGAGGAGGGGAGGAAAGCGAGCTAGGCCCTTGTTGTGAGTGTGGCCAAAGCATGTGAAGGTGGAATGGGATGAGGCATTGCGCCGCGTGGTGGCCGTGTGGAGTGGTTAGGAAGGGGTTGGAGGAGGGTGGCCAGGCAGGTGGTCAAGTGTGAGGAGGTCATTGGTGATTTGGAGGAGGTGAGGGAAAGGAGGCCGGGAGTGGTTGTGGGAGAGGTGTATGGATGGCAGGGCTAAAAGAGTGGGGGCCTTGTTGCTGTTTGTGGGGACCTGTGCATGTTAGTCAGGTGTGGGAGGAGGGTGGGTGCTCTGGTGGGAAGGTGTGAGGAGGGGAGGAAAGCGAGCTAGGCCCTTGTTGTGAGTGTGGCCGAAGCATGTGAAGGTGGAATGGGATGAGGCATTGCGCCGCGTGGTGGCCGTGTGGAGTGGTTAGGAAGGGGTTGGAGGAGGGTGGCCAGGCAGGTGGGCAAGTGTGAGGAGGTCATTGGTGATTTGGAGGAGGTGGGGGAAAGGAGGCCGGGAGTGGTAGTGGGAGAGCCGTGTGCATGGCAGGGCCAAAAAGGTGGGCGCCTTGTTGCTGTTTGTGGGGACCTGTGCATGTTAGTCAGGTGTGGGAGGAGGGTGGGTGCTCTGGTGGGAAGGTGTGAGGAGGGGAGGAAAGCGAGCTAGGCCCTTGTTGTGAGTGTGGCCGAAGCATGTGAAGGTGGAATGGGATGAGGCATTGCGCCGCGTGGTGGCCGTGTGGAGTGGTTAGGAAGGGGTTGGAGGAGGGTGGCCAGGCAGGTGGTCAAGTGTGAGGAGGTCATTGGTGATTTGGAGGAGGTGAGGGAAAGGAGGCCGGGAGTGGTAGTGGGAGAGCCGTGTGCATGGCAGGGCCAAAAAGGTGGGCGCCTTGCAGCTCTTTGTGGGGACCTGTGCATGTTAGTCAGGTGTGGGAGGAGGGTGGGTGCTCTGGTGGGAAGGTGTGAGGAGGGGAGGAAAGCGAGCTAGGCCCTTGTTGTGAGTGTGGCCAAAGCATGTGAAGGTGGAATGGGATGAGGCATTGCGCCGCGTGGTGGCCGTGTGGAGTGGTTAGGAAGGGGTTGGAGGAGGGTGGCCAGGCAGGTGGTCAAGTGTGAGGAGGTCATTGGTGATTTGGAGGAGGTGAGGGAAAGGAGGCCGGGAGTGGTTGTGGGAGAGGTGTATGGATGGTAGGGCTAAAAGAGTGGGGGCCTTGTTGCTGTTTGTGGGGACCTGTGCATGTTAGTCAGGTGTGGGAGGAGGGTGGGTGCTCTGGTGGGAAGGTGTGAGGAGGGGAGGAAAGCGAGCTAGGCCCTTGTTGTGAGTGTGGCCGAAGCATGTGAAGGTGGAATGGGATGAGGCATTGCGCCGCGTGGTGGCCGTGTGGAGTGGTTAGGAAGGGGTTGGAGGAGGGTGGCCAGGCAGGTGGTCAAGTGTGAGGAGGTCATTGGTGATTTGGAGGAGGTGGGGGAAAGGAGGCCGGGAGTGGTAGTGGGAGAGCCGTGTGCATGGCAGGGCCAAAAAGGTGGGCGCCTTGTTGCTGTTTGTGGGGACCTGTGCATGTTAGTCAGGTGTGGGAGGAGGGTGGGTGCTCTGGTGGGAAGGTGTGAGGAGGGGAGGAAAGCGAGCTAGGCCCTTGTTGTGAGTGTGGCCGAAGCATGTGAAGGTGGAATGGGATGAGGCATTGCGCCGCGTGGTGGCCGTGTGGAGTGGTTAGGAAGGGGTTGGAGGAGGGTGGCCAGGCAGGTGGTCAAGTGTGAGGAGGTCATTGGTGATTTGGAGGAGGTGAGGGAAAGGAGGCCGGGAGTGGTAGTGGGAGAGCCGTGTGCATGGCAGGGCCAAAAAGGTGGGCGCCTTGCAGCTCTTTGTGGGGACCTGTGCATGTTAGTCAGGTGTGGGAGGAGGGTGGGTGCTCTGGTGGGAAGGTGTGAGGAGGGGAGGAAAGCGAGCTAGGCCCTTGTTGTGAGTGTGGCCTAGACCATGTGAAGGTGGAATGGGATGAGGCATTGCGCCGCGTGGTGGCCGTGTGGAGTGGTTAGGAAGGGGTTGGAGGAGGGTGGCCAGGCAGGTGGTCAAGTGTGAGGAGGTCATTGGTGATTTGGAGGAGGTGAGGGAAAGGAGGCCGGGAGTGGTTGTCGGAGAGGTGTATGGATGGTAGGGCTAAAAGAGTGGGGGCCTTGTTGCTGTTTGTGGGGACCTGTGCATGTTAGTCAGGTGTGGGAGGAGGGTGGGTGCTCTGGTGGGAAGGTGTGAGGAGGGGAGGAAAGCGAGCTAGGCCCTTGTTGTGAGTGTGGCCGAAGCATGTGAAGGTGGAATGGGATGAGGCATTGCACCGCCTGGTGGCCGTGTGGAGTGGTTAGGAAGGGGTTGGAGGAGGGTGGCCAGGCAGGTGGTCAAGTGTGAGGAGGTCAGTGGTGATTTGGAGGAGGTGAGGGAAAGGAGGCCGGGAGTGGTAGTGGGAGAGCCGTGTGCATGGCAGGGCCAAAAAGGTGGGCGCCTTGTTGCTGTTTGTGGGGACCTGTGCATGTTAGTCAGGTGTGGGAGGAGGGTGGGTGCTCTGGTGGGAAGGTGTGAGGAGGGGAGGAAAGCGAGCTAGGCCCTTGTTGTGAGTGTGGCCGAAGCATGTGAAGGTGGAATGGGATGAGGCATTGCGCCGCGTGGTGGCCGTGTGGAGTGGTTAGGAAGGGGTTGGAGGAGGGTGGCCAGGCAGGTGGGCAAGTGTGAGGAGGTCATTGGTGATTTGGAGGAGGTGAGGGAAAGGAGGCCGGGAGTGGTTGTGGGAGAGCCGTGTGCATGGCAGGGCCAAAAAGGTAGACGCCCGCCTTGCAGCTCTTTGTGGGGACCTGTGCATGTTAGTCAGGTGTGGGAGGAGGGTGGGTGCTCTGGTGGGAAGGTGTGAGGAGGGGAGGAAAGCGAGCTAGGCCCTTGTTGTGAGTGTGGCCTAGACCATGTGAAGGTGGAATGGGATAAGGCATTGCGCCGCGTGGTGGCCGTGTGGAGTGGTTAGGAAGGGGTTGGAGGAGGGTGGCCAGGCAGGTGGTCAAGTGTGAGGAGGTCATTGGTGATTTGGAGGAGGTAAGGGAAAGGAGGACGGGAGTGGTAGTGGGAGAGCCGTGTGCATGGCAGGGCCAAAAAGGTGGGCGCCTTGTTGCTGTTTGTGGGGACCTGTGCATGTTAGTCAGGTGTGGGAGGAGGGTGGGTGCTCTGGTGGGAAGGTGTGAGGAGGGGAGGAAAGCGAGCTAGGCCCTTGTTGTGAGTGTGGCCGAAGCATGTGAAGGTGGAATGGGATGAGGCATTGCACCGCCTGGTGGCCGTGTGGAGTGGTTAGGAAGGGGTTGGAGGAGGGTGGCCAGGCGGGTGGTCAAGTGTGAGGAGGTCAGTGGTGATTTGGAGGAGGTGAGGGAAAGGAGGCCGGGAGTGGTAGTGGGAGAGCCGTGTGCATGGCAGGGCCAAAAAGGTGGGCGCCCGCCTTGCAGCTCTTTGTGGGGACCTGTGCATGTTAGTCAGGTGTGGGAGGAGGGTGGGTGCTCTGGTGGGAAGGTGTGAGGAGGGGAGGAAAGCGAGCTAGGCCCTTGTTGTGAGTGTGGCCGAAGCATGTGAAGGTGGAATGGGATGAGGCATTGCGCCGCGTGGTGGCCGTGTGGAGTGGTTAGGAAGGGGTTGGAGGAGGGTGGCCAGGCAGGTGGTCAAGTGTGAGGAGGTCATTGGTGATTTGGAGGAGGTGGGGGAAAGGAGGCCGGGAGTGGTAGTGGGAGAGCCGTGTGCATGGCAGGGCCAAAAAGGTGGGCGCCTTGTTGCTGTTTGTGGGGACCTGTGCATGTTAGTCAGGTGTGGGAGGAGGGTGGGTGCTCTGGTGGGAAGGTGTGAGGAGGGGAGGAAAGCGAGCTAGGCCCTTGTTGTGAGTGTGGCCGAAGCATGTGAAGGTGGAATGGGATGAGGCTTTGCACCGCCTGGTGGCCGTGTGGAGTGGTTAGGAAGGGGTTGGAGGAGGGTGGCCAGGCGGGTGGTCAAGTTTGAGGAGGTCAGTGGTGATTTGGAGGAGGTGAGGGAAAGGAGGACGGGAGTGGTAGTGGGAGAGCCGTGTGCATGGCAGGGCCAAAAAGGTGGGCGCCCGCCTTGCAGCTCTTTGTGGGGACCTGTGCATGTTAGTCAGGTGTGGGAGGAGGGTGGGTGCTCTGGTGGGAAGGTGTGAGGAGGGGAGGAAAGCGAGCTAGGCCCTTGTTGTGAGTGTGGCCGAAGCATGTGAAGGTGGAATGGGATGAGGCATTGCGCCGCGTGGTGGCCGTGTGGAGTGGTTAGGAAGGGGTTGGAGGAGGGTGGCCAGGCAGGTGGTCAAGTGTGAGGAGGTCAGTGGTGATTTGGAGGAGGTGAGGGAAAGGAGGACGGGAGTGGTAGTGGGAGAGCCGTGTGCATGGCAGGGCCAAAAAGGTGGGCGCCTTGTTGCTGTTTGTGGGGACCTGTGCATGTTAGTCAGGTGTGGGAGGAGGGTGGGTGCTCTGGTGGGAAGGTGTGAGGAGGGGAGGAAAGCGAGCTAGGCCCTTGTTGTGAGTGTGGCCGAAGCATGTGAAGGTGGAATGGGATGAGGCATTGCGCCGCGTGGTGGCCGTGTGGAGTGGTTAGGAAGGGGTTGGAGGAGGGTGGCCAGGCAGGTGGTCAAGTGTGAGGAGGTCATTGGTGATTTGGAGGAGGTGAGGGAAAGGAGGCCGGGAGTGGTAGTGGGAGAGCCGTGTGCATGGCAGGGCCAAAAAGGTAGGCGCCTTGCAGCTCTTTGTGGGGACCTGTGCATGTTAGTCAGGTGTGGGAGGAGGGTGGGTGCTCTGGTGGGAAGGTGTGAGGAGGGGAGGAAAGCGAGCTAGGCCCTTGTTGTGAGTGTGGCCGAAGCATGTGAAGGTGGAATGGTATGAGGCATTGCACCGCCTGGTGGCCGTGTGGAGTGGTTAGGAAGGGGTTGGAGGAGGGTGGCCAGGCAGGTGGTCAAGTGTGAGGAGGTCATTGGTGATTTGGAGGAGGTGAGGGAAAGGAGGCCGGGAGTGGTTGTGGGAGAGCCGTGTGCATGGCAGGGCCAAAAAGGTAGGCGCCCGCCTTGCAGCTCTTTGTGGGGGCCTTTAGATGTTAGTCAGGTGTGGGAGGAGGGTGGGTGCTCTGGTGGGAAGGTGTGAGGAGGGGAGGAAAGCGAGCTAGGCCCTTGTTGTGAGTGTGGCCGAAGCATGTGAAGGTGGAATGGGATGAGGCATTGCACCGCCTGGTGGCCGTGTGGAGTGGTTAGGAAGGGGTTGGAGGAGGGTGGCCAGGCAGGTGGTCAAGTGTGAGGAGGTCATTGGTGATTTGGAGGAGGTGAGGGAAAGGAGGACGGGAGTGGTAGTGGGAGAGCCGTGTGCATGGCAGGGCCAAAAAGGTGGGCGCCTTGCAGCTCTTTGTGGGGACCTGTGCATGTTAGTCAGGTGTGGGAGGAGGGTGGGTGCTCTGGTGGGAAGATGTGAGGAGGGGAGGAAAGCGAGCTAGGCCCTTGTTGTGAGTGTGGCCGAAGCATGTGAAGGTGGAATGGGATGAGGCATTGCACCGCCTGGTGGCCGTGTGGAGTGGTTAGGAAGGGGTTGGAGGAGGGTGGCCAGGCAGGTGGTCAAGTGTGAGGAGGTCATTGGTGATTTGGAGGAGGTGAGGGAAAGGAGGCCGGGAGTGGTTGTGGGAGAGCCGTGTGCATGGCAGGGCCAAAAAGGTAGACGCCCGCCTTGCAGCTCCTTGTGGGTGCCTGTAGATGTTAGTCAGGTGTGGGAGGAGGGTGGGTGCTCTGGTGGGAAGGTGTGAGGAGGGGAGGAAAGCGAGCTAGGCCCTTGTTGTGAGTGTGGCCGAAGCAGGTGAAGGTGGAATGGGATGAGGCATTGCGCCGCGTGGTGGCCGTGTGGAGTGGTTAGGAAGGGGTTGGAGGAGGGTGGCCAGGCAGGTGGTCAAGTGTGAGGAGGTCATTGGTGATTTGGAGGAGGTGAGGGAAAGGAGGACGGGAGTGGTAGTGGGAGAGCCGTGTGCATGGCAGGGCCAAAAAGGTGGGCGCCCGCCTTGCAGCTCTTTGTGGGGACCTGTGCATGTTAGTCAGGTGTGGGAGGAGGGTGGGTGCTCTGGTGGGAAGGTGTGAGGAGGGGAGGAAAGCGAGCTAGGCCCTTGTTGTGAGTGTGGCCAAAGCATGTGAAGGTGGAATGGGATGAGGCATTGCGCCGCGTGGTGGCCGTGTGGAGTGGTTAGGAAGGGGTTGGAGGAGGGTGGCCAGGCAGGTGGTCAAGTGTGAGGAGGTCATTGGTGATTTGGAGGAGGTGAGGGAAAGGAGGCCGGGAGTGGTAGTGGGAGAGCCGTGTGCATGGCAGGGCCAAAAAGGTAGGCGCCTTGCAGCTCTTTGTGGGGACCTGTGCATGTTAGTCAGGTGTGGGAGGAGGGTGGGTGCTCTGGTGGGAAGGTGTGAGGAGGGGAGGAAAGCGAGCTAGGCCCTTGTTGTGAGTGTGGCCGAAGCATGTGAAGGTGGAATGGGATGAGGCATTGCACCGCCTGGTGGCCATGTGGAGTGGTTAGGAAGGGGTTGGAGGAGAGTGGCCATGCAGGCGGGCAAGTGTGAGGAGGTCATTGGTGATTTGGAGGAGGTGAGGGAAAGGAGGACGGGAGTGGTAGTGGGAGAGCCATGTGCATGGCAGGGCCAAAAAGGTAGGCGCCTTGCAGCTCTTTGTGGGGACCTGTGCATGTTAGTCAGGTGTGGGAGGAGGGTGGGTGCTCTGGTGGGAAGGTGTGAGGAGGGGAGGAAAGCGAGCTAGGCCCTTGTTGTGAGTGTGGCCGAAGCATGTGAAGGTGGAATGGGATGAGGCATTGCGCCGCGTGGTGGCCGTGTGGAGTGGTTAGGAAGGGGTTGGAGGAGGGTGGCCAGGCAGGTGGTCAAGTGTGAGGAGGTCATTGGTGATTTGGAGGAGGTGAGGGAAAGGAGGACGGGAGTGGTAGTGGGAGAGCCGTGTGCATGGCAGGGCCAAAAAGGTGGGCGCCCGCCTTGCAGCTCTTTGTGGGGACCTGTGCATGTTAGTCAGGTGTGGGAGGAGGGTGGGTGCTCTGGTGGGAAGGTGTGAGGAGGGGAGGAAAGCGAGCTAGGCCCTTGTTGTGAGTGTGGCTGAAGCATGTGAAGGTGGAATGGTATGAGGCATTGCGCCGCGTGGTGGCCGTGTGGAGTGGTTAGGAAGGGGTTGGAGGAGGGTGGCCAGGCAGGTTGTCAAGTGTGAGGAGGTCATTGGTGATTTGGAGGAGGTGAGGGAAAGGAGGCCGGGAGTGGTTGTGGGAGAGCCGTGTGCATGGCAGGGCCAAAAAGGTAGGCGCCCGCCTTGCAGCTCTTTGTGGGGACCTGTGCATGTTAGTCAGGTGTGGGAGGAGGGTGGGTGCTCTGGTGGGAAGGTGTGAGGAGGGGAGGAAAGCGAGCTAGGCCCTTGTTGTGAGTGTGGCCGAAGCATGTGAAGGTGGAATGGGATGAGGCATTGCGCCGCGTGGTGGCCGTGTGGAGTGGTTAGGAAGGGGTTGGAGGAGGGTGGCCAGGCAGGTGGTCAAGTGTGAGGAGGTCATTGGTGATTTGGAGGAGGTGAGGGAAAGGAGGCCGGGAGTGGTAGTGGGAGAGCCGTGTGCATGGCAGGGCCAAAAAGGTGGGCGCCTTGTTGCTGTTTGTGGGGACCTGTGCATGTTAGTCAGGTGTGGGAGGAGGGTGGGTGCTCTGGTGGGAAGGTGTGAGGAGGGGAGGAAAGCGAGCTAGGCCCTTGTTGTGAGTGTGGCCGAAGCATGTGAAGGTGGAATGGGATGAGGCATTGCACCGCCTGGTGGCCGTGTGGAGTGGTTAGGAAGGGGTTGGAGGAGGGTGGCCAGGCAGGTGGTCAAGTGTGAGGAGGTCATTGGTGATTTGGAGGAGGTGAGGGAAAGGAGGCCGGGAGTGGTAGTGGGAGAGCCGTGTGCATGGCAGGGCCAAAAAGGTAGGCGCCTTGCAGCTCTTTGTGGGGACCTGTGCATGTTAGTCAGGTGTGGGAGGAGGGTGGGTGCTCTGGTGGGAAGGTGTGAGGAGGGGAGGAAAGCGAGCTAGGCCCTTGTTGTGAGTGTGGCTGAAGCATGTGAAGGTGGAATGGGATGAGGCATTGCGCCGCGTGGTGGCCGTGTGGAGTGGTTAGGAAGGGGTTGGAGGAGGGTGGCCAGGCAGGTGGTCAAGTGTGAGGAGGTCATTGGTGATTTGGAGGAGGTGAGGGAAAGGAGGCCGGGAGTGGTAGTGGGAGAGCCGTGTGCATGGCAGGGCCAAAAAGGTGGGCGCCCGCCTTGCAGCTCTTTGTGGGGACCTGTGCATGTTAGTCAGGTGTGGGAGGAGGGTGGGTGCTCTGGTGGGAAGGTGTGAGGAGGGGAGGAAAGCGAGCTAGGCCCTTGTTGTGAGTGTGGCCGAAGCATGTGAAGGTGGAATGGGATGAGGCATTGCGCCGCGTGGTGGCCGTGTGGAGTGGTTAGGAAGGGGTTGGAGGAGGGTGGCCAGGCAGGTGGTCAAGTGTGAGGAGGTCAGTGGTGATTTGGAGGAGGTGAGGGAAAGGAGGACGGGAGTGGTAGTGGGAGAGCCGTGTGCATGGCAGGGCCAAAAAGGTGGGCGCCTTGTTGCTGTTTGTGGGGACCTGTGCATGTTAGTCAGGTGTGGGAGGAGGGTGGGTGCTCTGGTGGGAAGGTGTGAGGAGGGGAGGAAAGCGAGCTAGGCCCTTGTTGTGAGTGTGGCCGAAGCATGTGAAGGTGGAATGGGATGAGGCATTGCACCGCCTGTTGGCCGTGTGGAGTGGTTAGGAAGGGGTTGGAGGAGGGTGGCCAGGCAGGTGGTCAAGTGTGAGGAGGTCATTGGTGATTTGGAGGAGGTGAGGGAAAGGAGGCCGGGAGTGGTTGTGGGAGAGCCGTGTGCATGGCAGGGCCAAAAAGGTGGGCGCCCGCCTTGCAGCTCTTTGTGGGGACCTGTGCATGTTAGTCAGGTGTGGGAGGAGGGTGGGTGCTCTGGTGGGAAGGTGTGAGGAGGGGAGGAAAGCGAGCTAGGCCCTTGTTGTGAGTGTGGCCGAAGCATGTGAAGGTGGAATGGGATGAGGCATTGCGCCGCGTGGTGGCCGTGTGGAGTGGTTAGGAAGGGGTTGGAGGAGGGTGGCCAGGCAGGTGGTCAAGTGTGAGGAGGTCAGTGGTGATTTGGAGGAGGTGAGGGAAAGGAGGCCGGGAGTGGTTGTGGGAGAGGTGTATGGATGGTAGGGCGAAAAGAGTGGGGGGCCTTGTTGCTGTTTGCGGGGGTCTATGCATGTTAGTCAGGTGTGGGAGGAGGGTGGGTGCTCTGGTGGGAAGGTGTGAGGAGGGGAGGAAAGCGAGCTAGGCCCTTGTTGTGAGTGTGGCCGAAGCATGTGAAGGTGGAATGGGATGAGGCATTGCGCCGCGTGGTGGCCGTGTGGAGTGGTTAGGAAGGGGTTGGAGGAGGGTGGCCAGGCAGGTGGTCAAGTGTGAGGAGGTCATTGGTGATTTGGAGGAGGTGGGGGAAAGGAGGCCGGGAGTGGTAGTGGGAGAGCCGTGTGCATGGCAGGGCCAAAAAGGTGGGCGCCTTGTTGCTGTTTGTGGGGACCTGTGCATGTTAGTCAGGTGTGGGAGGAGGGTGGGTGCTCTGGTGGGAAGGTGTGAGGAGGGGAGGAAAGCGAGCTAGGCCCTTGTTGTGAGTGTGGCCGAAGCATGTGAAGGTGGAATGGGATGAGGCATTGCACCGCCTGGTGGCCGTGTGGAGTGGTTAGGAAGGAGTTGGAGGAGGGTGGCCAGGCAGGTGGTCAAGTGTGAGGAGGTCATTGGTGATTTGGAGGAGGTGAGGGAAAGGAGGACGGGAGTGGTAGTGGGAGAGCCGTGTGCATGGCAGGGCCAAAAAGGTGGGCGCCTTGTTGCTGTTTGTGGGGACCTGTGCATGTTAGTCAGGTGTGGGAGGAGGGTGGGTGCTCTGGTGGGAAGGTGTGAGGAGGGGAGGAAAGCGAGCTAGGCCCTTGTTGTGAGTGTGGCCGAAGCATGTGAAGGTGGAATGGGATGAGGCATTGCACCGCCTGGTGGCCGTGTGGAGTGGTTAGGAAGGGGTTGGAGGAGGGTGGCCAGGCGGGTGGTCAAGTGTGAGGAGGTCATTGGTGATTTGGAGGAGGTGAGGGAAAGGAGGCCGGGAGTGGTAGTGGGAGAGCCGTGTGCATGGCAGGGCCAAAAAGGTGGGCGCCCGCCTTGCAGCTCTTTGTGGGGACCTGTGCATGTTAGTCAGGTGTGGGAGGAGGGTGGGTGCTCTGGTGGGAAGGTGTGAGGAGGAGAGGAAAGCGAGCTAGGCCCTTGTTGTGAGTGTGGCCGAAGCATGTGAAGGTGGAATGGGATGAGGCATTGCGCCGCGTGGTGGCCGTGTGGAGTGGTTAGGAAGGGGTTGGAGGAGGGTGGCCAGGCAGGTGGTCAAGTGTGAGGAGGTCATTGGTGATTTGGAGGAGGTGAGGGAAAGGAGGCCGGGAGTGGTAGTGGGAGAGCCGTGTGCATGGCAGGGCCAAAAAGGTAGGCGCCTTGTTGCTGTTTGTGGGGACCTGTGCATGTTAGTCAGGTGTGGGAGGAGGGTGGGTGCTCTGGTGGGAAGGTGTGAGGAGGGGAGGAAAGCGAGCTAGGCCCTTGTTGTGAGTGTGGCCGAAGCATGTGAAGGTGGAATGGGATGAGGCATTGCACCACCTGGTGGCCGTGTGGAGTGGTTAGGAAGGGGTTGGAGGAGGGTGGCCAGGCGGGTGGGCAAGTGTGAGGAGGTCAGTGGTGATTTGGAGGAGGTGAGGGAAAGGAGGCCGGGAGTGGTAGTGGGAGAGCCGTGTGCATGGCAGGGCCAAAAAGGTGGGCGCCTTGCAGCTCTTTGTGGGGACCTGTGCATGTTAGTCAGGTGTGGGAGGAGGGTGGGTGCTCTGGTGGGAAGGTGTGAGGAGGGGAGGAAAGCGAGCTAGGCCCTTGTTGTGAGTGTGGCCAAAGCATGTGAAGGTGGAATGGGATGAGGCATTGCGCCGCGTGGTGGCCGTGTGGAGTGGTTAGGAAGGGGTTGGAGGAGGGTGGCCAGGCAGGTGGTCAAGTGTGAGGAGGTCATTGGTGATTTGGAGGAGGTGAGGGAAAGGAGGCCGGGAGTGGTTGTGGGAGAGGTGTATGGATGGCAGGGCTAAAAGAGTGGGGGCCTTGTTGCTGTTTGTGGGGACCTGTGCATGTTAGTCAGGTGTGGGAGGAGGGTGGGTGCTCTGGTGGGAAGGTGTGAGGAGGGGAGGAAAGCGAGCTAGGCCCTTGTTGTGAGTGTGGCCGAAGCATGTGAAGGTGGAATGGGATGAGGCATTGCGCCGCGTGGTGGCCGTGTGGAGTGGTTAGGAAGGGGTTGGAGGAGGGTGGCCAGGCAGGTGGGCAAGTGTGAGGAGGTCATTGGTGATTTGGAGGAGGTGGGGGAAAGGAGGCCGGGAGTGGTAGTGGGAGAGCCGTGTGCATGGCAGGGCCAAAAAGGTGGGCGCCTTGTTGCTGTTTGTGGGGACCTGTGCATGTTAGTCAGGTGTGGGAGGAGGGTGGGTGCTCTGGTGGGAAGGTGTGAGGAGGGGAGGAAAGCGAGCTAGGCCCTTGTTGTGAGTGTGGCCGAAGCATGTGAAGGTGGAATGGGATGAGGCATTGCACCGCCTGGTGGCCGTGTGGAGTGGTTAGGAAGGGGTTGGAGGAGGGTGGCCAGGCGGGTGGTCAAGTGTGAGGAGGTCATTGGTGATTTGGAGGAGGTGAGGGAAAGGAGGCCGGGAGTGGTAGTGGGAGAGCCGTGTGCATGGCAGGGCCAAAAAGGTGGGCGCCCGCCTTGCAGCTCTTTGTGGGGACCTGTGCATGTTAGTCAGGTGTGGGAGGAGGGTGGGTGCTCTGGTGGGAAGGTGTGAGGAGGGGAGGAAAGCGAGCTAGGCCCTTGTTGTGAGTGTGGCCGAAGCATGTGAAGGTGGAATGGGATGAGGCATTGCGCCGCGTGGTGGCCGTGTGGAGTGGTTAGGAAGGGGTTGGAGGAGGGTGGCCAGGCAGGTGGTCAAGTGTGAGGAGGTCATTGGTGATTTGGAGGAGGTGAGGGAAAGGAGGCCGGGAGTGGTAGTGGGAGAGCCGTGTGCATGGCAGGGCCAAAAAGGTAGGCGCCTTGTTGCTGTTTGTGGGGACCTGTGCATGTTAGTCAGGTGTGGGAGGAGGGTGGGTGCTCTGGTGGGAAGGTGTGAGGAGGGGAGGAAAGCGAGCTAGGCCCTTGTTGTGAGTGTGGCCGAAGCATGTGAAGGTGGAATGGGATGAGGCATTGCACCACCTGGTGGCCGTGTGGAGTGGTTAGGAAGGGGTTGGAGGAGGGTGGCCAGGCGGGTGGGCAAGTGTGAGGAGGTCAGTGGTGATTTGGAGGAGGTGAGGGAAAGGAGGCCGGGAGTGGTAGTGGGAGAGCCGTGTGCATGGCAGGGCCAAAAAGGTGGGCGCCTTGCAGCTCTTTGTGGGGACCTGTGCATGTTAGTCAGGTGTGGGAGGAGGGTGGGTGCTCTGGTGGGAAGGTGTGAGGAGGGGAGGAAAGCGAGCTAGGCCCTTGTTGTGAGTGTGGCCAAAGCATGTGAAGGTGGAATGGGATGAGGCATTGCGCCGCGTGGTGGCCGTGTGGAGTGGTTAGGAAGGGGTTGGAGGAGGGTGGCCAGGCAGGTGGTCAAGTGTGAGGAGGTCATTGGTGATTTGGAGGAGGTGAGGGAAAGGAGGCCGGGAGTGGTTGTGGGAGAGGTGTATGGATGGCAGGGCTAAAAGAGTGGGGGCCTTGTTGCTGTTTGTGGGGACCTGTGCATGTTAGTCAGGTGTGGGAGGAGGGTGGGTGCTCTGGTGGGAAGGTGTGAGGAGGGGAGGAAAGCGAGCTAGGCCCTTGTTGTGAGTGTGGCCGAAGCATGTGAAGGTGGAATGGGATGAGGCATTGCGCCGCGTGGTGGCCGTGTGGAGTGGTTAGGAAGGGGTTGGAGGAGGGTGGCCAGGCAGGTGGGCAAGTGTGAGGAGGTCATTGGTGATTTGGAGGAGGTGGGGGAAAGGAGGCCGGGAGTGGTAGTGGGAGAGCCGTGTGCATGGCAGGGCCAAAAAGGTGGGCGCCTTGTTGCTGTTTGTGGGGACCTGTGCATGTTAGTCAGGTGTGGGAGGAGGGTGGGTGCTCTGGTGGGAAGGTGTGAGGAGGGGAGGAAAGCGAGCTAGGCCCTTGTTGTGAGTGTGGCCGAAGCATGTGAAGGTGGAATGGGATGAGGCATTGCGCCGCGTGGTGGCCGTGTGGAGTGGTTAGGAAGGGGTTGGAGGAGGGTGGCCAGGCAGGTGGTCAAGTGTGAGGAGGTCATTGGTGATTTGGAGGAGGTGAGGGAAAGGAGGCCGGGAGTGGTAGTGGGAGAGCCGTGTGCATGGCAGGGCCAAAAAGGTGGGCGCCTTGCAGCTCTTTGTGGGGACCTGTGCATGTTAGTCAGGTGTGGGAGGAGGGTGGGTGCTCTGGTGGGAAGGTGTGAGGAGGGGAGGAAAGCGAGCTAGGCCCTTGTTGTGAGTGTGGCCAAAGCATGTGAAGGTGGAATGGGATGAGGCATTGCGCCGCGTGGTGGCCGTGTGGAGTGGTTAGGAAGGGGTTGGAGGAGGGTGGCCAGGCAGGTGGTCAAGTGTGAGGAGGTCATTGGTGATTTGGAGGAGGTGAGGGAAAGGAGGCCGGGAGTGGTTGTGGGAGAGGTGTATGGATGGTAGGGCTAAAAGAGTGGGGGCCTTGTTGCTGTTTGTGGGGACCTGTGCATGTTAGTCAGGTGTGGGAGGAGGGTGGGTGCTCTGGTGGGAAGGTGTGAGGAGGGGAGGAAAGCGAGCTAGGCCCTTGTTGTGAGTGTGGCCGAAGCATGTGAAGGTGGAATGGGATGAGGCATTGCGCCGCGTGGTGGCCGTGTGGAGTGGTTAGGAAGGGGTTGGAGGAGGGTGGCCAGGCAGGTGGTCAAGTGTGAGGAGGTCATTGGTGATTTGGAGGAGGTGGGGGAAAGGAGGCCGGGAGTGGTAGTGGGAGAGCCGTGTGCATGGCAGGGCCAAAAAGGTGGGCGCCTTGTTGCTGTTTGTGGGGACCTGTGCATGTTAGTCAGGTGTGGGAGGAGGGTGGGTGCTCTGGTGGGAAGGTGTGAGGAGGGGAGGAAAGCGAGCTAGGCCCTTGTTGTGAGTGTGGCCGAAGCATGTGAAGGTGGAATGGGATGAGGCATTGCGCCGCGTGGTGGCCGTGTGGAGTGGTTAGGAAGGGGTTGGAGGAGGGTGGCCAGGCAGGTGGTCAAGTGTGAGGAGGTCATTGGTGATTTGGAGGAGGTGAGGGAAAGGAGGCCGGGAGTGGTAGTGGGAGAGCCGTGTGCATGGCAGGGCCAAAAAGGTGGGCGCCTTGCAGCTCTTTGTGGGGACCTGTGCATGTTAGTCAGGTGTGGGAGGAGGGTGGGTGCTCTGGTGGGAAGGTGTGAGGAGGGGAGGAAAGCGAGCTAGGCCCTTGTTGTGAGTGTGGCCTAGACCATGTGAAGGTGGAATGGGATGAGGCATTGCGCCGCGTGGTGGCCGTGTGGAGTGGTTAGGAAGGGGTTGGAGGAGGGTGGCCAGGCAGGTGGTCAAGTGTGAGGAGGTCATTGGTGATTTGGAGGAGGTGAGGGAAAGGAGGCCGGGAGTGGTTGTGGGAGAGGTGTATGGATGGTAGGGCTAAAAGAGTGGGGGCCTCGTTGCTGTTTGTGG